>NC_140957.1:119583517-120183517 GCF_014529385.1 Adiantum capillus-veneris | reverse complement strand
CTAGGGATTGGAGTCATTGACTCCCATTATTGGCTACATTTTGGAGGGTGAGTTTCCACAAGACTTCACGAAGGCTCAGAAGAGGAGACTCATGAAGAAGGCAAGTGCGTATCTCTTTCTAGAAGGATCCCTCTACCAAAGAGGGAAGGATCAAGTGTGCAGAAGAGTACCAACTATTGAGGAAATCCCAGCCATTCTAAAAGGTTTGCATGAGGAAGCGTGTGGTGGTCATTTTTCACAGGAACTCACTGCAAAAAAGATTTTTCTTGCCGGATATGTTTGGCCAAGCTTGCACATTGATGTTCAACATTGGTGTAAAAGCTATCACAATTGTCAGATTAATGGAAACAAGCATCTGTTACATGGTCCACGTCAGCTAGTCCTTGCAAATGGTCCATTTGAAAAATGGGGCATTGATGCTATGGGTCCATTGCCTAGGACTAAAAATGGGAAATCGTGTATCATGGTGGCCATAGACTACATGACGAGATGGGTAGAAGCTCAAAGTGTGGCAAGAGTAAATGAGAGGACAGTTAGCAAGTTTGTGTACACTCACATTTGTTGCAGATTTGGCACACCTTTGGAGATTGTTTCTGATAATGGTCCAGAGTTTAGGAAGGGCTTGGTCACAGAAGTCTATGAAGAACTTCCCATTCTACATCATCATAGTACACCCTACTATCCCCAATCAAATGGTTTGGTAGAAAAAGCTAATGGTGTCATTGCAGGCATCATTAGAAAGATGGTGAAAAACAAGACAAAGTTGTGGGATGACTTCTTGGATGGTGCCTTGTGGGCGTATCGAACCACATATAGGGAAGCCACGGAGTTCACACCATTTGACTTGGTCTATGGTCAAGAGGCTTTACAACCAATTGAGCTCAACATTCCAACAATGCGACTTCATGGCAAAGCATCACAAGATGATCAAGAAGCATGGATGGATCGAGTTCTTACCTTAGCTGAGCTTGAGTGGAAAAGAGAAGCAGCATACAAGTGCTACAAGAGGAAAGCCACACAGACGAAGGAAAAGCTCGACAAGAAACTAAAGGACAAAGGCATCAATGAAGGAGATCTTGTGCTAAGGTATGACAATCGACTCGATAATCATTCTGATGCCAAATTTGAAACTACATGGCAGGGGCCATACATAGTTAAGAAGGTTTTCAATTCAAGTTACTATCAACTTATGGACTTGAATGGGAAAGAGCACTCTAGGAAGGTAAATGGTTATCACTTGAAGCCCTATTTGAGTCACCTTCTACTAAAGGATCTACCAAAGATCTATCAAAGGACAGCTGTCTCATGTAAGTATTGTTACATGAAGCATGAGTGTAACTCTAGCCAAAATTCTGAGGGGCCAAACAATGAAGATCTCGTCAAGGACTTTGAAGCACTCTCTGTGGAAAAGATGCTCTATGATGGTACATGAATATATGTAAGGTCTCCGTCCTAAAAGATCGGGGCAACTTGGAAGATAGCCTTCTTTATCCTCTAAATCCGTTGACGACACCCTACTCCAATAAGGCGAAGCAAGGATACAAGCAACGAAAGAGAAGAAGACTTCCACCTATTGTGTTCGTAGTTGCAAGACCCTACGCCACAAGCCAGGTCGATGAGGTTAAAGGTTCTATGGACTCTAGATCTTACATTATAAGAGAAGAAATCCCTTTCACATATTAAGGATCCAAAAACAACGCCTTTTTCCCCGCGTTTAAGAGGCACGGCCACCATCCTTAAATCCAAAATATGACATGGGATAGATCTCTAACTAACCGAGACAAAGTGAAAAGTACTCGACTAATCGAGTCCACCCATCCTTGACCGGCAACCTGAGCCGGTCCCCACTTTCCACACCACACTCACCCTTTTTACCACACTATTTAACATATACAAACAGTGTTCCTTAATTAGTTCCAAACACCGGTTCTTTCATACAGCCCTTCAAACAATACCAAAACAATTCAAACAAGGTCTAATGTAACATCCCTATTATTCAACAAAAATAACTTCTCCAATTTCTCATGAGTTTGCCGCTACCCGCGGACTTTCTCTGTCTAACCAACAGAACCTTTGCAAAGGATTTATTCGCTAACCGCGAATTGCGCAACCTTCCCATCTTGCTAACCGCCAAGCATCCCGCTACCCGTGAGGCATCTCGCTAATCGCGAGGAACAAAAGAGAGCCGATAACCTCAGCTTAATCTCTGCTAACCGCGGAATCATCTCGCTACCCACGAGAACAAAACAATTCTTCTCATTAAATGATTCATCAAACATGATCAACCAATTGCTCATATCAATCGGTAACCACTTATCAAAGAATAACAGTTTATTTAGTCATAACAATTCAACAAACAGTGATAATTTATCAAAACAGTTCTTTCACTAATCTATGAAAACATATGCTTGTTTCTTGTGATAAGATCACGTTTCTCGGACAGTTTAAGGGGTTCCCTATGCTTAGCTTCCCAAGTCAAACATGAATAGCAATGCATAATTATAAATTTGTCTTACCTGATTTGGAGCACGTGCAGTTAACTCCTGTGCTGGAGGTTGGACGGCTTCGACTTCTTCTTCGGTTGATGCTTCCATATGAGATATGTTCAGAGTAGACACCTTTCTCCCCACCTTCCTTGGTGGTGCAACGGCATGGGCGTCCTTCAAAATTCACGTTAACCGCTTCGGCGCCATAGATTCGAAATGGAGAAAAGAAAAGCGCATTGTTGGAGAGAGAGAGAGAGAGTGTGTTCACAAATCGGGTGACGGCATGTCGACGATTGGAAATGGAGATGGCTTGAAGGTGAGAGGTTAAGGGAGAGAGGCTTCCTTCGGCGCGTCGTTGCAAGAGAGCTTCCGTTTCTGTAGATGTGTGTGTTCAAAGTGAGAGGAGGAAGGTCCTTTATATAGGCTCTAGGGGGTGCTAAGAATACTGAGAGGTTTCAAGAATAGGAGAGGAAAAAAGCTCGCGCGTCGTCGTGGCTCTATTCTTTTTTTTTTGGTACGCGAATTCTATGCGCGATTTTAAAAAGCTCCATACTTACAAGTTCCCATTCTATTTTGAAAGAGAGAAAGAAAGAAGTATCTTAATTTTGACTCACCTCTCTTTCTTTCCTAAAAATACTATCTCTAAGCTTTTTCTTCACACATAGATTAGGTTCCCACATAAACTTATTGTTTCTCAGAAAGAAAGATCATATATAAATAGATTCTGAACCAAATTTTTAATCCAATTGCTCTGATAAACTCACGATGACTCACAAAATCGAGAATCTCAATTACTTTGCAAAATATCTGAAATGATTTATATGGATAATTGTTGGGTACATTACAATATACCATCATCCTGGGGGAGGGCTAATGATAGTCGTTTTTTGGCTATTATAAATTGTCATAGTGAGCTACTTCACCTTACCAAAATCACCCAAACACTGTGGCTATCCCTACCATTTCACTGTACATAGGCGTGTGTGAGTTAGGGGACTTTCCCTATATTTTCTTAAACCCTCAATTATCTAGTCACCGGGCTAGTTGAGCCAAAAAAAAAGGTATATTATGGCCTCTTTGTGTGTAAATATTTCATTGTATATAGGGCCTAAATATAAGGATTTTTCATAATTATTTTGGTATTTATTTAAATATTTATACTTAGGTGTGTGTTATTTACGCTATGTGCATTGACTCACCATTACCACAATTTTTCTTACCATACTCTTTATTCCATAAAGAGATAATCTCATGCAAGATTCTCTTATTTTTGGTGTAACTCCATTCCAACAAAAATCCAAAAAAACTAGTTCTATTTATGTGTATAATTTTTCACTATTGTGATTTTTTCCTTCCTACATCTATTCTCTATTACTCTCATAAATTAGACCACCAAAAATATTCATCTTTTTATGGTAGACTTATAATGAGAAAGATTTATTTTGACCCCTTTATATTTTTTCCACCTATATTATTTATATTTGACATGTACATATTTTTTTAGACCCCTCAATATTTGATTTTCTTAGTTGTACTATTCACTTATATCATGATCTCAACAATATCTTCAATTATAGACCTACCAAATAAGGTCAAGGGTATGTGGTATGCATGCATGCACTATGGGGGACTCACTTTTGGAGGTATTCAAAAGAATCATCCAAAGAAGGACCTCACAAGGACTTTGTGCAGTGGAAAAAAACAGTCGGTTTTGCTGAATTTTTAAAGATCACATGCTCCCCGAATTTGAAAAGGTGATACAAACAAAAGTTGTAGCTCGTGGGCTGGACTTTTACCTCAAAGTTTTTCATATTTTTTTGAGCTACGAGCTGTGAGCTATGATTTTATTGGTGGACCCCAGTTTGCCCATGCTATGCAGCCACACTCCCTCTTCCACTTTATCATTTTCCTCTTTCACACACTTCTCCACTCATCATCTCCACCTCTCTCACCACTCCTCTCTGCACACTACTCACCTTCTTCTCAACCTTGAAGAATAAGACAAACCATGGTGAACTCATGTCTACTACACACACTTCCATTCCAAAATTGACCACCTAGTCTCATTTTTCCTCATCCATATTACCCATATCTATCAATAAAAACCACAAAATTCAGTCTCCTTTCTTGAAAGACAACATCATGGTGATTGACTACTCATGTTTACTTACCTTGGCTCTCAAGGAAGGTCAAGAGTGGAGAAAAAACATACCGTCAAAGCTAGTGGACCATCAACAAGCGTCAAAATTGACCCTACTCAAGACACTTGGAGCATCAACATTGCAAGAAATCCATATTTTCTTACCTATTAAGAGTTTTTTCTTCCTTATTTGTATCCTATATGGATACTTCCATTGTAAATATCCAATTCCATTTGTAAATTAATAAAAATACTAACTCTACTAATTTACTAACACTAACCTACTATGAAAAGTCCTATCACCTCCACTTCTATCCTCTCTCTCTTCTTCATCTATCCCCACCAACGTCTTGATAATTCCAAGCAAAAGAAATTAGATAAGTGTTGAAAATCTAACCCAACCATGGTTATAGGAGTAACCCTAGCCCTCAAAATTGATATAAAAGGAGGGTGTAGCTAGCACAAAAATGGGGGAGCCATAAGCAAGAGCACTATGCTATAGCTTGAGAAGCCAAGCTCAACCTCTCTAGAAGGAGCTCTTGAGTGGAAGCTCATTGTCTTATGCATATTCATGTGTTGTATTGGGGGTGATTAGCAAGGGAACTCTATGCCATTGTAAGAGAGAGTGATCATTCAATTGAGAGTAGGAAATCTATCATTTCTCCTACTAGTGTAAGCCCAACATTTGCTGAATCAAGGAGGGTGGATTTGGACTAAGCTTGGATACTTTGTCTCTCTTCCAACGCAAAGTAATGGACAACAATGATGTGTAAGTGTCTTGGTGTTTTTTTAAGTTCTTGTAGCTTGTCTCTGGGTGTTGTCATTAATTCAGCCATAAATTCCACATACTGTAAGAGGGAGACAGGGTGGAGAGGACTCCCCTGGCCTTAAGACTGTGATTGGGGTGGTTTTTTTGTGATGTGTTGGGGTGAAATTTACTCAATCTATGTTGAAAAAATACTAATCTCAGTTTGATTGGTCATGACAGATTTGTAAGAAGGTATTAATGCAACAAGCACCCCCTCCCCCTTTCTCTCTTTTTCTTACATATATAATTGTGTTTGCTTGATCACTGCCGATACATTTCAAAGCAGCCCGAGCATTATCTCTCTCTCTCTCTCTCTCTCTCTCTCTCTCTCTCTCTCTCTCTCTCTCTCTCTCTCTCTCTCTCTCTCTCTTTACGCGTCCTAGTTCGCATCCAAAACTAGGTGGTGCCCCAAATTTGTGTAGGGTTAGGTTGTGGGTTTGTGTGTGTGTTTGCTGTTTTTTTACAACCCCAACCCAATTGAGCAGCACGGGAGCCTAGAAGGGTGCTTAGAGGCCACTCTTCTTATTGCCCGCCTTGGACCGCCTCAGTAGAAAGCACAATGGTGATAGCATGATTGACTATATGTTGTTTTTGGAAGCCACTCTACAATGTATACAAAGCTTTACACTCGGTGAATGGAATAAAGAATCAAATCATAGGATGTTATGTACTGACCTCAAGTGTGGTAAAAGGCCCAAGCATGTAGCCTCCAATCATGATGTGAATAATTTGTACCTACGTCTAGACTTCAAATGAGCACTTATATATACTGATATGGTGGACCAAATGTTAAGCATGATAGAGCATCAAGAGAGGCCGACATTCGAATGCAAGTGGAAATTTTTCAAATAAGTAATTTGCTCTTGTGCAAAGGAATGCTTTTTGGTGAAACATATGTCTTGCAAAAGGTCTAAGAAGGGTAGCACCAAGAATAAATGGTTTGACATGGAATGAGTCAAGCCCAAATGATCCTGATCCGAACCATTGTTTAATTGAACATTGATACTTACGAAATCTAAACACTTTCTAAGATTGGATACAAGCAAAGACAAGGAATTTTATTTGGAATATTCACACACATACAAAGCCCTTGTTCAAAAGAAGAGGAGAAGGTGGGAAGTCAAAAAACAACTTCTTTTAGCGCAATAGAAAGCACATGCATGTGGCAAGTTTTGGCAAAATCTAAAAGGCAAGCGTGTTGAAAGCTTTGGTGGCTTGACTCTTGAGAATATGTATATGCATTGCAAGAACCTCTATGAGCAACCCAATGTTGATAAGATGGAGTGTTGTAGCTCCCTTTCCTTTATGCCTCCCTTCTTTATCATTGAAGATGTATACCGCGAGGTTGAGAAACTTGCTACTCGCAAGGTAGGGGACCTTCAGGGTGTGAAGGATGAAATGATTAAATGGAAAAGCAAAAAAACGTGATATTGGATATGCAATAGGTTTAACCTTGCACTTCAGCATGGCATGCCTCATGATTGGAGTGCAAATTGGATCAAACCTTTGCACAAGAGATGTAAACAATGTGAACAACTATGACACTATAATTGTTGGTTCTTTGATGGCAAAGTTATTTGGATGTATCATGGAGATGAAGATAAGTGAATGGGTTGAGAAGAATGGAAAACGTGCACTTGGCCAAGCACATTTTCAAAAGCATCATAGCACTATTGATCACCTTGTCACTCTTGGAGTTCTTATGGAAGCGTCTCAATTGAAAGGAAAAAGTTTGTATTGTTGCTTTGTGGATTTCAAGAAAGCATTTGACATGGTACCACAAGGATATCTTTGGAGACGTATACAAAGCCTTCAAGTGCCGAGAGAATTTATGCATGTAGTATTTTGCATCTACCAAAAAGTGATATGTCAACTACGTATGGGAGATGGAATTTCAGAATTTTTTGCAAGCACCATTGGTGTCAAACAAGGAATCTCACTTTCCCCAACCCTCTTTGGACTACTCGTTGATGAATTGGAATGCATGGTTCTTGATTTTATGCAACAAGAAGGCATAGAAGATATTAAGATCGGAAATGCACTGATTATGCTTTTGCTTTATGCCGATGATGTAGTGCTCTTGGCACGTACCTTAGAAGATGCACAAAAGATTATGAGTGTCTTGGAATGCTTTTTCCTACATAGTGGGCTGATCGTGAATGGATCCAAAACCAAGGTTATGCTTGTAAAGACCCTCAATAACAAAAATCCATGCATTGCATACAACAATGAGAAACTTGAAGTGATAAATCACTTCAAGTACCTTGGCCTTGAGGTTCCATCCAATCACAAATGGAAGGATTGCGCAATTCGTGGCTCGGAAGCCTGAAAGAAGGCTTATTATGTATTTGAGAACATGTGCAATGCTAGAGAGATCAAGTGTTGGGCTTTCAAAAAGTACCTCTTTGACACATTGGTGACACCGGTGCTTCTTTATGGAGTGGAGGTGTGGGGTGGAAGCATCGGGAAGTTTACTTGGAAAGAGTTGAGAATGTCCAAAAGCATTTTTTCACCAACTTTCTCCAAGTCAAGACACAAACACCCTACATGCTCTTACTTCTTGAGTCCGTATCGCTTCCCATTGAGGTCTTGGGCATGCAAAGGGTTGTGGAGTACATGCTTAAGATACAACGTAGCCCATTGTATCGACTTCTTAGAATCACATATGAAGCAAGTCAAAAGGTCCAAAAGACATGCAAGAGCAAAATACTAAGTTCGGGTGGATGCTTGACATCAAGAAATGGTTTGGAATGTGGGATGCATATCACTTGTTCAAGGATGATTTGATCGACTTCCAAGTTAATGAGGCCTTCTTACAACGCCAATGTATCACGGCTTGGGAGAGATGCAAAGGTTCTCACATCAGCCATTATACCACACACGTTGCCCCAAACTACAAATCTCTATTCTTCTTCGAACGAGGTAACCGAACCCATCCCTACATCCTTGAGCCCATCCCATTGAGTGCGATCTGCACTATTGTCTCCATTCATCTTAGCTCCCATTCTCTACGTTGTGAAACAGGACGTTATGGCACTGGCAAGGAGTCTCATCGACTTTGTACCTTATGCCCTCCTCAAGTGCGAGAGGGTGAGTACCACACGCTACTTAAGTGCTCAGCTTTTGACCACATTAGGTCCTCTTTTTCCCATATATTCATCCATGAGCTCTCCTTACATACCTTCCTCTCACAACCACGATGTGGAATCTCTATTGCAACCCTCATTTCATCCATTTTTGAGCATCAAGAGTCACTTATGACCTCCACTCACACCACGTGACATGTTCATTTGTCCCATAGGTCATACTTGACCTCCGAGGATGATAATAGAACTCTCTCTCTCTCTCTCTCTCTCTCTCTCTCTCTCTCTCTCTCTCTCTCTCTCTCTCTCTCTCTCTCTCTCTCTCTCTCTCTCTCTCTCTTTTTCCCATATATTCATCCATGAGCTCTCCCTACATACCTTCCTCTCACAACCACGATGTGGAATCTCTATTGCAACCCTCATTTCATCCATTTTTGAGCATCAAGAGTCACTTATGACCTCCACTCACACCACGTGACATGTTCATTTGTCCCATAGGTCATACTTGACCTCCGAGGATGATAATAGAACTCTCTCTCTCTCTCTCTCTCTCTCTCTCTCTCTCTCTCTCTCTCTCTCTCTCTCTCTCTCTCTCTCTCTCTCTCTCTCTCTCTCTCTCTTTGAGAGACAACTCGCCAAGCATTCAAAGAAATTTTCTTTCCAAGGAAAAGTCAGCGAGGCATTTGGGTGCAGCCTACAGACATTTTTCTTTCCAAGGCAAAGTCAGCATCGCATTTGCTGCAAATGTCAACCTTTTTTTTCAAAAAGTTTAAAAGGTTGAAACTTGAAAGGCTTGCAATGCTCGACACGTGGATGGGATCTTTGGCATTGAAAGTTTTAAGGTCCATTCTATAAGTATAAACATAGGTACATACCAAAGCTTCTTTTTCTCTCTCTCAAGCACGCACATAGCAATGACTCACTGGCTATCTCTCCTATTGTCTCACACACGCACATAAAGCTGTGGGTTTTTTAGCTATATTGCGACTATCTCTCTCTCTCTCTCTCTCACACACACACACATGCCTACCTGCAACATCACCTTGCATTTAGGGCAGCATGGATATTCTCTCTCTCTCTCTCTCTCTCTCTCTCTCTCTCTCTCTCTCTCTCTCTCTCTCTTACACACACACACACACACACACATAGTGAGACATCGCACCAAGCATTGAAGTAATTTTTCTTGCCAAGGCAAAGCTAGCGAGGCATTCATGTGCAGTTCACATTCGTTTTTTTCCCAAGGCAAAGTCGGCACCGGATTTGTTGCAGATGTCAACTCTTTTTTTTTTCCAAAAAGTTTAAAAGGTTGAAACTTGAAAAGCTTCCAATGTTCAACACATGGATGGGCTCTTTGGCCTTTAAAATTTTAAGCTCCATTATATAAGTAAAGAAAATCTAAATTGCAAGAAACTATAGAGATTTAGAGCACAATTAAGGTTAATAACAATACAAATTATGAAAATTAGTATGTGACCCACGTGTTGCTGTGGCCAAGGAGTATGGTTCAATTTTGAGTACCCCTCCCCCTCCTCTTGAAGGTGACAACATGTGCAGGTATTTTTTATGCATTCAATTCGAGGTAGTGATATCCATATTTTAAATGCTTCATTATGTGAAATAAGGTTTTGCATCCTTTGTTATATTGCTCTAAATCACATCAACTTTGTGTCACAATAGAAAGTGTGTAGAGAATTGAATCAACATAACAACTAGAGTACATACATAAACTAAAAAGATTACATGCAGTGGAGCTAGGATGGAGAGAGAGAGAGAGAGAGAAGTGTAAAAGAACATGGCTTCTAATTTTATGGCAAGAGCAAGAGACATGGAAAGGGAGATTAGAAGAAAAACAACAATCCACTCCCATTATTATAAGTAGCCTCTTAAAGCATAACTTGCGATTGGTCTGCTAAACAAAAAGTTTTTTGAAAGCCACTACATCTTAACTGGTGACAAAATACTTGTGAGTTCAAAATGACAATCTGAGAGACGTTGCATTTGGCACCTGCAAAATCCATGGGCCCATGCAACGAACACTCCTACCAAAATGATGATGCCCCTCACGCAAAGTGTACAACACAATCCTCCAATTCTCACGTATATCCCTATAAGAGTATATTGCATTGGCAAGCAAGTGATCGCCAAGCTCACGAACTCGTATGTGAGCTGAACCTGCATTACAGCTCAATATCCACATGGATATGGAAGTATCCTTGGGGTCCTCCAAAAAACTAATGCACTTCCATTAAAATTTTATCACAACAATAGTGATTCTTGCAAGCCAATAGGTTTAAAAAAATAAGTTTAATAACAAAAAAAAATATAGAAAGAAAATAGGCTTCATTGATATTCCTTACCTAAAAACTTCAAAGCTTTCAATAATGTGTACTACATCATGCACACTAAGTGGGCCTCTCCAACCAAGTGAATCTACATGAGAAATTTGTTAGTTCGAACATCAAGTTGAAAATTTTACAAAAGTTATAACTAGATCTAATTACCATAAATGTGACAATGTCAAATGTCTTCTAAGACGGGGAATATATAAATAACACATTCCAACCCATCCAAGAAATACCAACATCAGCTTTGCATGACAATGAAAGTGCATAGAAAATTGAATCAACATAACAACTATAGTATGTGACCCATGTGTTGGTGCAAACCAAAAGACTGCACTATTAATACCAATAAAACTCTTAAATATGTAGCAAACATTAGCTCTCAATCACTCACAAACATGCATAAAAAGATTCACAGATCTACTCATTTATGTAAATATAAGCCAAAAACTTTCAGCATTCTCACATAATGAGATGGAAAACATGTAAAACATCTATATTTTATTATGAAAGTAGAAATTCCACATATATGAAACAACTTAATATGGAAAAAAACACCTCGATTTGAGATTTTGATGCCTTTTTTTGAAAACTTATAACCCCAACTGCAATACCAATGAACCTTCAAACACCAATTTTTTTTTTCATGATTGGCATTGTCTCCATGCAAAATGTCAAAATCCATAGGAAACGAACGAGTTGTAGTTGATAGAACATAATAGGTACAATAATACTCAAATTCTCTATACCTATCATACTGATCACCTTTTTTGCAAATAAAACCCACAAACCCTATTGTCTTGTCTGAACCTTCCATAAGTTCTACATTAGACACATCTTATGGATGCACATCATAATAGGGGCTGATTGGTCTCACTAATTTCCAAAGCAAATAGACCCATAGGAGAAAGTTTGATGTTTTCCAAGAGGACACAAACTTAGAGATATGAATACGCATCAATGCACTAAAATACTGAGTTCAAGTGTTTTAATGTGCATGATCCTTGTCTAAAGTTGTTTTCAAAATGGTCATTAGAAACTCATAGTGGTGTCTAAAAATTGCTACCACCCAATTATTTGGGATAAAAAAAATTCCTTCAAATCTAAAGGAGTAAGACACTTTCCACCTATAAGCCTAAAGATAACTTTCACAATGAAATTTAGATAGAGAAGTCCCACAATGTAGCCAAGACTTGGTCATTTCCATCATGTACCATAGGATGAGCAGAAGAGGACCCCATGCATCGAGCCCTTCTCTTTTCCGCTGAAACATTAGAAAAACCTTGGAGGAGTGGACTCAATACTGTCAAACTTGCTCTCAATGATGGCATTGTTATAAGTACATCACAATGCATATAAGATGAACTCTGTGCTAGTTACCACAAAGGAAGCAATCCCTTGTGTAGTATATACTACAAACTTAACGTCCTATCATACAAAAGAAAACATTATCTACACAAAGTATGAGGTGTGTAAGTTTAAAAAAATACACACAGACTTTAGATTTTATATCACACGTCTTAGCAACATGCATTATCTTCTCCCTTCCTTTTATTCTCTCTCTCTCTCTCTTTATCTCTCTCTCTCTCTCTCTCTCTCTCTCTCTCTCTCTCTCTCTCTCTCTCTCTCTCTCTCTCTCTCTCTGAGCATAGGAACCTACCTTCTCACAAATGTGAGGGCCAAGGCGTCAAATTGATGTGTTTAAACAACAATCTCTAAAACATGAGCATAATATTTTGAATCCCACGAACTCAAATTGCAAGGTCAAGAACTCTATTGCATAAAATTAGAAAAGTCATAATAAACATCGAGACATTCAAAATTGTATCTAGATTGATCATGAACATGGAAGATTATGCCGCTCGCTTCATCATGCAATTGACAACAGGCTTGGAGCTTCTCCATTTCTAAATTAAGGACCATTTTTCCATCCCAAAATTGATTATCTTCTGAATTAACAAACAAAAGTAGTGAAAAAGGGAGCCTTTTCTTGAAACAATGCAATCAAAGCACCAAACCCAACACTTTACATGTAGCAGTTATTGCAGCTACATATGGAACTGCCAAATATGCAAGTTGTTTAGGCAAGTAGATCTGGTAGATCATTTGAGAGAACCTAGAACTTTGGAGGTACTCCCAACCATCGGGAATGGAGTATCCTTGATATCTAACAAACCACTAAGTATCATCTTCTTATTGGGAATATACACACTCCTTCCTAACTGAGTAAACACCGTACTCAATCTCTAATGAGTATGCCAAATATGTACCACAAAAATATTGATAGATAGAAACTCCTTTAAGATCCATAGCACAAAAGAAATGATAAATTCCATGAATATTACTTTATACCAAGTCAATTCCTAACACACACACACACACACACACACACACACACACACACACGCACACCTATTCTTATAGTCTTTGTGGATGATCCTGATAATTTTCTCGTACGACAAAGGTGCGCACCAAAAAACTGGCTCTCCTTAATAATGGTAAAAAACAATCAAGGTCTCAAAAGGAACACAATAAGCATCCAAATAAAGATGTAATGGTATGGAAGGTACTAGGATGCAGATGATCTTCTGTGTTTAATACAAAAGACACCTCATAGATGTAAGAAATTTGATCCATGACCTATATAGCCAAATAGAAACAAAAAAATAGACAATGAGAGGAAGTAATGACATAGTAAAGTTTAAATGTACACAAAAAAGAAGACAATGATAAGGAGGATTGGAGCTTTCATATGGCATTGTTCAATATCAAATGGTACACAATGTTTGTTGTTAGTGCATCTATTTTGTTAACATCAACATCACATAGGAGCCCAACAGCTGAACATGCGCATGATAATGCAACATACAACTCTCCAGGAGTGAAGACCGGTGTCACCAAGTATAGGCCCAACACGGAAATGCTTTGGCATTGTGAAATTTTTTTGGTCATGCAAAAAGGCAATCCGATTGGAATCTATCTCTGCCTAAGAAAAAATGGAAACTCCATGACAGAATGTACAAAACATATTCGAGGGATGAAAACCCTGGTTCCAACATGTGTACTTGTAATAACTTCTGCCTCCAAAACTCTTGGGTGAAATGCCTTGCACACCAAGCGTGTCCCATTGCACAAACCTTGACTTGTGGAGAGGTAGAAGAAGTGCAAACCAGACCGGTTGGCCTCTACACCAAGACTATTCATGATGGAATCATCATGGGGGGTACACAATAAGGGCACCACCTAGCAAGGTATGCAACTACAATGCATACATATACACAATCAAACACGCCATGGAAAACAATGTCAAGATCCACGTCCAAGTGTGGAATGGGGTGGTCGGAAAACAAGATAAGATTAATGGTGAGTGAGTGAGGGAGAATGGGCTTGCTACTCATGCATGTAGTAAGAAAGATAGTGAGGTAAGGGAAACATGAAATTATTCTCACTTCTCATACGAGAGGTGGCAAATCTGCACACCTTAAGATGCAAGTATCAAGATGATAGGAATATTAGAGGGAGAGAAAGAGTGTGTGTGTGGTGGAAAATCTACACACCTCAACATCAGTCAAAAGTAAAGAAACAAGCATAAACCATACTCACAATGAGGTATATCCCAAGCAACACAAGGTATGGCACCAAGATGGAGTGTGTTGATGGCTTGCAAAATATGAATACAATAGGTAGCTTAGGGCAAGAAGATGAGAAGGGGACAAGATCATAGGATGCTTAATGGAGGGATGGGAGTTGATAACGAGGAATATCATGAGTGTAGCCATCATTCTTCTTCTTGAAATTGTGCCTTCAATCCTTCATTACAAGTGTGTGGAGACATGGTGCTCATTTTATGCATGATGGTAATGGTGATGGTGATTATGTGATTAGGCTTCATTACAAGTGTATGGAGACATGGTGCTCATTTTGTGCATGATTTTGATGGTGTTGTGATTATGTGACTAGTCTTCATTCTACTAGCATGTAGCACAAGGGTGTGTATGTGTAGGTGTGTGGGTATGGGATAGTGTGTGACTGTGTGTGTGTGTGTGTGTGTGTGTGTGTGTGTGTGTGCTATGTGTTTACAAAAGAGGAGGCCTCCTTTTATAGGCCAAGAGAGTGATTAGGGAAGAGATTATGAGAAAAAGGAGTTAGTTACAAATTAACCTCAATTAGAGGCATTCCCTCAATGCGAGAGCTCCATGTGCCCTGCTTATTGACCAATTTCCTCCTAATTGCCTTCACCATGGCAAGCTTTGTCTCCATGCCACCTTCCATAACTTGAGTCCAAAAGCTTCCTTATAGCATTTGAGAGAATATTGATAAAATAGGAGAGAATACAACAATAATGGAGAGAAACCTATAAAATTTTTGTGTGTGGAGTTGGATAATCATGACTTCTTCCCATGTGGACAAATAGGCTCCACCATTTTGACCATATCTCCTAAACCGTAGCTGCAAAAAATATAAAACAAATTGGGGTAAAAAGATTAACTCCATTGCCTACAACTTTTCTATTGAATTTTTTTTCCAATTCGGAATGGAAAAAAGAGAGCAAAATCCCACAAAAATATGTGTCCGTCTTTTTCCTTCCAAAAGTCTTCCAAGTGGTCCCCTCTTGACTCCATGTGCAAGCCTTGTATCCACAAGTGAATTGTGCTTGAATTTGATAACATTTTGTTGACTCCAACTCAATAATGCAGAAGATTCTCCTCCCTTTCACTATTGACTCTTATTCCTCACCACCGTCACCAAGAATCAACATCCAATGAATTTTTTGTTTTCATAGGGTTTGTTCCTAGCTCTCATTGTTTCCAAGATACAAATGTGTCAAAACCACAGCTATGTACAAAATATACATAGAATTTTTTTGTGATTTTCATGCATCATGTCCCTCCTCCTTTGTGAAGCCTTGAAGCTTCTCCATCAAGTGCATACCAAGAAAGAGGTGGATCAAAATTTTAAAAGAGGCCCTCCTTTGATCAAGGTTGTGTAAGAGAATTAATGGGGTGTTCATCTTCAACTCTAAGAAATGTGCTGAAAATCCACCACCCAAGCTCAAACCATTTAAAAACTCCACACAATATAAGAATGAATCTTGCATTGAGTTTTCCACCACGGAGTCAGTACTAAAGTATTGCACATAATCACCTTTCATTGCATAGAGGGCCTTAGCATTGAGAATATCAACTTCAAATTTTTTGGGAGCAAGGATGGCCCGGTCTTTGAAGTATTATTCATGGTTCACATATTTATCCATTTCAAAATAGATGCAATCTATCTATTCAGCCAATGAAGATGAAGAAAGCAACATGTGGCGTGGAATCATCATCTTCTACTCATCCCCGCTTGTCAAATTTCCATTTCCTACATCCATAATTATCCATTCTCTATAGGGAAAATTTGCAACATCACCATCTTTCACATGCATGTTATGTGTCAATCTAAGGATATTCACATGGTTCTATAAGTGTGATTGACAAAGTGTAGCATCAACAATGTTGGCACGTGCTCCCTTGAACACCATAGCAATATTTGTCTAAAATCTATGCCAAGAAGAAACATTTTTTTATTGAATGGATTTCATTAGAACATGATATCTTGCAAATTCCTATCCAAAGCCTCAAAGGCATATCTATGTAGCATAGGAGCCTCATCCCACACAATAAACGTGCATAGTCTAAGCAATTCATCAAACTTACGCTAAACAGGGATATTGCATGTGCTATAGCTATTGATCTCCAAGGGTATCTTGAACTTGGAATGTAAAGTGCATTCATTTTGTAGCAACAATGCTAAAATCCCAAAAGATGTTGTGGCCAATGCAACTTCCCCTTCTCCATGCATGCATGACAATAAACAATTGTAGAAATAAGTCTTCCCACTCCCTACAGGCCCATTAAAAAAAAGTCCCCCACATCAACACTCAATGCATGCAAAACTATCTCAAAATAAATCCTTTGATCTTTATTTAGAGTCTATGTGATGCAGATAACTCTAGTGTTCTATCAAGACATTGCTCTTGGAAAAGCAATGTATTTTCATTGTGTGTCACAAAGCACTAATTAGGCATTGGAATTCCACATTATTCAATTAAATTTTGTCCAAAGGTACAAGAATTTAATGCAGATCTCTCAATGCATACTCTTCATAACCTGTGCACATCCATCTAAGGACTCGTATCTCAGCTCCAACATGTGTTGATAGTCCTTAGGAAAACATGTTGAAATCTCTCTCATAAGAGATGAGGGGAGGAGGGTTCCAAAAACAATAAAATTTTCAGAAGCAAATGTCTCAACTATGCATATGTGTATTGCAAGCTTGTTCTATGCAACTAAACTATTCCTTGTCCTCCAACACATACTTGACGTCTGAAATTGTAGAGCATATATCAACATTGATATGTGCATTAAATAGTGTTGACAAAACCCCTGACCTTGGTAGTGAAGCCATTGTTTCATCGTAAATATATGGGGTAGCCATTATTATCCATGCTTGTTGCTCAGAAAATGGACGTGGATGTTTTTTGATACACTACCCATGAACCATGCAAGGAGATGAACTATTGAACCAACCACATGGGCCATGAATGTTACAACTGACAATGATGTCATGGAGCATTGGAAATTGATTCTTCTCTGGAAACTTTGCACAAACAATCTTGTTGTAGTCAAATGTTGATTGAGGCTTACATTGAGGATCTAGAATCAATAATGTATGAGAATATGGAAAGCCTATCTTTTGGAACTTCACTACAGAAATTTAAGCCACCAATTTTTCCAAAACATCTTTTTTTCAATATCTACTTCATTATGCTTGAGTGTTTCATGAAAAAAACCCTTGTTGTTATGTTTGGTCCATTGGAGGATACCAATGCCTCATTTATTTCTTGCCATTTAGGGTTACATGTGAATGTGATGAATAGGTTTGGCTTTACCTTTGCACGGACAATTTCCATTGCATCTTGATATAATTGGTACATGTGTCGAAAGACACTTGTAAAAGATGAGGGAAGACAATTCTTTGACCCGCAGACCGCTGTCCAAGGACAACATCACTCTCAGACAAATGCATCATGTCAACCAACCCTACATATAATTATGGCCTCAATGTCTTTTGATTTTCACAAAATCATGCAAGACGACACTCCTCAATGGCACAATATGCATCAACCATAAATTGTTGAAGTAAACGCCCCCCTAGAAAGCAAGCATGGTTATGTATCAACACAAAACTATAGTCAATATGCATAGTACTCTCTTTGAGTGACACACTGTCAACCACCAACCAATGCATCCAAATGTCTATGCAAATTCTTATAAGGAGTCTTGACATACCATCCATCTTCTCCTTGTGGAAACAGAAGAACATACAATAGTGACATGTACGACCTATGTAGATTTGAAATTCTTTGCAACCTTCCATCTTGAAAATGTATCATACTATCTTGATGGACACTTGTTCGTACATCCTCTTGACTTGGAATAATTGCAGCAACCTCATTGCCAACAGGTATCAAGTACTACTGGAAGTATTTCTATTCTCACAGATTGTCAATTTGATCTCCACAATAGCGTTGTCATGCAACATTCTACGAACATTGTAGAATGCATTTTCATATGGATTACATGATCGCATCATCATTGACAATGCTTCAAGAGTGGACAAATACAAACCATCCAAGGAACTCATATGATTTTGATCCTCATGCTAAGTATCACATACATACATCTATGCAAATTTTGGTGTCCCTGATTCATGTGGTAGCAAAGACCCAATTCGATGGTACGTATACACTAAATCAATATGCAGCAAACCTACCCATCGATTTTTCATAAATGCTAGCTCCAAGAGATGAAAATGCCATCACATTGTTGTAGCTCTTGATGTTTTTTCTAAAATACCTACTCAAAGAATCACTATTATTGAGTAACCTCTCCAATACACACGATGGTCGCACAAGAGGAAAGATCGACACTTTTTCACCTTTGCAACAATATATTCTTGTAGATTGTGTATGCTCATTATTCATTCCACACAACCAAAGACTTGCACCACAAAACTCGCAGGAGGAGGTCATGGTTCTTGTACAATCTGTAGGTAATGGTACATGATGTGCTAGTGGCAGCATGGAAGGTTGAATCCCTCCGTATACATGGATAGGCATGTAGAATGCAAGAAATGCCTCCAAGAGATGTGTCATGAACATATGGGGCCTTCTACTCACTTTTAGTGTCTATGAGAGGACTAAAGTGGCCATCATGTCGATGGTCACTTCTCTCTTATGTTGGAGGTGTGTTTCCTTGCCCGTTGTTGACAACTTCTTCTTCTTGTATCCAACTATGATAGAATGTGTTGTCTTTGTCCCTCTCCTTGCATGAAAGTTTGTAAAGGGATTTGTGGGATTGTAACATCGCCATGAACACAATCCTCCATAAATTCAAGGGGACTTATACCATGACCATGGTCATTTGTGGAGGATGGAAAGTATGTCGTACGTTGTATAGCACATTGGCAAGGATAATTTTGTGCAACCTTTTGACGTGCATGCATATGCAAGGAATGACCTGGAGATTCAAGAAGACAAAGGTATGTGTCCTTCATCCTTATTAATACTCCTGCCAAGAATCATAGAAAACACCAATCTCGTAATCAATGCATAAGTTTTTCCATTCTATATATTCCCAAATGCACGCGTGAAATACCCTCAAGGTAGTGATTGGAGTAGTGCACCCAATATAGAGAAGTTTTTTGTTTTATTTAGTTTTAAAAATGAATCGTAATATTTTTAAAATCTCTAACAATTAATTAAGCTTAGTCGTTACTTCCCTCCATGCTTCATCCCTCTCTCTCTCTCTCTCTCTCTCTCTCTCTCTCTCTCTCTCTCTCTCTCTCTCTCTCTCTCTTCAATGAGGGGGCCACACTTGGAAGTTGTAAATCAAGAAAATCATGACACATGTCTCCAACATGCCCCAACTACTAATCTTTCAGTGAATCCTCTCACCCATGAGAAAATTGTGGTGCTAAGCATATGCTGCAATCAACATAGAGGACTATGTATTCAGCTTATATGTTTTTTTTTGGAGTAGGCCCTGGCTGCAATTTAGTTGTGGATTATCTCACACTAATTAGGTGCTTGTGCATTGCCTTAGATATTCAACGTGCATTCTTAGATGATTTCATCTAAGGAGAGCCCTCACCATTCTGTGTAGAAATTACTTGAGAGCCCTATTCTAGTGGGGTTCTTTAAGGTTTTAATATCATAATCCTGTGTGGTGTGCATGCCGATGGAAAGATCCCAAGTTGAACATCCCACTGTAGAAAGGTTTTTTGTAACAGCAGAAGAGTTTTATGTTGTCCATGGCCTCTCCATGGACGGTGTGGACCCCAAATTGGTGAAGTCGAAGGATCGCAACAAATATCGCTTCAAATGTTGTAGCATTCATAGTGACATGTATGACCAAGTACTTAAGGTTCACTATAGGGTGTATGAGAAAGCCCCCACCAGCATGAAAATTACTTTGTCTTTCGTGAAGGGTTTTGTAAAACAATTCAGTCCAATGGCAATTGCAAGTGGCTCAATCATGCAGTTAAATTGGGTCGAGTTTGTTGTCCAGCATTTATAGGACCTTCGAGGAAAAGGATGCTACGATGCCCATGTTGAAAAGTGGAGGGTGTGTCAAAAAAAATAGAGGAGGGCTCCACAAAAACAAAGGACGATTGTGCTGGCCAAGTAGCTCCAAACGTTGTTTCTGCTGCCAGGGAAACACCCCTCTCTATTAACAGCTGTCACAAAGTGACAGCAAGCTTGTCATATTTTGGGCTCTTTGATTTGCAGCACATCATGAGTGCAAGTGACCATCTCAAAAATCAACTACAGAATGCTAAACTGCAGCTCAAGAATGCGAGTCAGGAGCTTGAAGCTGTGAAATTTCTGAAAGCAAGCCATGATATGGTCAACCCTATAGTACTTGCTATGAGATAGAAGCTTCATGATGATGAGAATGAATTGCGGTCTTTAGGCCTCATTGACAATGTGGATGCAAGGAGAGAAATAGAGCTCAAGGTAAAGATTGAGACATTGAAAGAGACACTGGATGGTTTGGGGTTTCCTCACAGTGAGGACACCCCCACTGTTGTTGATATTGACATAACCTATCTTCGTGTAAGTGCCGATGGTTTTTGTGATTGAACCTTATGTTTTGAATATGTGCACAACTATCCTACGTACTTACCATGCCTCTGTTTTGATTGGTTTATAGGTCAATGTGGAGGTGTAGGAAGCAAAAGTGCACGTCTGTGATAGTCAATTGTAGCTGGTCATGCAGATAAGTAGGATGATACAAGGCTACTTCATCCCCATTGCCCTATCCAAGATAGCTATGGACACTTTTACAGAGTGTATAGGAGGGGTACACAATGGGACAACAAGCAACATGTGTACTAGATGTGGTCTGCCCCACCAGAAGTACACAAAATCAGTGCAATGGTCAAAATTCCATGTGAGCATACCTATGACCTAATTTGCTGTGTGGTTGCATGCTCTCTGGGGACGGAATGTAGAGCTTCCACCTACCAGCAAAGGATACCATCTTAATGGTGTATCAAGGTCACAGGGCAAGGACCTCCAATCATACAGAGTTCTGGTAAGATAATGTTAAGAAACAGTTATCCAGCCTTGATTCCTACACTAGCCCTATGTATGCTAGTTAGCATAGAAGGTATGCTAGTTAACTTAGTGGGTATGGTGTCTAGCATATTGTGGATGGTAGTTAGAAAACCTAGTTATGCTAGTTAGCATACTATGAGATATAGCTAGCATACATTGTCATGGTGGTAAGCAGACTGTGTATGCTAGTTAGCATAGCTAGTTATCCTAGCTAACATATTATGAGTATTAGTTGGCATTTTTGTATGCTAGTTAGCATATTGTGTATGCTAATAAGTATACCTTCTATGCTAGTTAACAAACTATGCATGCTAACTAGCATAGAGAGTTTCCCAATAAAAAACAAAGTATGCTAATCAGTATATTAAATATGATAATTAGTGCACAATGTGCTAACTAGCAAAAAGGGTATGCTAATTAGCATATTTAATATGCTAATTACCATACCTTTTATACTAATTATAACATTGTGTATGATGGCTAAAAAGTATGCTAGTTAGCATATTAAATATGCTAAGTAACATACCCTATTTTCTAGTTAGCACACAGAGTGTGCTAACTAGATAACAAGGTATGCTAATTAGCATATATTATGTGCTAGATAGCATACTTTTTATGCTAATTAGAACATTGTGTATGATGGCTAGCATGCAAGTATGATAACTAGAAAACAAGATATGATAATTAGGATACTCAATATGCTAACTAGCATACCTTGTGTGCTAGCTAGAATTTGGTGCATGCTAACAAGCATTCAAAGTCTAGTTAGCATACCTTCTTTCCTAGGTAGCATAATGTGTATGCTTGAAAGAATACCTCTATTCTAGTTAGCATACATTCTAAGCTAGATTGCATAATGTGTATTCTAGTTAGCATACCTCTTTGCTAGTTATTGTAATGTGTATTTTAGTTAGCATCATGCACAGTATGCTGACCAGCAAAGATGGTATGCTAATTAGCAGAGATGTTATGTTAACTAGCATAATTTATCTTCTAGTTATCATACCATCTATGCTAGCATACATGGTATGCTAATTAGCATACAACTATGTATGATAATTAACATAGCATGTATGCTAATTAGCACACCATCAGTAATAAGCATATCATCAGCACTTTATGTATGCTAATTAGCATACATTCTTTGCTAGTTAGTATAACACTATATTCACACTTCCTTGTTAGCATATTTTGTATGCTAGTTAGCATATTGATCATGGCGATTAGCACACTTTGTATACTAGTTAGCATAGCTAGCATAGACAATATGAATGTCTACAGGATATAGATGTCTACCATACATGGAATGCTCTTGTCACACTATGCATACAAGCAATCATAATGGTATCGATGAAAATTAATGGGTGAATGGAATACACAGGTATCAATAATGCCGGATGCAAACCTGACAAGACACCTGTCAATCACAGGAAAGAAGAGAAGTGATGTAATGATGAATCTGATGAGCTGGATAGACAGCATGCAAGGGTAGATGTAATGCCACAGCATGCGACATTGCACAAGGATGTTGCAGATGGTAAATAAATAGATGATGATGATGATGAAGATTTTATCATGATTACTCATCCCAAACCCAACCCCCCTATAGATGATCAAACAAGCGTCTTAGAGGAAACAATTAGGAATGTGTAAGAGGAAGGCAGGAGTGCTCAAGAGGAAGGTTTCAGAACTTGACAATGGACTGACTGCGCAAGATGCCGATGATGACAGCCCCCTGCAGGGTTTTCTAAACAAAGTGAAATTAAAGAGAAAAGGTTGCCGGGAAGAACAGATTCTGGAAGAACCTGGGGAGGATGAGAAATGAGCTGCCCCTTCAAGAAGCCTGGATGACATAAACGAACGCAGTAAAGGTGAAAAGAAAGGCATTCGCTCACGTGATTGCAAATTTTTTTGCTGAATCTATTCCCTGTTGAGTCCAAGTTATGTTGTGTTAGCAAGCTCCACACCTTGTGTCATGTTTCTCTCTAGATATTTATAATGGAGAAACTCTTTTCAATATTATTTTATCATGCATAGTTCAATAGTTTTTTCTTGTCCTTTATGACGTCTTTATTCGATACCATTTCTGTGTCACAGGGCAAGAGAAACTGGAGTTAGGTACCCTGCATGATTTGAATTATGCCATTGCATGCAAAACCATACAAAAGCGGCGTATTGCCAAGTCTAGACAGCTATACAAAAAGAAAAAGCCGAGATTGAAAAGCGCCTGGCTAGCTATCTTGAACGCTTAACAAAAAATAATGAATACTATAGTTATGTTCATCTCTCGGGGGATGTTATTTTTGCTGAGTGGTATGCACTGCAAGACCCAATATGCATGCCAAAGTCGTTTCCAGACAAGAGGCATGCTTTGGTTCTTGATTTTAATGGCCTGCTTGTTCAAGTTGTAGAGGCAATGCAGGGTGAGATTCCCCCTAAACATGCAAGGAAATGATAAAGTACAATGTGCAAGATAGGAGGTATGTATTTTGTCAAAGAGACGGTCACAAATTTTTGTATTGGTGCCTCCAATTTTTCCATGTGTATATATGGAGCACCAGCATGGCACTTAAAGTGAATGCAATATTAGAAACAATATTCAAAGAGCAGCGGGCTAAGCTGAGAGGTGTTTTTTCACAGAATCATTGTAGTGGCCAGCCTTGGAAGATATGTAATAAGCCTGTATTCTTGAAGGATTTGAGACTGTTTTCGAAGAGGTGCAATTTTGGGACCCAAAACTGTCTAATTATTGACGATAGTATGTACAAAGTGTGCTGGAACCCCAAAAGAAGTTGGCTTGTTACTCCTAAGATAGAGGACCATACCAAAGAAAAGCGGCAAAACTTTCTGATAGATACTTTGAGCAGCTGGATGTTCCTGTGGCTGCAATCAGAGGATCGTGCAGCGTATACATCTAATAATGCGTTTGATATTGCTCCAGATTTATTTTCACAACAAGTGATCAGGAAGCTGGAATAAAAAATCCACTGACATAATGAGGCCCATTGTAATGAAGCCTTGCATAGGAGACAAAGGGAGGCTGATGAAGAATCTAAAAGACATAAGAGAAAGAGGCCACAGAGGGAAAAATTAGAGAAGCAACAATAAGAAGAAGAAGAGAGAGAGTTGAAAGAACCAAAAAGCTCAGCAAGAAGAAGAAAGAGAGCAAGACCCAAAAGCTCAGCACACAAAGAAGAAAACGGACACTGGGCAAAAGCGAGTGTACAAGCGTGATAAACCACGATCTTATCCAGAGTAGGAGGCTCTTTGCTATAGTTTTTTAACATTATGAGGTAAATTTGTAAATTGCCTTTCCAATGTTTGTAACTATGCCAACATTCACTTCAGATAGTAATGATTCGATCCTGTACTATTCTTTTTTTGAAGACAATACTATGTATACTATTGGTAATTATTTTTGTCTTGTAAATATTGAATTTGTATACATTTTTGTTGGAAACCAACAAAGGTATGCTAATTAGCATAATGTTTATGCTAGTTAGCATACTATTTCTGCTAACTAGCCAAAATAGTATGCCAATTAGCATACCATGTATGCTACTTAGCATACCCACATTAGCTAATTAGAATACATTCTAATTAGCATACTACGCATTTTTGTTTGTGCTAACTTCCACTGCCAACATACTATAGTATACTAATTAGCATAAACAATATATAGGAAGCTGCCATGTTTTCTCCTTCAAACCAGCAGTGGTATGCTAATCGGCTTACTATCTATGCCAATTGCATAAACAATTTGCTAGTTAGCATTCATCGTATGCTAATTAGCATACTATGGATTTTTGTTTTTGCTAACTTCCACTCACAACATAGTAAGCTAACTAGCATACACAGTATATAGAAAGTTGCCATCCCTTTTTGAAACCAACATAAAATATGCTAATTAGCATACATGATATGCTTAATAGTATACACAATATACAGAGAGTTGTTATCTCTTCTCCTTAAAACCAGCAAAGGTATGCTAATTAGCATACTTTCTATGCCTACTAGCATAGACAACATGATAATTAGAATACCTTCAATTGGCATACTGTACATTTTTGTTTGTGCTAACTTCCACTCAGTATAGTATGCTAATTAGCATACACATTATACAAAAGCTGCCATCTCTAATTAGCATATTGTCTATGCCAATTAACTATGCTAATTAGCATACCCACAAAATGCAAACTGGCATAAACAATATGCTAATTAGCATACAAAAGATGCAGAGACTTGTCATCTCTTCTCCTTGAAACGAGCAAAGATATTCTTATAAGCATATTGTTTATGCCATCTGGAAAAAATAGTATGCTTATTAGCATACATAGTATGCTAATTAGCATACGTTCAATTAGCATACTGTGCATTTTTGTTTGTCCTAACTTTCACTCACAGGATAGTATGCTAATTAGAAAACACAGTATAGAGAAAGCTATCATCTCTTCTCCTTAAATTCAACAAAGGTGTGCTAATTAGCATATTGTTTATGCCAACTGGCATAAACAGTATGCTAGTTAGAATACATAGTGAACTGAAAGCTTCCATCTCTTCTCCTTGAAACCAGCAAAGGTATGCTAATTAACATATATAGTATACAGAAAGATGCCATCTCTTCTCCCCTTAACCAGTAAGGGTATGCTAATTAGCATATTGTTTATGCCAGTTGGCATAAACAGTATGCTAGTTAGCATTCCACTCAAATCATAGTATACTAATCAACATACACAGTATACAAAAATCTACCATTTGTTCTCCTTAAAAACCAGCAAATTTATGCTAATTAGCATACTGTTTATGCTAACAAACATATATAAGTTTATGCTAATTATCATAAACAGTATGATAATTAGCATTAGCATACACAGTATAGAGGAAACTCCCATCTCTTCTCCTTGAAAACTAGCAAAAGGTATGGTAATTAGAACATTGTTTATGTTAACTAGCATAAACAATATGCTAATTAGCATACCATTTTTGCTAGCTAGCATACCCACAAAATATAATTAGCATACCTTCTTATTATCATACTATGCAAGCCACTGGCCTTATTTGTACACATGTTTCCAAACCCTGATGCCTTTCTTATAAGCTAGGTGTGACTTCTTTTACAATTTCCATTTATGTTTGTGGGCTACCTGCCCAAACCATTTGGAATCCTGATGTAAAAAGCGTAACTTGTAAGACACCAAAGAAGGCGGATTTTGAGCTTGTTTGATCACCTCTCTAGAGTTCTACATTTTCTTGATGAGCTCAGATCCTCTATGTTTAATGAGACAGGTTGTACAAATGATCTCTCTTAAACTTAGACCCCTCTATGATAGCCACCAAAGCCATGTATACACAAAGCACACAAGAGACAGAAGATACCCAAGTTTTTGATAAAACTGCATTATCTCCGAGTAAGAAGTATATTGAAGATGCAGTGATTACAACTTAAAAGCTGAAGGGCATGCTATTATAGATTGCTTCATAGCTTTCTAGGTTGATTGTGTACACTTGTCGTCTCCTTGGGATGTGCTCCATGGGTATTTTGATACATCGTACAAGATGTGAAAGTATGTGAACGATGGGCTGCTTGTGGTCTATCTCGAAGGTGTATGCATCCGATTTTCTCCTAATACAGACCTTGCACAACATATGAGCCTCTATCAATTGCATTGGACCACTCATCGAGGTACCCCTTCTCCACCTTCTCCTTTGCTTCAACACACTTGACCATGTAGAAATCCACATCCTCAATGTTGGTCGAAGCATCTAGAATTATAGCAAATGTGTCGCAAGCACATAGAGTGCTACTCAACACATCATGATGACCTTTGTACGTGAAGTCATCATAGGTGGTTTCTTCATCTTCCAACTCAAAATTTGACACAAGCTCATCAAGTAATGGCAATAGAGTATGATAATCCCAAGGCTGCACATGAGTTTTAGTAATGCAACGATTCCATCTTCCGTGCATGCATGCATTATAGAAGCATGCCAAGGCTCTTGTTGCAAGGGTAGTTGGATCCCTAGGGTTGTGACCACAAAAAGCATGCAGAGAGTGATTTTTTTCCAAAGTGGCACAATTCCACTTCACCTCCCTATTTAGTTCCCCCTCTTTAACCTTTCAAAAAACACAGGCACATTCTCTTTCTTTTGAAGGATAGTGTGAAGGTTCTCCCTGCGGCGACAGGTTGGCTTGGAAATAAGCAACCACATTAGCTGCACACTGCAAAATAGCTCCATTAGGTTTTATCTATTCATGGGTCAAGGTTCTTTTCACAAATGCTCCTGAACCATCATGCTCTCCCTTGCCGTTCCCTGATCCAAAGAAGAACCATCTCATCCCCATCTCTGTGAGTCCACCATATCTTGCAACAAAGTAGAAAGGCCTAGCTCCCTTGAACTGTGAGGCCGCACCATCAGACCACACCCAATGCTGCTTAGGAGGGACACCCTCTTATTGTAACTAGTCACTGTGTAGCATGAGGCAGTGTTGCATGCACAACGTGTCATGCACCTTGTCATGTGATATGAAGAAGCGGATGGTTTTGACTACCTCCCCTGCCCTACGGTAGTACATTATGTGTATAAAAATGGTAACTTGACTAGAGTGCCAATGCATTGACTGAATCTCATTTTGTTCCTTGAAGGAATAATTCTCTTCAAAATCAACAAAATACACAACGACATCGTCCAAAAACCGAAGAAGGAAATCCTTGAATTGTTGTCCTTGCCATTGAGACACATAGCTATGAGTGATAAATAGATCCAACTTGTTCTTCAAGAGTTGAAGAAACTCCCAACATTGCATTTCTTTGTGCAAAATATTTTTTTCTTTTGTTACTATTTCCCTACGTGTCTTGAGCTTGTACATATGAAAATAATTTCACATTAATACTACTACCTGGCTTGGCTATCTTCAAGAAGCATAATTCCAACCTATTCACTCCACATGTCAAACACTCTCCCATCAGGAATTCCCTTCTATGGAAAACTGCATCTACGGGCTTTGGACAGAGAACAAACTCCACATATGTGTGACACCTTTGAACGTGTGATGTGAAGCCAAGGAACCCTTGCTAATGTTCTCACCAAAAGCATAGATACTCCATATACAGTCACAACCTGCTCTATGTAGCCCAAAAGCACAAGAGCGCATGTGGTTTAGTGTGTCCTTCAAAAAGGACATTTACACGTGGTATTCGCAACAGCATATGTATCTATCCTTCAGCCGCCTACAAAATAATGGCTTAACATCTCAAACATTCTCATGCCAATCTTGCAATATGGATGTTTTTCCTTAAATCTATGAAAGAACTTAACATGCAACATTCAAATGATGATCAATATTCAGATTGCTAACTAGGACATTGAGCATTTTCATGAAAACAAATCATACTGTTAAATAGCATAATCAACATCCTAATGTGCATGCAACAATGTATGTTAACTAGCATAAAGAGTGCTAGTTAGCATATATCTTGTGTTTACCAGGTAACTCTGTATGCTAGGTAGAGCACAAGGCATGCTAACTAGCACATACCATATGCTAACTAGCATACTCATTAGGACACCCATCATGCTGTTGAGCATACTAAGTGTTAACTAGTGGAAATAATGTTAATTAGCATACATCTTGTGCTGACTAGCTAACTTTGTATGCTAGGTGGAACACAAGGCATGCTAGCTAGCATACTCCATATGCTAACTAGAATACCCAGCCCACTTCTAGTTCTAACTATAATAACCCTTGTTTTAAATAACATACACATAATGCTATTGAGCATACTAGTTGTTAACTAGCATAAGTGATGTTAAATTGCATAATTTTGACCAACTAGCTCTATATGCTATTTATAACTCAAGGTCTGGTAGCTAGCATACTCCATATGCTTCCTAGCAAACTCCATGTGCTAACTAGCATAATCACTTCCTGTTAGACATCATACTTATCATGCAATTGAGCATACTAGGTATGTAACTAGCATACTAGGTATGTTAACTAGCATACCAGGTATATTAATTAGCATACATATTGTGTTATCCAACTAGCTCCGTATGCTATTTAGGACCCAAGGCATGCTAACTAGCATACTCCATATGCTAACTAGAGATTTCCATATGCTAACTAGAACAATCCATATGCTAACTAGCATACTCTATAGGCTAACTATCATACTCCATATGCTAGCTAGTATACACATCATTAGGAAACCCATCATTCTACGTATGTAGCTAGTATGCTAGCTAGCATACTCTATAGGCTAACTATCATACTCCATATGCTAGCTAGTATACACATTAGGACACCCATCATGCTACGTATGTAGCTAGCATACTAGATATGTTAACTAGCATACCAGGTATGTAACTAGGACCCAAGGCATGATAACTAGCATACTCCATATGCTAAATAGAACTTTCCATATGCTAACTAGCACAATCCATATGCTAACTAGCATACTTTATATGCTAACTATCATACTACATATGCTAGCTAGTATACACATTAGGACACCCATCATGCTATTGAGCATACTAGGTGCTAAATAGCATAAATGATTTTAATTAGCATACATCTTTGCTGACTAGATAACTTTGTATCCTAGGTACAACAGAAGGCATGCTAACTAGAATACTCCATATGCTAACTAGCATACCCAGCCCAGATGCTAGTTCTAACTAGCATAACCCTTGTCTTAAATAGCATACCCCTTGTCTTAAATAGCATACCCATTGTTTGAGGACAGATCAAACGGGTGCCCAACTGTCCGAACACGTAGTCGGACACCACATTTATAGTTTATTATTTTGTCGAGCTAGTGTAGTAATACTCTGTGTAAATCCTGAACCAGAGTAGTAGTCAATTCCCTTAATGACAATTGTAAAGGTACATGTGAACTGGCCACTGGCCATTTAGAAAGCCCTAGGTATAAAGGTCAATAATTGTAATGTGAAAGGAGGATTATCTTTAGAAGAAGTGGGAGCTCATAAAACGTACGCTCAAGCTATGAGCTGCTCCAATTTTTAATGACGCAACTAATGAATGGGTCATCAGTTTTCAAATCCAAAAGTTTCATTGTGTTCCTCTCTCTTTGCTCTTTAATTTAAGTGTCAGAATTGTCAGTTTTGTTGTGGTTTGCGACTGCACGTCTGTGAGCTATAATTGCAAATTTGAGTGCTTAAATCGATGTTTTTAGTCATTTTGACCATAGGAGAGTGTTCTTTGACCATAGGACGATAGTTCTGGATAGTTCTGTTGCAGTTTCCAGGACCTTTTTTATGATGGATCATGATTTTGGTACCTTGTCAGATTGCAACCAGACTTGCTAGGATAGTGCCCCTAGGTGTCCTAGACCTCCTCCTAAAGTTTTGTTGCATTTCAAGCCCACTCGAGTGCTGAAATGGCGTGATGACCTAGAGCTATGAGAAAGTACATAGGCAGGTTTCTCTGATCATTGAGTGTTGGTTTGCTTGTTGAGCTAGTGTGTTTGCTTGTTAAGGTTCACTTCGTGAGATTGACGATCTCATAGAGTCTCCGTGCCCCATCCGAGTCACTTTCCCTGAGTATTGACATTATGTTAGTGCTAGAAAGCTATGCTGCAGACGTCCGTCGCGGCGACCCGCTAACATTGGCGTCGTTGCCGGGGATATGATCCTTAGATGGTAAGTGACCTAGTGCGTATTTAGAGCATTCTTTTTCTAAGATTTATCTCTCCATTCCATTTACACCTTAACAGTGAAGCAGCTAGACACGGGGTTTAGTGCTTGATAGAGTCTAGAAGTCGAGGACTTGCTAGAACTATTCTTGAGAAGTAAAGAGGTTTCTGAGTGAGATAGCCAAAAGCATTTCATTCTTTGATTTTCTCTATGCTTTCAGAGTACTGTAACGTTTTTCATTATGACTTTATTTTGTACCGTTTTGTTTGTTTTTATTTCATGTTTCATTTTAGTACTTAGGAGTAGGGTAGGTAGAAACTACCACCATCAAATTTGGGCTAAAAGATTCAAGAAAAAAAGGGCGAAAACCATATTTTGACTGAAATGACCATAACTCTGAAATTATGAAAATTTGATGGTAGAGACCTCAAAAGTGATCCAAATTCAAAAATTTGTGGATCAAGGGCATCAACATACTCTTTAGAATCAATCTGGAAAGTTTGGCAAGAATATGTGGAGGAACATGGATCGTGATCCATGTACCCCAAAAAACCATTTTTGGTGAAAAGTGACCAGTTACAGCAAGCATCAGTGGGAAACTGCTCTGATCAACTTTGCTTGAAAGAAAAAATAAAAAATCACATCAGAATTGATTGTTAGGGCAAAAACGACAAAAACAGGGATTGAGACATAAAATTGGAAAAAATCTTGAGATGTTGGGATCCAAATTCAAAAGGGGTGAGATTTGGATTCTATAGGGCATAAAGAACCAACCGAACAAAATTCATGAAAAATGTTGTCAAACATGGATCGCGATCCATGTACCTTTTTGACATTTTGGACTGATATTTGACAAGTACATCCCTGATATCATTTGGAACAACTTTGCCAAAAGGGACCATGTCAAAAAAGTGAAAAGAGTTGGTCAAAACTAGTCGAAAACCGTAGGGCAGACTAAAAAACTCACTTTTGATTAGAAAAAAGTTAGCCAAATTAAAAAAGACTCGGGGAAGAGTATCACCATAACATGGACTACAAGCTGACTAAGTTTCATGTTAAAATGTGGTCAAACATGGATCGCGATCCATGTACCTCATGAAATTTTGAATTTTTTTGGCTAAGATTTGAGCAGTAGGTAGCCAGTACCATTTGGAACAACTTTGCCAAAAGAACCATATCCAAAAAAGTTGTAAAAAGTGGTCAAAAGAGCCAAAACCAAAACATTCTCTAAACTGTCACAACAAAATGTAAATGTCAGTTTTGGTTGGGCAAACCTAATCCAAATCCAGAAATTTTTGTGGAGTAAGCTACAAACATCACAAGCTATTAGCACACCAAACTTTCAGATCCAAAAGTGGTGGAACATGGATCGCGATCCATGTACCTCTGAGAAATTTTTGAAAAAAGACTTTTCCAGCCTATAGTAGAGACCATTGTGAACAAAAGTCCCTAAAGAAATTTTGTCAAAAAAGTTCAAAAACTTGGTGAAAAGAGCCAAAAACAGTTCAAGGTGAAAACCCTAAAAAAGACCTAGGATTTGACTTTTGCCTTACCTAAACAAGTCAAAATCATACAAAAACGAATAGCAGGGATCAGTAGACCAAGGGGAAGCTTTGTGCCAAGTTTCATTATCATCTGACACATAGGTACATGGATCGCGATCCATGTTCCTTTGTCACAGACTGATACCATATTTGCACCATAGCTAGAGCCCATCACAAGGAGTCTAGTGGTCTTTTCAAAAGTGAATTTGGATACCAAAAACTAAACCAAAAGCCCTGAACTGGCCTAACTTTCAATCTAGAGGTCCATTTTCAAAACATTTGACACCATAGGGTCTCCTAAGCATGGTGGGTGGATGCATGAATAGGTGGACCAAAAACCTTGTCCCGGACAGAGGTTTAATAACCGGTACATAAAACCATCTCTATTAGTTCAATTCGATATATTCTTTTGAGCAGATTTTTAATTAAATATAGAATTTCCATAGCTTTTTGTTAAATATAGAAGACGGCTCTGTACCTCTTAACTATGCACGTCAGCCAGCTCTTTACACCATTACTATTTCCACGTCTCTTTTTCAAATATAGAAGACGACTCTATAGCTCTTAACTATGCACGTCAGCCAGCTCTTTGTCTTCCCGCTCTCTCATTTTCCTGTCTCTCTCCAACTCTCTATGTAGGAGCACAGATTGTTGTTTTACTTTGTAGGCCTATCACACATCTATTGCTGTCATATACTCCTCTTGCTCTTTGTAGGCCTATCACCTCGCTCAATCTCTCCCTCTCTAGCATGGAGCAAGAATCTCACACTGTATGTGACTGCTCTCAGCCTCACTGTGAACTGTGTGTTAGGTATGTTGTTGATGCGGTCAAGGAATATCATGCTAGGAGAAAGAGGGGGTAGCGTGCTAAAAACAAGCTTGAGCAGGTAGCACGTGAGGAAGATAATGATCAAAATGGTGCTGATGATGCAAATCGTCAAAGACTTTGCAATGACCTTGTTATGCTCTTCAATCGGCGTACAAAGGCCCTCGATGTTGCATCACGCTCAGATATTTTGTGCAAGTTTGTCAATCATCCTTTCTCTTGGAGACCTTGAAATGCCCAGGGCACAAAAAACCTTCGTTGAAGCCATACGCAACACAATAGATGCAATCAAATTACCCAAGAGAGGACAGGAGCTCTTTCCTAAAAGGTTCATCACCACAATGCTTATGAATGTTGAGTGTACATCTACCTCAAAAGTGAATGTTTCAGCTGCATCTAAGTTGCTAAATTTGCACAAGAGGAACTTCATAGCTGCAAAGAATCGGTTGAGGGCAGCAGGTGATGGCAATTTTCCAATCTCTTTGTGTGCTCGACAACCCATGGGTCATGGCTTCATAACACCTAATGAGAAAGAGTTGATCTTCTCTTTTTGGATGTCTAACACTCGTGTTTCACCCAATAAGAAGGATGTGTGTAGAAAGCGTATTGGAAGAAATTCATATGTCAAACATCCTGTGCATCTTATTGAACAATCTCAGGTAATAACTTGCTTCACTATATCCATTTTTGTTTTCTAATATTTGTATTCATGACCTATATTCACTATAAATGGGTTGATAAGAGTAGATATGAAATCGGATATGAAGGAAGTTATAAATGGAAATAAGGGGAATCTGTATTTGGTGTCCTAGAGTAAGAGTAGATAAATATTGGATGTGAAGGAGAATATAAATGGAAACATAGTTTTTATCATACGCGTATGTTTTTTGAAACATACGTTTGCAGACGCATACTTTCACACGTGTATGATATGTATAAACTGGTTAGGTAAAAAACTGGTTTACATAACCAGTAAAAATCTTTTAACACCTATTTCTCACTGGTATACATAGTGGTTAAGTGTTCAACTGTACTCGTCAAGTGTTCACATGTATTGTTTGTCATGTCAAATAGGTAAAAAACATATCTGTTTGAAAGGAAAATACTGGTTTACATATCCAGTAAATGTTTTTGTACACTTATTTCTCACTGGTATACATCGTGATTAAGTCCTCACATGTACTGGTTAGGTAAATAACATACCGGTTTTAAATGAAAAGACTGGTTTACATTAGCAGTCAAAACATTTGAACTGGTTGACACTTATATACCACTGGTACGTACCAAGGACATGTGTTCATTTTTTTTAACACATTTTTCTCATTGGTATACATCGTGGTTAAGTGCTTACATGTACTGGTTAGTAAATAACATAGCGGTTTTAAATGAAAAGACTGGTTTACATCAGCAGTAAGAATATTTGAACAAGTTGACACTTATATACCACTGGTATGTACCAAGGACATGTGTTAATTTCTTTTAACACTAATTTCTCACTGGTATACATCGTGGTTAAGTGCTCACTTGGGTTACATCAACAGTAAGAACATTTGCACTGGTTGACACTTATATACCACTGGAACGTACCAAGGACATGTGTTCATTTTTTTAACCCTTATTTTTCACTGGTACACATCATGGGTAAGTGCTCACATGTACTGGTTAGGTAAATAACATACCGGTTTTAAATGAAAAAACTGGTTTACATCAGCAGTAAGAACATTTGAACTGGTTGACACTTATATACCACTGGTACGTACCAAGGGCATGTGTTCATTCTTTTTAACACTTATTTGTCACTGGTATACATCGTGGTTAAGTGCTCACTTGTACTGGTTAGGTAAATAACATACCGGTTATAAATGAAAAGACTGGTTTACATCAGCAGTAAGAACATTTGCACTGGTTGACACTTATATACACTGGTACGTACCAAGGACATGTGTTCATATATATTGGTTTACCTAACCAATTAAGTGAAAAAACATAGTGTTTTGAAATAAAAAGACTGGTTTATAGTAACGTAACAGTTTTCCTCAAAACCTGCAGTTTTCTTCAATGTTCTTTAACCATATATGTCTTTCATTGTAGGTGGAGCTCTTTCTCAACTTCAAAGAACAATACCCTGAAATTGTAATAAGGCAGCGGGCGTTTGAGTACATGAAGCCATATTTTTTGCGGAAATTGAAAGACTGATATACTTGCTGTTGCATTTCACATGTTCAAATGTCCTTCCTAAAGGATTCCATAAATCACATGCGAAGCAGTCTGCATGGAAAAGCTTGCCATTGTCAATGCAACCTATGCAAAGACAATGGTGGATGCAAGGCACCAAAAAACCCTATCAAGAGTGTAACAGCCTTATTGGACTCTATACTGTGTCCTAAATCAGATACGTCCACCTTCCATGCTCTTGCCTGCTTGAGTGGTCAATGTAAAAGGTGTGGCCCGGATAAGTTAGACTTTTGTGTTGCAGAGGCTGCATTTATTGCTAAAAAGATTGTGGTGAATATTTTTGAGGACCTAGAAGTAGGAACTGCGCGTGACGGTCTGAAGAAGAAAAGGAAAGTCTTGTCGCATAAGGAAATATCATGCCAGGATCTCTCAGTCATGTTCAAAGACCATCTTAAGAAATACATAATGCATAATTTTGTGTATAGATGGCAAGCAGAACAATATAAGGAATGTATACAAAGCTTTCCAGAAGATGTTGTTGTGTCAGTTGTTGACTTTGCTGAAAATTATAGTTTCAAAGAACAAAATGAGATTCAGTCCATGCACTGGTATTCAAATCAAGTAGCTATTTTTGTGCACAAAACATATTTCCGAATTGCAGGTAACGACATCACCCTAGATCAGTATTATTTCTTTTGTATTAAGCCTTCAATAATTTTTTATTTTTATATTATGCAGGTGACATCCACAAGACAATTCACTTCTTCATTTCAGATGACAAGCAACATGACACACATTTTGTTCAACACTGTTTTTTGAAACATGCGGAATGGCTAAAGCAATTTGGTCTAAGCATAAAACGTCATTGGGTAAGGTCTGATGGAGCAGCTTCACAATTCAAAGCAAGAAGACCATTCTATTTCCTTGCCAGGTATACCATGTTCTAAAAAACATTATCTGAAGGTGGTTTTAATATAGAGACCTATAATAGTGGCATTAAAGTTGTAATAAAATGCTTGTCTTACATCGGTAATATTATAATACGTGTTTTTTTTGGTAATTTTATCGTGCCAAGAGTATATTAATCTTCTTCTATCCATTGAATAAATTGCAGATACAGTGTTTTTATGGAATGGAAAATGTCTTGGAACTTTTTTGGATCCGGACATGGTAAGGGAGAACACGTTGCTGCGGGAGCAGTGATAAAAAGGTCTTTAACTCAATACCAATTGGAGCCAAACTGCCCAAAGATAGATTGTGCTACAAATAAAGTGGCATTATTGAGACGGACCTTATCGGATGGTGCTATAGCCACCTATGCATCCCAGGCCCGTTATGTAAGCATGATTTTTTGGGTGATTGAATTGGGAGATGTCGAAAGGGGAAAAAATTGGGATGTGAAGGCTGTAAAAAATACCCGCTCAATGCACTCTGTTTCTGCATATTTAGAGCATGATACAACTGCTTTGAGAACACGTTCACTATCTTGTTTCTGTAGTGCATGTAAACAGGAAAAGTGGAGGAGATGTGTGAGAAAGTCACACGTTCCTTTCTGGACATACCTTATTTTGGAGCCTACAGAAGAAGGGGAAGACGATGACAACGAAATAAATGAGGATGCAGCATATGAAGGACACTATGACACCCTCAGTCAAGCTCTTATTGTTGGTGATAATTTTGTTGTTCCCGCACCAAATGACAATGAAGAAAAAGTGGATTTCTATATAGTGAAATGCACTATAGCTATTCAAGAGTTTCATTTAGACGCTGAAGATGACTGGGGCAATATCATTGGGCGAGGATCCTATGCTATCAAAGGGTTTTACTATCGTACGATAATTGAGCATACCTACGAGCTTTTGGACAAAAAGCCAGAGGTGTTCATATATTCACATCTTGTTCGGGCAATCAAAATCCCCATGATACCCCATCCCAGCAACTCAAAACTATATACAATATCACTTGATGTCAGTGAGTCTATCTACAATAGTATGCCTTTTGAGCTGTAACCATCTTAAGAAATGCATAATGCATAATTTTGTGTATATCTACCTATTACTGTAAACTGAACTGTCTCCCTCTCCCTCTCCCTCTCTCTCTCTCTCTCTCTCTCTCTCTCTCTCTCTTTGTCACTTCTCAGTATCATTTCTGTATCATACCAGTCACTTCTCAGTATCATACTGGCATCATACCAGTCAATTCCCAGTATCATACCGGTATGATACAGTATCATACCAGTCATTTCCCAGTATCATACCCATATCATACATTCCCTCTCTCTCTCTCTCTCTCTCTCTCTCTCTCTCTCTCTCTCTCTCTCTCTCTCTCTCTCTCTCTCTCTCTCTCTCATTTCTAAACATCATACCAGTCATTTCTCAGTATCATACCGGTATGATACTGAGGAGTGACTGGTATGATACAGTATTATACAAGTTCCTCTCTTTCTCTCTCTCTCTCTCTCTCTCTCTCTCTCTCTCTCTCTCTCTCTCTCTCTCTCTCTCTCTCTCTCTCTCTCTCTCTCTCTCTCTCATTTATCAGTATACTCTCTTTGTCATTTCTCAATATCATACCAGTCACTTCTCAGTATCATACCGGTATCATACCAGTAACTCCTCAGTATCATACCGGTATCATACCAGTCCCTATCTCTCTCTCTCTCTCTCTCTCTCTCTCTCTCTCTCTCTCTCTCTCTCTCTCTCTCTCTCTCTCTCTCTCTCTCTGTCACTTCTCAGTATCATTTCTGTATCATACCAGTCACTTCTCAGTATCATACTGGCATCATAACAGTCAATTCCCAGTATCATATCGGTATGATACAGTATCATACCAGTCATTTCCCAGTATCATACCCATATCATACATTCCCTCTCTCTCTCTCTCTCTCTCTCTCTCTCTCTCTCTCTCTCTCTCTCTCTCATTTCTAAACATCATACCAGTCATTTCTCATTATCATACTGGTATGATACTGAGGAGTGACTGGTATGATACAGTATTATACAAGTTCCTCTCTTTCTCTCTCTCTCTCTCTCTCTCTCTCTCTCTCTCTCTCTCTCTCTCTCTCTCTCTCTCTCTCTCTCTCTCTCTCTCTCTCTCTCTCTCTCTCATTTATCAGTATACTCTCTTTGTCATTTCTCAATATCATACCAGTCACTTCTCAGTATCATACCGGTATCATACCAGTAACTCCTCAGTATCATACCGGTATCATACCAGTCCCTATCTCTCTCTCTCTATCTCTCTCTCTCTCTCTCTCTCTCTCTCTCTCTCTCTCTCTCTCTCTCTCTCTCTCTCTCTCTCTCTCTCTCTCTCTCTCTCTCTCTCTCTCTCTCTCTCTCTCTCATTTATCAGTATACTCTCTTTGTCATTTCTCAATATCATACCAGTCACTTCTCAGTATCATACCGGTATCATACCAGTAACTCCTCAGTATCATATCGGTATCATACCAGTCCCTATCTCTCTCTCTCTCTCTCTCTCTCTCTCTCTCTCTCTCTCTCTCTCTCTCTCTCTGTGTGTGTGTGTGTGTGTGTGTGTGTGTAACGTCTCACTATCATACTGGTCACTCCACAGTATCATTCCAGTCCCTCTCCCTCTGTCTGTCACTGCTAAGTATCATACCGGTCACTCCTCAGTATCATACTGGTATCATATTAGTCACTTCACAATATCATACCGGTATCATACCAATCACTTCTTAGTATAAGACTCTCTCTCTCTCTCTCTCTCTCTCTCTCTCTCTCTCTCTCTCTCTCTCTCTCTCTCTCTCTCTCTCTCTCTCTCTCTCTCTCTCACTTCTCAGTATCATACCAATCATGCCCAGTATAATACCGTTATCAGACACTCTCTCTCACTCTCTCCTTTTATTTGCAATATACTTCAAATATAGAATACAACGTATTTCCGTGCAACTTGCTTGTAAATGTATTATACATGAAGTCTGTTACATTGATTGAGCCTTTTGGCTGAGTAATTCTCCATTTACATCCATCGACAAAAAAATACATCGACAAAAGTCGCCCACTTCACAGACTTTATGAAGCTTTATTTTTATATAAAAAATATGTTCCTTTCTTCTTGAAAAAGTCAATCCGCCATTTCCAATAAAAACGACGCACATAGGTGTCGTCAGGTTGTCCGTCTGCACAAATTACAGTCCTCTTTGTATACTCAATTCTGTCCTTAGAGTACAACCAATGTGCCAGCCAATTTATGACAGTGGCTGACAGAAAACAGGCGCGCACTTCTTTAGACTGCTTTTCTAGCTTGGGAAAAACAAGAAATGACCCCAATGGATTAAACATTAGCTTCTATCCAGAATCATCAAAGATAAGTGTGTCAGGTGGTAGGTCAGGAAAATTTTTGAGATTCTTGTGGAACACCGGTTTATCTGTTGCGCCCAATTTAAAAGGGGCCCTTGTGCACTGCGCCTGACTTACTACTCTATTAAATCTTTTGTGGTGGTCAGAAAACACTGTCGCTAGCGTGCGTTTGAGCTTCTCAAACTTGCAGCAGCTCCATATCCACACTTCGAACCATCTGAAACAAAAATTCAGAAACACTTCTGCATCGGGCCTTACCCAAAACTGTGTATCCCCTTCAACAACATACCACATTTCTGGCCAGTGGGGCAATTCTTCACCATATTTTCCATCAAATTTCTTGAGCAGTAATCCATTAAGGTCCAAAATGAGAACCCTACGTTGGACGCTGAACGGAGGTGGTGGCCTTGGCCATATCAATGGGATTCTTTTAATTAGTCTATACCATAGAGGAAACACGTGCACTGCAGGAGACAACACACAATTCCATATTGCACGAATTTCAGCCCTACCATTCTGCTTGTCAGCCATGAACCTATCTGCAAGGCGCCATTCTTCAACTGAAAACATATCTGCAGATGCAAAATTACACAAGACTCAAATTTAAATATGCAATTAGGACATATCTATAGATTGAAATCATACAATAAAAACACACAATGTTCAAAAATTAGGCACAAGATGAAAGAGACGTCGAATGGGAAAGAAAGTTATATTAATTTTAGAAGTGGTTACATAAAAAGAAACATGGGGGGGCAAACTATAATCTTTTGCAGGCTCTGGGTTTAGGGTCAGAACTTGTGCCGGTATTCTGCATCTCCTTAGTGTATTCTATGTCCATCTCCTCTTCTGGCTGCCCCTGGGGTCTCTTCCTCTTCCTTGCTTTTTTGCTCCATTTCAGGCTTCTCATCTCCAGTCTTCTCGATTTTGTTTCTTTTTGCCTTTCTTATATGCTGAGCAAGGGTCTCCTCGGGACTTCCCTCCAGCCTGACATCTACAGGACCATCAGCTTTAGAAAGCTAGGCATCAAGAGATCACTTATTAGAGCCATAATCAATGAAAAAACTTACTCTTGCCACGTTGGCCTCGTTTTCTCGAGGTCTTTGATCTTGTCACCCGCACGCCAGTGTCTAGACGATGTGTCTAGCAACACATCGTCTTCCTCATTCTGGGTTTTCTCTTCAGCACCATTCGTACTTTGCTCCTTTATCTCAAAGTTTTGTTCTTCTGTTGTTTCCGAAACAGGTTTCTCAGCATTACCAGGGACATTTTTATCAAGCAATACCTCCATAGGTGTCTTGTATGTAGGCGTCACTACATCGTTCCCTGTGTCTTTACCGGCAGTAGTTCTGAAGCAGCTTAACTGTGAAAAAACATCAGAGAAGACAAAAATCAACCACCTGATTACCCATTGAAACAATTTTCTCACCTGTTTTTGGGCATGGTTCAACTGGCTTCTTCTTTAGAAGGGATTCGTCTTCTGCAGAAATAACTCCGAGGCAATCCTTAAGCATGCACTTTTCTTTCTCAGCCAAGTGAGCATAGCAGAATGCATGCTATGCATGTGAACAAGGCAATAGAACAACATGGCTTGAGCGATTGTGATCATGAATTTTTACACCACAAGCATTGCACACATCAATGAGAAAAACACTATGTCCAGGAGCTGAAACTCCTGCAGGCAAGACTATGGTTTCAGGTAGCATTGGTTGACTAATCATGCCTGTCACAAATGTGACATAGAGACCAAAGGTTTCCTCACGGTCCAAGAATTTGGATAATTCTTCCTATAGGCAAGAGACCTTTGTTATCAGACAATGTCAAATACGTATAAAATCGGTATGAATGCTTGAAAATCGGTATAATGATGTTATCATACCGGTATGATTACACCCTGCTTGGTATATTGTATCCCACTGATATAATGTTATTATACTGGATAGTATAACATCATACCGGTAGGATAACAGTATACCGGAAGCATAACATCAAACCGATTGGATTTTATCATACTGGTTGGATCTAACCATACCAGTCGGATGTAACCATACCAGTAGGATGTTATCATACCGGTAGGATTATCTCCTAAATCCTACCGGTACGATAACATCCTACCGGTAGGATATAATCATACGAGTAGGATGTAATCATACCGGTCGGGTATAATCCTATCTGTATGATAACATCCTACCGGTATTGTCATCTACCCTTACCGAATATGATATAATCCTACAGGTATGAAAAATCATACCATATGGTACTTTGCATGTATTATACTACAATCAGATGGAGTTAAAAGCATACCTGTGTCTGCCTGTAGGGTGGCTTTTGCTTGGTCAAATTTTTCTTGGAGGCTGTCAAGCAAGCCTGTTGGTACATTGGCATCATCAGGGAAGTGCATTCGGATGGTGTCAAGGGCACCCTCGCAACGGTGCACATCGGCAACATATTTGACCCGCTGAATCCTTAGCCTTCTGACACTCGGCTGATACATTGTCATGAGATTTCTAACCTCAACAAGAATTTCTTGCAAGGAAGTGGATACTTCAACACTAAAGGCAGACTGAGTGGTCGCAAAAAGTCCACTTCTGATTGGTGTACTTCCGGATGGGGTATTTACTAAGAAGATGGCAAAACCACTTGGGGTACCTGTGGATACTTGGGAAGTCTCTAACTTCCATTGTTCTCTTTTCCTATCTAAGTGACCTTCATTCGTCACATTCTTCACCACCTCAGATGAAAACTCAGCCCACTTTACCTGACCTGTGCATACAAAATAAACATATCCGCGTGCAAACTTGACTCCCAGCAGATAGTTTGGTGGTTTGGATTGGTACACGTGCTTGTAGAGCTGGTAGAGTGCCTTGTAGTGATCCGGCCTTGTTGTTTTTATCGGCACTTTTTCTCCTTCACTGGAAGACACGTGAAAACTTTCATCCAGTCAGGTATGGGCACATCTGCATCTGTCAACTTCCTAACATCTTTCCCCTCAAAACTTAACCCATATTCCCTTTGAAAATCCTCCTTTGTCGTGCAGAATGCCTTTAATGGCACCTCCACATCCTTGGGGTGAACAAAGCGGCTGATTTTGGGAGGAGGCTATAACTTCTGTCTCTAAAAGGAATAAATCCATACTCATTACTCAATGTATCCACACCTCAGTACTCTACTACACACAGGTCCGTTGTACACAACACAGAGAGAGACAGAGAGAGGTGACATACCTTCGTGGGAGAATGTCGTGTCTTTGTGGAGGAGACCTGTCGGGCTGCATTCCTTGGGCTCTTTCTTAGGTTGCTATCCATAGCGAAGGATAAGCAGTGTGCACAGGGGGCTGTACAGCAAGCTGATAAAGGCACAGAAGGATAAAGGCACAAAGATACAGAGAAGTCACAGTCATGAAAACATTCGACTGAACATTCGTTCTGACGTGGGCTCCACACGCGTTTTTTAATCCTCCACATGATTTTTAAGATTTTGTATCCTCCACACGAATATTTAATTCAAACAATTCTTGCCCATAACACCAGTTTCATACCCCCTAAATTTTAAGCCTCCAAAAGAAACTTTCAACCAGTTAAAACCGGGCCACCTATTCATGCATCCACTGTGGTGAATCTGATGATACCACGAAAAGTCAATTTGGGCTCCAAACATGGATCACGATCCATGTACCCATAGTGACAGCTTGACTTGAAAATTTCCACATCGGTAGTGCATACACAAGGAGACATATCCCCAAGTCTAATTTTGAAAAAAATTGAGCAAATCTGGGTCAAAAGGGAGAAAACATGTGACAGACTGAAAACTGCTTTGCAGACTTTGTATTGACCATTTGACCTATCCAAACAAGTCCAAATCCAACAAGCTTTTAGATTTAGCTTGTGGACATAATTAGGAACAAGCTCCTAAGAGGACAAGTCCAGATGTGGTTGAACATGGATTGCGATCCATGTACCTCTCAGCATAGTGGGGGTATCTGAGTTGATGATCTTGTGGACATACTTGAGGACATCCCAAATCTCAAGTTTGAGCTAAAAATACCTTCTAGAGACCAAGATACAAGCCAAAAGATGCACAACTTTTGATTGAGCAAGTCACTAGAGACTATCTATATCTAGTTGACAATTGCAAGCCCTACGGAGAGGTGAGTGAAGATATAGATGTGCGTGTATGCCGCACGTGTCAATGCAAGGAGCTTGCCAATACACCGTGTGCGAGCCACAAATGGCTCCAAGCACACAGCAAGCCTAAACTAGTAAGCTCAAAGATGGCGTTGGTGTGTCACTCACCGCTCTATGCTTCCTGTCATGGAGGATTCCTCACCGCAAAGAAGAAGAAGACGCCGCTACACCGCGCTCGACCGTTTCACCCCCGCCGCCACCGTGCCATCATCGCAATGCTCGATTGCTCTCTCTCTCTCTCTCTCTCTCTCTCTCTCTCTCTCTCTCTCTCTCTCTCTCTCTCTCTCTCTCTCTCTCTCTCTCTTCGACTCTCTCTCTCTCTCTCACGCATACACACACAAGGAGATGAAGAAGAAGAAGATGGAGATGGAGCAAGAGCACTCTTCAATTGCACAAATGAGAGAATGAGTGAATTTTAGGTTTAGTTGACTTTTATATGAGCTTTCCCCATTCACACTTGGGCGCCCATGCTTAGCCAACTAATCCCTTGAATGTTCCAGTTAGAGTGCGCCTCTCATCGGCAATCACTCTTACCCTTTTCCTATTAGACCAACAAGCCCGGTACGTGACTTTACCAAATAAATAATACAATGACCGTCGTAGGTGATAGGAATGTGCATGAGGGTTAACATGCCCCCCTTCGTGATGTAGATTCCGTCCTTGGAAGCTATTGAGTTGAAGCTTGTTTGTTGAGGTGGAAGAGCTTTTGAGATGAATTTCATTAGCCTCCTTCAGTTACTGCAAAATCAAACAACATTGGCACAGTAATTGCATTCTCATAAGCAATTAAAAAGCATATGTAGTTGTGGACAGACAATTTGATTGGTAACAGAATTTTAAACCATTTGTCAGCAAATAAACATTACTCTTCAAGTTGAGATTTCTCTTCCAGTTTAAGATTTTACATTATGGCACTTTGATTTTTTTGTTTGTTCATTTTTAACATTTAAATTTTGTAACTTTCAGGGGGTTATATAACACTGTTACACCTCCCCAGGCTCATCACACTAGTAAACTCCCTTTATAATACTTAAGCTAAAGGTCAATAGGGTCAAGCCTACTAGAAAGCCCTATGTACATTTCACACAATGTTGCCTAAATCGGATTAAGAACCTAAGTAACCATAAATTATTAGGGAGGCATTCCCCATGGTATTAAGAGAAGATCTGTAACACCTAACTTGGTCAAACTAGCTTAGTCGGATTGCTTGATTTATAAAATCTAGACAGATTATGATAAAAAATTACATTGAATTTAATGTTTGGTACTAAGCAAATGCGCTGACTATTATGCTACCAATCACAATCAAAGAAGACAAACATGGATGCAAAAAGATAAGGGGCAATGCTAATGACAAGAAACACCTATTTGTGTCGATGGTCGCGTTTGATTTGAAGTGTGAATGAGAGAAATATCCATGAAGGTCCAAATCCTAACAATAGCAACACATTGTTGTACACACTAAGAAACACAAAGAATACCTCTAGGAGGCATATCAGTGAGAAAAGGTACCGACACTTATTGAACACAACAAAAAAAACATAAGGAACCCTAACCTAATTATTTGCACTCCCCCTAGAGAGTCAAGGGAATAGGATATTGTAGATATTGGGGGGAAACCCTAAGGCTAAACCCCTATCCTCGTAGCTGAGATAAACAAAGTCATCATCCAAGAGACCATACGTGCCATCCGTGTAGTGATGTAAATCTTCTTCTTCATCATAGGTACCCATGTTTACTAAGAAGGTCATTAGACGCCTATAGTCATCTTGGTCAAAAGGGTAGGCTCGTGCAATGGAAGAAACGCTCTCTACTAAGTATGGATCAGTCGTGGTCAAGAGACGTATTAGCCATTCTAACTCCTCGAAATTCCTCTCACATGCTAGCGTACCTACCAAATCCCATTCACATGCAAGCACCGGAAAGACCATGTGAAACATTTGTGAAAATTAAGGAGGGTACCTCTCACCCAAGGCAGGAGTGGATGACTCTAGCGTACTAGCCATATCTATACACGCAAATAGATGATGGTTAGAGTGCAAATATTACAAGGGTCGTGTTCTTGTGCGTAATGTGTTTTTATGATTTTGCGTTATGGCTTTTTCTCATTTACTTTTTTATCTTTTTTTTGTGAGTATAAGGCTTTATATATACATTCCCTAATATTGGAGATTAAGAGGTCAGGGAGGAAGGTTGAGAGGGAAGCAAGTGAATGATGGATGTCAGCTCCCCCCTTCCTTGGGTAGATCATATCTTTTGGAATGATTTCGTCAACTTTTGAAACCAATTGTTTCAAGTTGTTATGAGTGAAGGCTTTAACCAATAGTTTTCGACCACCCTATGGGTTTCATCTAGTTGCAAGGGTGGTAAGGTACTCTCCCATGATTTTATTTGCAACATTGTTGTAGGTGGTGAACTTACAATGGGAGGTACAAACTCTTTCTTGCTTGTATGGATATGTACAATGGTAGGTGGAGGTTGTGTTGAAGCTTATATTTCCATATAGGAACTAATTGAAGAGCAAGAAGCTTCATTTGATTTCCCTGTTCCTAAGCTAGATGGAACAAATTGTTCTTTCTTTGGTACCCAAAATAGCTCTGGAGCAGGTGTGTAACATTCCGTGATTTTTTCCTTTCCACAATCTTCAATTCGTTTTGGAGCCACAGGATTGAGCTCACATGGGCCCGATGACAAGTAAGAGCACAATTTACGTTTTGGCACCCAAATTTGATGATTTCCTTCCGAAGTACCCTTGGGCTTCCAATAGTTTTTTAGGAACCCAACGCAATATTTCTTTACATTTCTTGGGGTGAATGGGACGTCTCTTACCAGGCTCCTGTCTTTTAGCACTGGCTATGGTCGCTAAAGAAGCTTTAGGGACCCACTTGTATGTTTTCTTTGTTATATTGGGATGGGTCTTGTGTGTCTCAAGCTTTATTTCAACTACATCAGTTGAAGCTCTAGAGAGTTGGGCTATAGGGACATATGGTTCAACCTTTTGGACATGCAATGTTTTGGGTTTTATTTCCTTAAGAGGCAATATCTCAAGGACTATGGCTTGCGTGGCAGGGCTAAGAGTTGGTTTCTGTGTTGTGACACCCCCTATCCCCCAATCAATAGTGCATTTGGTGGCTATCGTCCTATATTTATATTACCCTCCATAGTTCCAACATGCATGACCAAAAAGTCTTGAGCTACAACCCCATTGTCATAACTGACAGAAGTATGCCAGATTCCAAAAACCAAAGTTTTTTTTCTTGTTGACATCCTTGACTTGGATAATACTCTCAGATAGAGGTGGCTTCCCTAACTGATGCCACACCCCATATGATAGAAAATTAGATATGGCACCCGTGTCCAATAAGGCGTTATATAGCTCAATAGGGTATCGTAGAGGTGTGTCAGAGTCCAACCAATCCTCATCGGTTTCCACGTGGAATGCATGTGTGACTCCAAGATTAGCCTCTCATTTTTGTCTTATGCGTTGTTGTCGCTCCTTAGCCTCAGCTTGAGCTTGTATCTTCTTCAATTCTATTTGTTCCTTGGCTGCCTTTTTTGTATGGATGGCACATAGCTCCTCTTGGCTTAAAGGATCATGGTATCTTTTAAATTTTCTCCCATTGATGAATCCAATGGTTTCAATTCCATCAAGAGTCTCCACACGAATGGTTCCTTGTGGGGTGATCTCATATACTCTATATGGTCCTTTTCCCACATATTTCAACTTTTTCTTTTCATTACGCACTCCATACATAAGGACTTTATCACCAACATTGATATCTTTGTTCTTTAGATGACGGTCAAACCATTTCTTCCTCATATCTTTCTCCACAAGTGCATTTTGTATAGCTAATTGCCTCTCTTCATCTAGCTTTTCAAGGATATATAATCACTCAACTAAGGGGTTACCATCCCAACCTTCTTGAGAAGCTACTCGAAGACTAGGAACGACAAACTCGCATGGCATAACCGCTTCTTGGCCATACACCATCTTGAATGGTGTGCAGTTAATGGCAACTTTGTACGCAGTACGATAAGCCCATAGAGTTGATGTAAGCTTTAAATCCCCATCTGTGCGATGAGCTTCCACCGTTTTTGTCAAGATAGAGATTAAGGTCTTGTTGGTGCTCTCAGCTTGGCCATTTGCTTGTGGATAATAAGGTGTGGACTTATGGTGAGCTATCATAAAGTTGGTAGTGAGTTCTTTTATTAGTCCATAAAATGAGTACTATTGTCGCTCACAATCTCAAAGGGACAACCAAATCTTGTAATAATGTTCTCAAAGAGAAACTTGGCAGTTGACCTCACATGGGCTTTACGTGTCGCCCTAGCTTCCGCCCACTTTGTCACATAGTCAGTGGCAATGATAATATATCTAGATTGAGTGCTACAAGCTGCCGGACTAATTGGGCCTACAAAGTCCAAACCCCATTTTTCAAATGGTTGAGTCACTTTAACAGGGTGTAAGGGCATCCTATCCTTTCGTTGTGTGATCTTGTAACATTGGCATTCATCACATCCTTTTGCAAAAAGTGATGCATCCTTAAATAAGGTTGGCCACCAATAACTTGATTGCAACACCTTTCTAGTTGTTAGTTCCCCTGAGAAATGTCCTCCGGCTATACCCATGTGGGCTTCTTGCAGTATGTATAAATACTCATCCTCACGGGCACAACGTCTAAGAATATCATCCTTCCCTAGCCTGTAAAGAGTTCCTGCAATGAGAGAGTAAGGTTCACATTCTTTTAACAGTTTTTGAGTTGTGTCTTTACGAAGCTCTTTGGGTGGAAAACCATTAACTAGAAAGTTCACAATCTTCTCACTCCATTCAGGTATGGTTTTGACTAGGAATAAAGAAGTATCGGGTAACTCATCATCGACTCCAGTAGGAGCTTCACCATTGGGTATGCGAGGCAAATGATCCGCAATGACATGTCTTTTACCAAGTCTCACCACAATGGTAAAATCAAACTCACGGATAATTAACAACCATCATGTAATTCTTCTCGTGGAACAAGGTTTATTTACTAGATACAACAAGGCTTGATGATCAACATAGAACACAAACTTGTTGGCCAGAAGGTAGTAGCAAAATTTCTTCATTGCATAAATCATACCTAAACCTTCTCGCTCTGTAGTGGTGTAGTTTCTCTCGGCATCATTCAATTGACGACTTGCAAAGCTAATGGGGTAGTCCAGTTTATGTTCTCCTAGTTGAGCTAGAACACACCCAATAGCAAAGTTCGATGCATCAATATGCACATGGAAAATTACATTCCAATCGGGCACTTGTAGAATAGAAGCGCTAGTCAAGGTCTTTTTCAATGGCTCATAAGCATGGTCACACTCCACAATCCATTGGAACTCAATAAGAAGCTTGTACAAAGGACGAGCTATCTTGACAAAGTTTAAAATAAACCATCGGTAATAACCAACATGGCCCATGAACCTTTGAACTCCTTTATACTTTGTAGTGGTTGAAATTCATCAATAGATTTAATTTTGCTCTCATCTGTGGAAATCCCATTTTTGGACACTATATGCCCTAAAATGACTCCATGTTTAACCCAAAATTGGCATTTGAAAGGGTTTAAGGAGATGCGATACAATCTAAACTTCTCAAACACTTTTCGTAAGCATGATAGATGTTCTTTCCAAGAGGAATAAACACAAAGGTCATCTAAGAAAGCTTCACAAAACTCCCTCAAATATTCTCTAAAAGCAGTGCTTATTAATCTTTCAAAGGTAGCAGGGGCATTGGTTAAGCCAAAAGCCATAACACAAAATGCGAACTCTCCAAATTCGGTTATAAAGGTTTTTTTAGCTTGGTCCTCCAGCGCAATTGTGATTTGATTGTAGCCAGAGTACCCATCTAAAAAGCTATAAGCTTCCTTCCCTACAACTCTTTCAAGCACATGTTTTGAATATGGCAAGGGATAATGGTCCCTCCGAGTGGCGACATTGACCTTCTTGAGATCCACGCACACTCTGAGTTTCCCATTATTTTTTGGCACAATCACTATTGGTGACACCCATTTTGAGTGCTCAATAGGGTATATGAATCCGCATTCCACAAGCTTTTCAATCTCTTCTTGAACGATTTTTGCATATTTAAGATTCATTGGGTAGGGTCGTTGCTGAACTGGTTTAGCCATGCTATTCATGGGGATTGTGTGTTGCACCACGGAAGGTGGGACACCTTTCATATCATGATATGTCCAGGAAAATATATCTATGAATTCCTTGAGAAGTTCTTTAAGTACACACTCCTCAGTCTCTGTCAGATCTTGGGAAATGAAAACAGGTTTGACTCTTCTCCTGGTTCTACTAACTCTATTTCCTTAACTATCGATGGACCATCATAGTCTCCATTGCTCCCATCGATAGGTTTTCTTTGAGCCTTTGTATACACAACCTTACATTCCTCTGTGGTATAGGATTTGAAATGTTCAGGTGTAGGGTGTAAGTCAGTGGGGTCCTGTTGTTCTGTGCACTGTGATTTCACTTCGATTCCTTTTTTTGTTGAGCTAGCTCTCGATTTTGTCGTCTCCTTACGGTACGGCTCAACTTTGGCTTCTCTGTAGCCTCTAGTTGTGTGATGTCAATGGGTTGTGGACTACACCACATAACGCTTTGAAGGTATTCACCCCAATTATCTACCAACTTCCGATGAGCATCACATGCCCCTATATAATTAAGCCATTCTACGGTAGATTTCTTTTCATTTATTCTAGCATGCACATTTGCTCGATATTGTTACCTCTTATATCTCTTACTCTTATTGTTTAATTTTCGATTACAATAGATCTCTAGTGAAGAGTCACTAGATGAATCACTACTTGTGTCTTCTTCTCCCTTGGATAGATTGTCATCTAGGGTACCATTGGGCCCTGAATGGTTTGTCCCGCATTTACACTAAGATTTAACTCAGATTCTTCGTCCTCAGAGTCAATTTCAATTGATGATTCTGACCCCAAATCGTGTGGCCTATAGTCTTGTGAGGCGCTACTGGTTCCAGTGGCAGTCAAACTTTCATCTTGTAGATCATAAGAAGCTATATGCATTGCTTCTAGAGTATTTAAGGGTACGGGAGTTTCATCCCCCTCTGGTGTTACCCAGGTCATCCCCCTGCTTTACCAAGTGTCTATGGTTGCTGCTAGGTTGACCCAATCCACATTGTCTGATTCAGTCATCCCAGGTAGTATATCCATATAAGGAGAATCTTCCCCAACATCAGTGTCCACTTTACACGTGTAACAATACTGCAATGGGGCCGAGTGAATTGTTGTGTCAGATCTATGATCAATTATAAACCTGTTTCCTAGAGGATGTGCTCTACCAGTTACAAGATCCACTCGAATGACAAAATCTTGGAACTACAAGTAGACATGGTTTTTAGACTAGTCATGCACCATTTTTTCTTCCCTCATGAAAGGACGTCCTAAGATCATCTCCGATGCCATAGTGTGTTTGGAGAAATCCATAACAATGAAGGTAATCCTTGTTTTATGTCCAAAGACCTTGATCTTGAGATCTTCTAGCATCCCAATAGGCTTAACAATAGACCCATTGGCCATCTTCAATACTATGGTTGTGGTCGCAAGGTGAGATCTTCCCATAGTTCCCAACAATTTTTAGTCACAATGCTAACCCCAGAGCCACCATCACGGATTCCCTTCACAGTTAATCCCTTAGTAGTGATTGGTATGGTTGCATTGGATTCATCACCCTCAAAGTATTGTCCCAACTTGTTAACAGGTATTTCTATAACAAGGTTCTCATCTAGGTTGGGTTGTGGATCTAAGTGTTCCTCCTCTATTGGCATCTCCCCAGCGCCATCCATCTGTGAAAATTGTGGTAGCCCAAACTTCAGTTCTCCATTGAGGAAGGATCGAAGAGCTGAGACTAGCTCAGGGTCTTTATATAGTTTGGACATGATGGCGATTCTAACTTCTGCAGACATGAAATCCATCAATTTGTCAATGTTTGACGGCACCTTTTGGACTTCAGTCCCTTGACGTAGGGAAGATGGGACCTCCATTTCTTTGATAGGATCAAGTAGTCCCATTGTAAACATTCTTTCCATCAAGAAGTGAGTACGCCCACTTTTCCATGACTTTAAGTCACTTTCTTCTTGGATGACACTAGGTATGGCTAAGGTTCTATGGACCTGGTGAGGTTGTTGTTACATAGGGAACATTGTGTCTGTAATCTGGATCTGCCTAGGTGCTGGTTCTACATCCCTTTGGGTATCTTCTACCAAACTCCTTAATTGCTTGACTCGCTCAATCTCCTCTGTAGGGTTTGGATAAGTTCCTATCTTCTCCTTGGATCCTGGCCATTGTGTCTCATGAAGATCTTCCTTGTTTGTTTCTATCTTAGTGGTCATTTTGGTCTCCATGGTTTCTCCTGAATCAGAATCCTCTTTAGCGTCATTCATATATATGGGGTCGTCACCAGTCCCTATGTTGGTCTTTGAACTGGGGTCTGACTTCGCTGCTTTTTGCGATCTCTTTCTTCGTGTTTTCTTCTTTTTTTGAGATTGGGCAATTGATGTCGTGTCTCTTTCCTCAAGAATATAGTTTTGTTTTTGGAGCATCGATCGTGTGAGTACGTTTACTGGTACCATAGGTGTACTTTGTGATGGCTCCTCGATAACTTCAATCAAGTTTAATGGCGTGATCTTTGATGCATTTGGATTATTTGGACATTGGGCAATCAAATGATCTATGCCACATCGATTACACATGAGTATCGGCATTGTAGACGTGCTCACTTGATTGGTTTGCATTAGTGTGGCGTTCTTTTGTAGCCTAATAGGACACTTGGCTACACGATGCGGACCTCCACACTCATAGCATTGAAGAGGTGGTCTCTTAGCAGTGTAATTGATATTTTGGCCTCTTGCCGCAAGAGCATCTACTTGATATACAGGTTTGAATTCTCCCCAATAGTCCTCCATGTAGTATTGTGGACTTTCTTCAAGCACATCCATCCCATAGGCAATATTAGGGTCTATATCTTCCTCATAGCCTTCCAAACAAGCAATAGATGACTCACAACCCACTTGATTCACAAAAGTGATTCTCGGATGTGGTGGTTGCGGTCCTAGCACAAGAGGTGGTAAGGGTTTTGTTTGAACAACATTTTGGGCCCTAGGGACCATGTGTTGTGTTTTTTGTTCAAGAGGTGGGGCCAGCATCAATGCAGGCACTTGAGGTGTGTCTGTCCATGCTAAGGTTGGTCTATTGGCCATTGCACGCTTAAATACTATGAAATCCTTAGATTGATGACTATACCTCCCACAGGCATTGCAGTTCCATTAAATTTTACTCTAAAAGTACGGCATTCATTGGTACTATGTGGTCCATAGCATACTGAACACCATTGTTGCTCCCTTCTTGGATACATATGATTGTTTTGCGGAGCACGGTTGTCTCTAAGACTCTCTTGAATAGCCTTGGTGAGATCTGCTAAAGTCATCTCAGATATCTTTGGCTCCTTAGCAATAGGCTTTAAGGTCATTGGCTGATGCCCTGATGCTTGCGAGCTAATAGATTTAGTCTCAACAGACACTCTTTCTCCTTGAATCATTAAATTATCCTCCAATTGGATCGCATTGGTGGTGACTGCTTCCCAAGTGGTGATACCTCTAATGACTAGGCCATTGTAGATATCCTCATGTCGTAACCCCCTAATGAATCCATCAAGCAATTGGTTATTATTGAAGCGCTCATTTGGATTACAACGAGAATTCAAATGCTTCAAGCCACTAATAAAGTCTCTCACCGACTTTCCTTCCTCTCGTTGGGCTTTCTGGAGCTGAGAGGCTACACCCCAAAGTACTCCCTCTCGTATGTATTCTTTCAAGAACAGTCTCCTAAGAGTAGGGTAAATCATTCTTTCTTCCACCCTTAGGGTTCTATACCAATCCCCTGCCTTTCCACTTAAGGTTAGGCTTAAATCATTACTCTTATGTAGATCATTTTGTTCTCCTAGAGAATCGCATATTTGTTCAAACACTTCGATATGATTTCTCACATCCCCATCCCCACTAAATTTTATGTGAGCTTGGCTATTTGTACTGCCTTACTTCTAGGCTCTCTATCAGGCGTGTTACGCATATTCTCAACAATAGATCGACCAATAGCTTGAGAAAATGTTTCCAAGTCACCTAAGTAAGCAGGAACCGTGGGTGAAGGCGCTCTAGAGACTACATGTGGAGTAGGTATTGGCATTGGGCTTGGCGCATAAAAAGCCCTTGGGTTCCACATTTGGTATGGGGTTGTGCCATGTGGTGGCCCCCCGGGGGATTCACCATGGAAAACTTACCGCACCACGTAAGTGCAAGGGAGGGGGTTTTTTTAACAAGTTACATAAGCGTATAAGTTAGGGGCAGGCCCCTAATAATTTATCTCCCAAGCTTAAAAATAAGGGAGGGGGTATCATGTTTATGGGGTTAGGGGGAGGGGGGGGAGGGGAGAGGTGAGAAAAGAGGAAAATGAGAGGAAGTTTTTGTGTTTCAAAATCATGGCTTCCCAAAAGAGTCTGCTCTCAAACTTGTGAGTCAATAGCTACAAAGATACATGTAAGAACTAACATTGCTTTGTATCAATTGCTTGTTCTGTGAGTATAGTTCATTTGTTGAGGGATAAAAGCTATAAGATTTTTTATAGATGCAAGTTTACACGGAGAACCTAACACAAATTTATAACCATGTTTTCTGAGTAATTTAGAGGGGTCAAAATTGGATCAACAGAAGTGGTTTCTTGATACGTTGCCAGTCACTATGCTATACGCTCTTTGAAGTTTTACTCAGTTAAATCATGTGAGAACTAAATTTTATATGTAAGATTGTGGTATGATAGTTTTTAGCATTAATTTTCGTATAAGCGTAAAAAGGGGGGTCATATTCCCTAATATGAGTCATATATAGGAGTTTTATCAAAGTTATCCGCTCGCAGGTGGAATCCTGTTTTGTATATAGAGTGAATCCCCCGGGGGTGGCCCAAAGTTCATATGTGTGGCCCTAGGCATAGCAGAAGTCGAATGTGACATGCTAATTCTAGCCGGTATGGTCCCATGGAAATAAGAACTTGGGTATTGTGGTTGTGGAGCATACGTAGTTGAAACAATGGGAGGGGTAGAAACAACATGAGTACGAGGACCCATGGGTGTATACAATTGGTACACACTTGTAGGTACTATTGCAAGCATTGAGCTACCATGTAGCGGTGCTTTACTAACAAATGAGGTCCATGGCGTGTTTCTTGGAATGCCCATCATTGGGGTAGGCATGGTAGCCGTGGTGTCATCAAGGGAAAGATGAGCTAGACTTGGAAAGGTGAAGCTATCATTTGTGGGCTCAGATTGCACTGAGACCCCTGGAGAAACAACATATGGAGGATCCATCGAACTTACCGAGGGAGTCTCCATTTGTGATAAGCTCGGTTGTTTAGCCTTTCCTATATCTAAGAATCTCATGAGACCCGTTGAAGGCATGTTGATCCCCTTGTTTTGTCTCTCTAACTCAATGACCCTATGGATGACCTCACAAACTCTTTGTTGTTGATCCTCCACACTAGTAGCACCCATTGTGGATTTTAGGACATCTAACCAACCCACGTGATAGGTGTGACATGTGTATAGGTCAGTCAGAGTTTCCGTTTTTAGTTCGTACTCCCAGTTCTCATTTAAGAACGCTCCATCTAGGATTGAGGTGCTAGGGGTGTCCTTTGAGCTAGATGCAATGTTACTTTCTAAAGGTTGGCCCTGAGTGGTTGCTAAGTCAGGAGCACTTGATTTTTCTCCTAGCAAAGATATTGACATAGGCCCTTTTGATTTTAAATCTCTTCATTGCTCCGCCTTGCATAAGCTCTCAATTTCCTTTTCCCTCGCTGCAATGATATATCGCTCAACCTCTTGCACTTTGGCAAGGCTTCTACCATCGGGTAATATGACCTCGGAGGGAAATAACTCTGGAGAGCCAGGAAGTGCAGTGAATGAAGTATTCACATGCACATTCTCTAAGGGTATAGGGTCTACGTCGGTCATGAATGGAGAAATTACTTCCCCACCCCCCTCATTTACATCATTAGCTCCATGTTCGAAGCGAGTGGCTCTACTAAAGGTTTCCTTCAAGCGGCTAAGCATGCTCGGCCTGGACCATGGACCCATGGCATGCATGTCTTGGCTTGAGCTATCGAGATTATGCATTGGTAAACCCTCCATGAAGTCGTAGTCAGAGGAAGAGTCATTGGCCGCTATGTTCGGGTCTTGGTTTGTACTACCTTGGGTCCCCGCCGAGGACCCAAAACCTAAGGTAGGTGGATATTGAGAACTCGCGTAAGTCAAAATTCTCTCTAGTTGCTCCGTCTCTATAACACGACCAGAGCGCAGATGCATGTGCCTTTGGCACCCTACAAGCGTCGGCAAATAACCTCGAAGGTTAACCGCTTACTTTTTTAGGAGTCCGTTTTCACTCGTTTTTTAATGTTTTTGTAATATTTTTGAATGATCAATTTTTTTATTAAAGTGTGTGATAGCTCAAAACGAGCGTATCACTCAGAGGGTTGCGGTGTGCTTTACAACACAATGTTCGGTCACCTGAAGCTCCGTTGGTCCTCAAAAATTTGATTTTTAGCTACGTGTGAAGCTAAATTTTGTAATTTTAAAAGGCGACTGAGGCCTAAGCCTGAGCATGAGCTTGGGCTTGGGTTTGGGAGATATTCCCGATCCCAGTCCTACCCTTAAATTTTTTATTAAAAAAATTTAAAATTTTTAAATTTTTTAAATTTTATTTTTTTTATAAGGGCAAGGTCGTCGCGGCTTGCACGAGAGCACACACACACTCTACCTACCTACTTCCAACTAATACACCTACTGTTACACACTAACACACTCTATTAGCTCTCACATATCTACTTCCTACTTCTTGTACATTACATTACACAGAACTAACAACCTTAATACTAACACCTTACACAGAGAAAAAACATAGTACCTTTGAAAACTCCATTAACAAAAAAATACACAGTAGTAACACAAAATCCTTCTTCTCAACACACACACCCTCCTTCCTTACCTTTTCTACAATTGAAATTACACCACAAAAGAAGCACAGAGTGCCATTCAAGCTTAGTGTATGGCATTCCCTGGCAACGGTGCCAAAAATGTGTGTGTATGTCGTACGTGTCAATGCAAGAAACTTGCCAATACACCTTGTGCGAGTCACAAATGGCTCCAAGCACAACAAGCCTAAACTAGTAAGCTCAAAGATGGCGTTGGTGTGTCACTCACCGCTCTACACTTCCTATCGTGGAGGATTCCTCGCCGTGAAGAAGAAGGAGATGCCGCTACGCCGTGCTCGACCGCTTCACCGCGCCGCCGTGCCGTCGTCGCAATGCTCGATCGCACACACACTCTCTCTCTCTCTCCCTCTCTCCCTCTCTCACGCATACACACACACACACACACAAGGAGATGAAGACGAAGAAGATGGAGATGGAGCAAGAGCACTCTTCAATTGCACAAATGAGAGAATGAGTGAATTTTAGGTTTAGTTGACTTTTATATGAGCTTGCCCCATTCACACTTGGGCGCCCATGCTTAGCCAGCTAATCCCTTGAATGTTCCAGTTAGAGTGCGCCTCTCATCGATGATCACTCTTACCCTTTTCCTATTGGACCAACAAGTTCGGTACCTGACTTTACCAAATAAATAATACAACGTCCGTCGTAGGTGATAGGAATGTGCGTGAGGGTTAACAATAGACAACACGACTAGTAGTACCTCATCTCCAAAGACCAAATAAAAAACAAAGACAGATGTTCAAACTCCTTGGGAACCAATCATTGACCAAGTGGTCGAGGGGGTGATTAGAAGAATAAACCAAGGCTACCAACAAAACCTAGATGTACAACAGCCTCAATTGAGGATATGTAGTACTTGTGGAGGGGATCATCCCACTCCATGGTGTAACAATCAAGCAAAGCCACAACGTGTGCTAGGCCAACAACCACAACTTCTGAATGATGGTAGAGTGATAGTCAACTACGCTCAACCATCTCATAATCCACAGCCTATAAGAAAACATTACTCCATGGATACAAATACGCTCATGCTCATATCCAATCATCATGTGTATGGTTCAAACAAAATCCTCACAAAGCAAGAACAAGCATTAGCTGGATCACCAGTTGTGAAACAAGAAGGTCCATGCTATGAGTGTGGAGGGGATCATTGGGCATGAAGTTGTCCAAACAAGGGTCCACAAATTGAATTATTTGTATTCTGTGAACGTTGTGGTATAGACCATCTACGCCAACACTGTGCTAAAAATCCAGACTACAAAGGGAAAGCAACAATGAATGTTGTAGGTGTGATGCCTTCTTCAAGAGGATCCAAGGTAGAAACTGCCATTCCTTTAAACGTGATGACTCAAGCTCAAGCTCAACAAGCTTCCAAAAATAAACCAACTGAAAAAGCCACATTGCCTATTCAAACAAAATTTGAGAACAAATCGGTGACAAACTGCTAGAGAAGATCATGGAAAGGCAGACGGGACAAAATTAAATTGAAGAGGCTGAAGGAGAAAGCGGCTTTGGAAACTGAATTGAATCAAACAAGAGAGCAGCTTAGACAAGAGTAACAAAGGAACAAAAACACAAAGGGACCTAAAGAGTCAAAGACTAACTCGGGAGGTTCAGTCTTGGTCAACAAAGTGGTTGAACCTTTGGATGCGATCTTGAAAGCTTATGAAGCTAGGCTAAAACCCAACCAAACCCAAGAGGATAGATGGCTAATGTACCCTCATCTAGGGTATAAAAAAGAGAGGTTGAAAATGTGCAAGGAGCTCATCCACAAGGCCCAGGCTCTTATGGAACCACATGCTCCAGATGCTCCCAAAACGGAGGTGCTAATCTGTGAAAAAATCTAGTAATTTGAAAGTCATGGTATTGTAAACTAAGACCAGGAAGAGCCGAAATTTGAGGCACCTTTAGATACAAGGGAAGTAGCCAATACCACAGATGGGGTGGGTTCACAAGCAGTAATTCCAATTCTGGAGGTAGAAGAACCGTGGCCACAATCCTTGTGGGAATCGATCACAAATCAAAAAGATGGTAGTGCTACTTTACAATCAGCACCTATTCCTGAGATAAACATGGATCATGAATTTTTCCCAGGGGATATAAGATCTCTATATGGGGATGTTGGGTCTGTCACATCTAAAGAGAGTAAGCCACGCTCCCTAAAGACGTTGCCATCTTTCATAGGAGAACTTGAAACAAAATCGGAGGTTAAAATGGTACCTTCTCAGTGGAAAGCCACACCAAAAATGATGGATACCAAGAGCTTGCATGACTTGATGTCTTCTCCTATACAATGCACACTTTATCTCTCAGAGTTGCTGAAAATTAGACCGCACTTGTGGGGCCGAATGGGCAAACACCTGGAAAACATGGGGTTGAAAATCCCTTCTCATGATCAACTGACGGACAAAAACATGGATGACACCATGCCGAAAAAACCACAGACAAAGCCAGTACCAGTAAATAAGGTGGATGACTACTGTGAAGGACACCTTACCACCTTACCACTTGAGTACAAAGGAGTAAAGACGGTTTCTATATTAGATAGTGGGGCAGGAATTGCCATTGCAACCAAAAAGATATGGAAAGAATGGGGAAAGCCTGCTCTTAGGAAAACTCGAATGAAACTGCAATTAGCGGATGGATACACGAAGAAACTGGTTGGAATATTAGAACAAATCATTGTATCCTCGTGTGGCATCGAGTATGAGCAAACCTTTGCCATAATGGATTTTGACAAGAGCAGTAACTTTGATATCATATTGGGCAGACCATTCATGCGTCAGCTCAAAATGGTACAAGATTGGGGCTATGACTATATCTACTTAAGACACAAAGAGGTCACGACAAAAATCAGTGTCAAAGATCATAGTCATAGAGATGTAGTCACGTGAACCCCGGGGGAAGACTTAAACTCCATAATTGATTTTGAAAGCAAAGCGCATATTTGGATGTACGGAGCTCTTGAGAGTGGAAGTCTTAGAAAGAAAGATTGCATCCTAGAGCGTTCAGTAGAAGATGAGGCGTATGTACCAGAGCCATTTCCAAAGGAGTTACTTTAACCCTTTGGATGGGATCAAATACTGGCGACTCTTGATGTCTACGTGAATGAGGTAACCCTGCCTAAATTTTGCGATGAAGATGGGTATGATATAACTCCCTTATTTACGATAAAGGTGTTGAAGGAAGCTAACGATATTTGTGAGTGTGAAAGCAGAAAAGGTGAAATAGATATCTACGTCATGGAGCATGATGCCAAGGTGCACATGAAGGAAGCAGACCAACAACAAGAATATGTCATTATTGCCATACTTCAAGAATCAACAAAAGTTGTTTCAAATAATCCGACTCCAGAAAAGGTGCAAATAAAAGCAGATGAAGGAAAAAAGTTTCCAAGTTCAACATCAAATGTTCAAAAAATGCAAGATCACAAGAAGGATAGGGACAAAGAAGAAGATGGACTATCTCCTACGATGATCAAATTTAGCATATGCGGAGAAAGAGGACTCAAAATCACATGCTCAGATGTGATAGATCCAAAAGAAACAAAGAATATAATGACTTATGGAGCGTGGATCATGATGGGAAAGCCACCAATCAATGAGCTAGAAGAAATAGTTTACACAAGTTCACAAATGCCGATTCCTAGCTTCGGAGTGGCAGAAGCTGTACTCAAGTTGAGTACCGGAGAGTATAAGGATACTTTCCACATAATCGACTCCCATCACATCAAGGAGAGTCTAGTCTTGATAGAAAGCTGGAGGAACGTCTTTTTTCGACAACAATCAAAAGCCACAACAACAACACCATCAAAATCCCCAAAAGCACCTCAAGTCAATGCAAAAAAGGAGCAACCAACCATCACGGAAAAAGGTAAAGCAAAGGTAAACACTGAAGTGTATCAACCTCGCCAGATGACTTTACCTTCAACGAGCTTCCATCAAATTTCTCACGAAGCCTCTACATCAAGATCCACATCACCAACAATGCAATGGAAACCAAAGCAAAAAGTCTATCAACCAAAGTTTCCATCACAAAAAAGCATCCAAACAAAGCCAAAGAATTTCAACCAAGTTTTGGTATCCAAAGAGCACATTAAAGTCAAAGACCCAGTTTGGATACATGAAGCACGAGTTCAACCACAACAACAAAAGGTGACAGGGTGGGTAGCATCAAATGATTCAATCACTGCTCAGGGCTACTTCCAAGGAAATGCTAATGTTTGGGCCAAAAAGCCTAAAATAACAGCCTGTATCTACTCACCTCAACCAAGGAGCTCTACAAAGAGCAAGACAAGCTATAAACACAAGACAAACAACTTAATCAGGAGAAAGAACTACCACAAAAGGAAAAAGCAAAAATCAAAGTAGCAAGGAATGCGACAAGTTTGGGTACCGAAGTCAGACTTCAATGAAGCTACCCAACACAAACATGAGAATCAGTGGATGATTCCAGTTAAGCTACTCGAAGCACAAGGATTTTATGAAGGTAACACTCAAATATGGTTACCAAAAATTGTAGCTCAATCTGGAACTGTGCGCTCCTTGCCGCACTGTCGAAGCAAGGGACTTGCCAATACACCGTATGCGAGCCACAAACGGCTCCAAGCACACAACAAGCCTAAACTAGCAAGCTCAAGAAAACAAAGGGTGTGTCACTCACCGCTCTACGCTCGCCTTCGTGGTGGATTCCTCGCTGCGATGAAGAAGAAGCTGCAGTCGTGCCGCGCTCAACCGCTTCGCCGCCGTCGTGCCTTCGTAATGCTCGATCGCACACACACTCTCCCTCTCTCTCTCTCTCTCTCACACACACACAAGGAGGTGAAGAAGAAGAAGATGGAGATGGAGCAAGAGCACTCTTCAATTGCACAAATGAGAGAATGAGTAAAAATTAGGTTTAGTTGGCTTTTATAGGAGCTCACCCCATTCACACTTGGGCGCCCATGCTTAACCAACTAATCCCTTGAATGTCCAAGTTAAAGTGCGCCTCTCATTGGCGATCACTCTACCTTTCCCTATTGGTCCGACAAGCCCGGTACCTGACTCTATCAAATACATAATACACGTCCGTCGTAGGTGATCAGGTGTCCGTGTGCCGTGAGGGTTAACAGGAACAACGAAGAGAAATCAAGCAGCACAAAATTCTACCCCAAAGCAAGCAATGACAACCAAAAGAATCCAATTACAACCAAGGTTGCTGCAATCTAGAGATGGATACCTTGTCATCAATTACAAAAGCAAGGATATTACAACAGAAATCATCAGGTTTGGATAACGAAGTCTAGTGTCCATCAAATTATAGAAGAAGATAAAATGCCAAAGACGGTCACACAAGGACCAAAAACAAGATGGGTTCCGAAATTGCTCGTTGAAACTCAAACACAAAGAACCCACACACATCAACAACCGCTTCTCATGGGAAATAACGGAAAAGCTACATCAACCCCTACAAGAGCTGAAGGACTTGTTTCACAAAGCAGTGTGAACATACGACAAGCAAGTCAAGAAGAGCTAGCATATGCCAACCTACAGGACAAAATGGTAGCATCCAAAGACCAAAACAAGGGAAAAGGCCTAAATTTTCAAAACTTATGGAATTGGGTTTCTGGCCTTGAACAGATAAGTCCAAGTCGCCATTAAAAATACATGGCATAAAAGTCAAATTCGTGCAGCTAAGCCACTAAATGAGCAAGGCGTTAGTTCCAAACCTTCATGTAATATTCTTTGTGGTCTACGTGTCTTAGCGATTCTAGGTATTGCTCAAGCTGGAAGAGTTGAGCATAATTATGTTGTGTCGCTCATGCTGGTATAGGTGAGCATAAGAGTCGAAGTCATTGTAGTATAGTGGTAAATGAAGGAGGAAGTCCAAAAGACACTCACGCACTCAACACAGTGAGGAATGAGTGGATAAGCTTCTACATCAAAAACCCTTCTTGGAAACGTGGAAGCTATTGAGACATCCTTTGATGTCACATGTGTTGCATTTGTTCCTTGAAGCACCCATCAACTCCATCTCTTACATTGCATGCTTTTGTGTGAAAATTTCTCATCAGCATATCTCGGGGGGTGCACTATGTAATCACGTTGATGTATAACGTGAGTTCGAAAGGAGGGGTTTTAAAAATAAAAAAATTTAGGCAATTTAACAGAGATACATTAAAATAAGGGGTTTTTATGTTCAATTTTGGGAAAAATCCTAAAATAAGGGGTCATTTTATTCATTCAGACATGTTAAAAGAGGGGTTTTTTTAATACCCCGCGAACGCACGTTATATAGGGGGATACTAATAAACGGTGAACCCCCCGAGCAGCATATAGAGTGTCCCATAATTGGCACTTGCATTAGGCACTCTTCCTTTGTTTCTCCCAAGCACTCACCTTACATGACAGGTACTTCAAGTGGATTTTCTCAACTCCAATAAGAGCGTATACCAAAGGCACTATTTCCCCACTGGGTTTTTTCCCTTTGATCATCCAGGTTTTAAGACCCTAATATAGAAACCCTCATCATCAACTTCTTGTATATATTCCTTCTACATCAGCAATAAAGAAATGTCTTCCCAAATCAATCGACAACGACTTGGAGCAAACATAGAAGGTCTCCATATGCTTATCAAGAGCATCTTTTATCTAAAAGGGAGACAACAAAGCTCCATCAAAATATGGCAAGTCAAAGAATGGCCTACAACGACAAGCAATGAGAAATTTAGCAAGCGATCTATCCACAACAATCATAAGTAGCTCACACAGTGCTTCAACATTGGTGACCTATTGCAGACAACTCAAATGGCAGTGGACCTTGAAGGCAATCCATCATAAAGTCCAAGCCCTAAAGAGGATCAGTTCTACAAGCTTAGACACATCAACATCCACCTTCACGGCGGCTAAGACTGGCAATAAAGAGGCAAATGCACAACAAGAAGAAAAGTTGCCTTGATAATCAAAGATCAAGTCACATATCAACAACATGGCAGATATGAATCACTCAAGGAGGGGGGAGTGTCATCAATGCCAAAGCTCTTCCAAAGCTAAAGAACAACTTGAAGACAAAAATTCAATGATCCATGGAAAGACAAAGAATGCCATACAAAGACAACGGACAAACAGTGATAACTTTAGCAAAAAAGCTCGCAACAACAACACATAAGAAGCTCCATAGTGCTGAAGCTAGTTAAGTATTGCAAGTCAATGACAAAGACAAAAACATCCAAAGAACTCATCATGACAGACATGAATCACTTAAGGAAGGGGCAAGCGTCATCAACAACAAAGCACTTCCCAAGCTAAAGTACAACCTTGAAGAGAAAGCCTATGACAAGACTGCACAAGGTCGTGTCAAGGGACGACACGAATTAGGAAGGGGGGAATGTTTGAGGATAGATCAAACGGGTGCCCAACTAGCCGGACACGTAGCCAAACACCACATTTATAGTTTATTATTTTGCCGAGCTAGTGTAGTAATACTGTGTGTAAATCCTGATTCCAGAGTAGTAGTCAATTCCATGAGTTGTAATTCTATCAATGACAATTGTAAAGGTACATGTGAACCGGCCACTAGCCATTTAGAAATCCCTAGGTATAAAGGTCAATAATTGTAATGTGAAAGGAGGCTTATCTTTAGAAGAAGTGGGAGCTCAAAAAATGTACGCTCAATCTACGAGCTGCTCCAATTTATAATTGATGCAACTAATGAATGGGTAATCAGTTTTCAAATCCAAAAGTTGCATTGTGTTCCTCTCTCTTTGCTCTTTAATTTAAGTGTAAGAATTGTCAGTTTTATTGTGGTTCGCGACTACACGTCTGTGAGCTATAATTGCAGATTTGAGTGCTTAAATCGTTGTTTTTAGTCGTTTTGACCATAGGAGAGTGTTCTTAGAGCATTGTACGATAGTTCTGGATAGTTCTGTTGCAGTTTTCAGGACCTTTTTCATGATGGATTGTGATTTTGGTACCTTGTCAGATTGCAACCAGACTTGCTAGGATAGTGCCCCTAGGTGTCCTAGGCCTCCTCCTAAAGTTTCATTGCATTTCGAGTCCATTCGAGTGTCGAAATGGCGTGATGACCTAGAGCTGTGAGAAAGGACATTGGCAAATTTCCATGATCATTGAGTGTTGGTTTTCTTGTTGAGCTAGTGTGTTTGCTTGTTAAGGTTCACTTTGTGAGATTGACGATCTCATAGAGTCTGCGTGCCCCATCCAAGTCACTTTCCCTGAGTATTGACATTATGTTAGTGCCAGAAAGCTATGCTGCAGACGTCCATCACGGCGACCCGCTAACACCATATTGCTACTAAGCATACTAGGCGTTAACTAGCATAAGTGGTGCTAACTTGCATACCTTTTGTGTTGACCAACTAGCTTTGTATGCTATTTAGAACTCAAGGCCTACTAACTAGCATGCTCCATATGCTACCTAGAAAACTCCATATGCTAACTAGCATAATCACTTTCTGTTAGACAGCATACTTATCATGCAATTGAGCATACTAGGTATGTAACTAGCATACTAGGTATGTTAACTAGCATACCAGGTATGTTAGTTACCATACATATTGCGTTAACCAACTAGATTTGTATGCTATTCAGAACCGATGACATGCTAACTAGCACACTCCATATGCTACCTAGCACAGTCAATATGCTAACTAGCACAGTCCATATGCTAACTAGAAAAATTCTATAGATCAGTATGCTATTGATCAACATATACAAGTTACTATACACTAGAGATGCAATGCATAAGTTATGGTACAAGTATTTGATTTATCACTTGAGGCTCGTCTAGGAGGTGCACAGGGTGTTCTATGTACCTTTTCCTCCCCATCCTCTTTCGACAAACATCCTTCTTATTCGATGAAATGCTAGTCTCCACTTTCCAAAATGTGTAGACCAATTCCTTAATTTCATCTATGATAGGGCTATGATGGTGCTGCTTGTGACATGCAACCAATGAAAACAATCGCCCAGCAACATCAGGCTTCACCTATAGTGATCTCGCCTTGTGCAAGGTGCGATGATTGACATTTAGGACCCTAGCAATTTTTGCAATAGGCATGTTTTCCTTTGAATTCAACATCCTCTATAATGTTGCATTCTTCAAAAACAACTCCTCATTGGAATTTGGCTGCTTGACGGTAGCGAGTGTGCTGCAGACATTGGAAACAATTTCGGTCTGTACAACAGTCTCCTCCTTGAAAGACTCGTCATGGATCTCCCGAACATGCAGATGTTGAGCAACAAGATTCCAAATTTTCCACTTTGCTTCAGTACTAAAACCTTCAGTCCTACTCTTGAAAGCTCTCAAATCTCGGAGGAGATTTTCTTTTTCTCCTCATCATTGAGGGCATGATGTTGTCGCTCAAATTTCATTTGTTTATTCTCTCGTTGTTTCCTCTTTCTTACTCTCTCATATTCCCTGATTACAGAAAGAGCTGGATCTTAGGAGTTGTAATTCATCGCCTGTAGTGGCTCTCTTCTGCGTTTTCCTGAGAACTATAGACGTGCATAATATGTAACTTAAAATCACTTAAATATATAGTTGTCAAAACTTGATGTTGTAATGCACATATACTATGAACAAATACCCTCACGAACCTATAGATGTGACCAAAAAACCAATGACTTCATTTGGACTGGGTGGTCTACGCATAAGATTTTCTTACCATCACATTACAGTACGACTCCATTTCCAGCATTGGAGCTAGTGGTAATAATGTTGGTTGTTAGTTGTCCATTTCTGTAGGTTTGTGTCGGAACAAGAGAAAGAGCTCAGCTTGGACAACTCATCTCTAAGGAAGGATGCCCGGCACAAGGAACGAAAGAGAGAGAGAGAGAGAGAGAGAGAGAGAGAGAGAGAGAGAGAGAGAGAGAGAGAGAGAGAGAGTTCTATTATCATCTATGGAGGTCAAATATGACCTATGGGACCAAATGAACATGTCACGTGGTGTGAGTGGAGGTCATAAGTGACTCTGGATGCTCAAAAATGGCTGAAATGAGCATCACAATAGAGAGTCCACATTGTGGTTGGGAGAGGAAGGTATGTAGAGAGAGCTCATGACTGATATATGGGGAAAAGAGGACCTAATGTGGTCAAAATCTGAGCACTCAAGTAGTGTGTGATACTCACTCTCTCGCACTTGACGGGGGCATAATGTGCAAAGTCAATGAGACTCCTTGCCAGTGCCCCAACGTCCTGTCTTGCAACATAGAGAATGGGACCTAAGACGAATGGAGGCAATGATGCGGATCACACTCAATGGGATTGGCTCAAGGAGATGGGTTCGGTTACCTCGTTTGGAGAAGAAGAGATATTTTTAGTATGGGGCAACGTGTGTGGTGTAATGGCTGAAGCGAGAACCTCCAGATTTCTCCCAAGTTGTGATACATTGGCTTCTTTTGCATATTTACCATTACTAGTATGAACAGGACCTATATTGTGGGGTATGTAACTTTTGTGGATTCAATATCCTTGACCAAGTGACATGCATCCCATCTTCCAAACCATTTCTTGATGTCAAGCATCCACCTTGAACTTAGTATTTTGCTCTTGCATGTCTTTTGGACCTTTTGACTTGCTTCATATACGATTCTAGGAAGTCGATACAAAGCACTATGTTGTATCTAAGCATGTACTCCACAACCCTTTGCATGCCCAAGACCTCAACAGGATTTGATACGGACTCAAGAAGTAAGAGCATGTAGGGTGTTTGTGTCTTGACACTATGAGAGATCGTGGTGTTTACCGCGGGCCATTACCGCAAAACAAGAGAGAGGAATTCAAAATGAGGAGAGAGAAACCCTTTTGTTGTTCAAGATGAATTTTACCGCTTGTATTACCGCGTGTATTTCCGCGATTATTGCAACGCCCATTACCGCTAAGGCCATAGACCCCCTTCCCCCTCCCTCTCCCGCGGGTTACCATTTAAATCCAATACAACTCAAAATGTATTTACACACTACAACTCCTACACTCTCCAGAATGCTTGCTCACTTCATTTAATTTCTCTTTCACTCTAAAAATTCTATACATAAATCATTGAACTCACAACAAAACCATTACAAATACTAGTCACTCCCATTCTTTAGGGCTTATTTGTTCTCCTTGTGCTTTGGCATTGGTCATGGCATTATGGATCCACTCTACTTGAATCAAATCAAGATATTTTGCAAGCTCTTTAGGAAAAAGAGGTGCACCTCTACCTCCATGGGACCTCTTCCATGCATCTCTATCCCTTTCTCTAGCTGCGCGGGCTTCCAAGTACATATTGACCCATTTGGTCATGATAATGGCATTGAGTAAATAGTAGTTGTTGACTATGGCATGAAACTCTCTATCCATGACCAAGAGTGAGCCTTTTCCACTGGGAATGGTTGAGTGCTCCCTAGGATCCTCTTCTTCACTCCACAGACGAGGCAATGATGGATCCACTGTGATGAGATACTGTGAGACATATAAAAATGCCTCTTGCACCACCCAACCTTCTGCCATGCTCGTCTGAAAACATTAAAACCACATATTTTTATTAGTAAATCCATAGCATATAAATGCTATCTATATTGTATTGATTTTGCATACCTCCGGTTGTGACCTCAATCTAACAAAATCCTTTAAAGTCTTCAAGAATCTCTCCAAGAAGAACATCCATCTAGAGTGAACCACCCCACAAATGGCGATCTCCTCAACAAGGTGAAGCAATAGGTGTATTTGGCTAGCAAGGATTGTACGTGGGAATGCATCCTCAATAGCACACATTGCCTCTACTGCTAGCTGATGGGCTACTGGTATGGCTTCTACTTCTATCTTCTTGGAGCTCACAAATCTACAGGGCACAAATAATATAGTAGATGGAAAAAAATTCCATTGTTCATGCATGCACAACATGATATAGTACTTGAAAAAAACCCATTACCTCACAATCTCACCCACTTTGAATATTGCAGCCTTCACCTTAGTGTCCCCATAACCACTAATAGTTATGGGAAGTACAAACTACAAACAATAAAACATCTTAGTGAATGTCAACCTATATATAACAACACATAGACACCACAAACTGTTCTACTCTTACCTGAAGGATTTTATGCCAATCATGGGATTTCAATCCATACAATTGAGTGGAGCCACCCTTTTTGGTTTTTGTGAAAGCATCTTTGAGTGACCGCATATATCCCGTTGGAGTTCTGATGGATGCAATAACTTGATTTGTCTGCTCTTGGTCTAGCCTTTGATAGTATCCACGGTGCTTTTGGGAGAATCATCTTTCCCCGCTCCCCCATGCGGGGCGTGGCTGAAGGGGGGAGACGTCTCATGGCTCTTAAATCTTCCCTAGCACCCAATGAATCCTTCTTGCCAATTATGTGATCCCATATAGCTTGCCCAACATTTTTGAATACATGCATAGGGTCCAATAAGTGCTAAATTTTCAACGAAGCCCAATAGGGGAGCGATAAGAAGATTGAGTACCTCGACATACCCTTTGGCAACCCATTGGGAGGCAGTGAGGTACCATGATGCTCCTCCCAATGCTTCGTTCCAATGGAATGGCTGCACTCCATTGATAAGGGGAGCATATCTACAATGCGAAGGAGGCAGGAAGCGATGGTTGTTGGGATAGATCACCTTCCCAAGAAGAGGAGGTCTCTCTGTCACAAGGGAAGGGCCACAAGTGGGACACGCACTATGTCCAGATGTTGCCAATCCTGCCAAGAGGTAAACAAACAGTACACATGAGATGATAAACCTAAAGCAAAGAGTACAATTAACATGTGCATACTTACCAAATACCTCTCCAAATCCTGGGTAATCATGCATGGTCCACATGAGGATGCACTTGATGACGGCTTTGCGGTCTCGTGGTGACCGTGAAATGTTAATGACATCTATGCCTCTCCATAGTTCTTGAAGCTCATCAATAAGAGGCTGCAGATATACATCCATGTTTTTTACCTTGTGCTTTCCTGGAATGAGAAGTGATAGTAAAATGTTTCTCTTTTTTGTTGCCTCCTAAGGAGGAATATTGTAGTTTACAACCACCACCGGCCAAGTGCTCCATGAAGTAGAGCGGTGCCCAAATGGATTCACTCTATCACTAGCTAACCCAGTCCTCAAGTGACGAGGCTCATCCCTGAACTCTGGCCATGTGTCCTCTATGTGCTTCCACGCTGGTGAGTCAGCTGGCACTCTCATAATACCATCTGTGGAGCGAGTTTTTGCATGCCAACTCAAAAGCTCGCTCGTACCCTTCGATCTAAACATGTGTTGGATGCGAGGGATGAGTGGAAAATGCCTCAAAACTTTATGTGGAATTCTGTTGCTCTACATTCCTTCTTTGAACCTAGGCTCCCCGCACGATGGACATGTGTCACAATCGGCATGCTCATTACGAAAGAGCACACAATCGTTCACGCAAGCATGAATGCGATCATAGTCCATCCCTAATGCAGTCACCACTTCGCGTGCTTTTCGTCTATTCTCTGGCATGTGATTTCCAAATGGCAGCATCTTTCACATGCGTTTCCCCAACCCTGAGGGACAACAATTCTCAAGGCAATGGTTGCAAGAGCATGTCAAAACATTTCTCAAGAACAAAAAATCTAGTGTGAGGAGAGCTGCAAAGAAGACAATGGAGTCTCCAGATCATAGCTATCGGCCAGGAAATGTCCATGATGTGGAGTGGGAGACAGCTATGGAAGAGTTCGAGGATGTATACGCGTCAAGTTGAGGCCAGATCCCATCAGACTCCTACGCATTATGGTTCGGGAGGAAAAACGGCTGGAAAGAAAAATATGTAAGTAAAAATATTAGTTTTATTGTAAAAAATCTAATGTTTTGTCAGTATAACATTACGATGATTCACCCGACCAGAGATGTGCAGAGATATAGAGAGAACCATACTGAGTATCAAACTTGGTGTCGGTTGTTTGAAAATCAAATGATCTCTCGAGAGGAGTTCGAAAATGCGTGCAGAAGTCTGCAACATGTAAGCTTAATTTTATTTAAATTATCAAATTGTTGATTTTATATCAAATATTAAATAACAGTGTTAATTGTTTCTTTTTCAGGTTTTGCAGAGTCAAGGAGTTCCATGTGAAATGCCGCCATCTCCCCCATGAGCATCCTCTATTTTGTATACGTGGGCCTCGCTTGCCCAATCCCACATGACCATACTCTATTTTGTACACGTGGGCTTTTTTTGCCCTTTATGTAAATGCAATACCTATCATTTTTTGGCTCAATACCTCCCCCAATTGTAATTCCACTTATGTAAATGAAATTGTCAATCTTTTTTTGGCTCAATGTATTGTCCAATTGTGATATTTTGTTGTAATTAATAATAATTTTGTAAAATATCTTAAATAAATAAAAAAATAGATTACCTTTTGGATGGTCCTGCAAAGGACAATCCAAACGGTCATCTATTTTTTTATAATAAACTCGTCTACGGTAATAATGGCGATAACATCCTCGCGGGTAACTGTTGTGGGTATATTTGCAGTAAAGCACGCGGTAATAGGCGCGGAAATATAGCATTTCACATTACCAACACTTGTTCTCTCCAGCATTGCACATGTTCTCAAATGCATAATAAGCCCTCTTTCGGGCTTCCAAGTGACGCATTGCATAATCCTTCTATTTATCATTGGATGGAACCTCAAGGCCAAGGTACTTGAAGTGATCTACCACTTCAAGTTGCTCATTGTTGTATACAATGCATGGATTTTTGTCATTAAGGGTCTTTACAAACATAACCTTGGTTTTGGATCCATTCACAATCAGCCCGCTATGTAAGCAAAAGCATTCCAAGACACTCATAAGATTTTGTGCATCTTCTAAGGTATGTGCCAAGAGCACTACATCATCGTCTTAAAGCAAAAACATGATCACCGCATTTCCGATCTTAACCTCTTTTATGCCTTCTTGCTGCATAAAATCAAGAACCATGCATTCTTATACATCAATGAGGAATTTAAAGAGGGTTGGGAAAAGTGGGCATCCTGGTTTGACACCAATGGTGCTTGCAAAAAATTCTAAAATTCCATCTCCCATACGTAGTCAACATATCACTTTTTGGTAGATGCGAAAGACTGCATGCATAAATTCTCTTGGCACTTGAAGGCTTTGCATACGTCTCCAAAGATTTCCTCGCGGTACCATGTCAAAATCTTTCTTGAAATCCACAAAGCAACAATACAACTTTTTTCCTTTCAATCGAGACACTTCCATAAGAACTCGAAGAGTGACAAGGTGATCAATAGTGCTATGATGCTTTCAAAAACCTGCTTGGCCAAGCGCACATTTTCCATTCTTTTAAGCCCATTCACTCATCTTCATCTCCATGATACATCCAAATAGCTTTGCCATCAAACAACCAACCATTATAGAGCGATCGTTGAAGGAGTACGAGCGGAAGTGCAACGCGAGAAAGAGTGCGAGAAGAAGAGCACGACGATATGGTGAACTCGCTCTACTGTAATGTGTAGAGCATAGTGAGTTCTTATTAGGTTTTTACAAAAGAACATGTGTACATACCTGGCGGCCCGCCCACTTACCTGGGCGACCACATTGGGCTTTATACCCCAACAACCTCCCACTTAAAGTCCAATGTGGTACTTTAAGTGTGAGAGAAGCTATTATACAAGCTAATATACAAGAGATGTAGAGAAGTGATGTACTACCCTACACCTAACTGCTTGCAAAAATGCTCAAAGCTCTCTGAGGGAAGTCCTTTTGTAAGTAGATCAGCAGGATTTTCTGTGGTGTGAACTTTGACAAGCTGAAGTTGCTTATCCTCGAGCATTTCCCTGATGAAATGAGACTTGACATCCACATGCTTTGTCTTTGAGTGATAAACTGGATTGCGAGCCAATTGTATAGCACTTTGACTATCACAATATAACACAGGCATCTCTTCTTTGATTCCCAAATCTGTTACTAGTCGATTAAGCCAAATTGATTCTTTGCATGCCTGTGATGCTGCAACATATTCAGCCTCTTTAGTAGACTGAGTAACACAATCTTGTAATCTAGAACGCCATGATACTGCTCCACCAGCCTATGTAAAGACATACCCTGACGTAGACCTTCAGTTGTCTAAGTCGCCTGCATAATCTGAGTCTATAAAACCCTTTACAATTAGCTCCTGACTCCCATAGCATATACGCATACTCTTTGTAGATTTCAGATATCTCAATATTCCTTTCACTGCCTCCCAATGTTTCTTGCCTGGGTTTGACATGTATCGACTTACTACTCTCACTGCAAATGCAATGTCTGGGCGAGTAGCAATCATTGCATACATCAAAATACCCATTGCAGACGCATATGGAATCTTATCCATTTTAGCTTGTTCTTCCTCAGACACAGGACAATCTTGTTTGCTAAGTTTCACATATGGTGGCAATGGAACACTCAATGCCTTTCCCTTCTCCATATTGAAACGTTGCAAAGCCTTGTCAATATACTCTGTTTGAGATAACCAAATCAACTTCTTTGATATGTCTCTCTCAATGCGCATACCAAGTATATGACTTGCCTCACCCATGTCTTTCATGTCAAACAATTTTTCCATCTTTGACTTCAAAGCTAAAATTTCTTCCAAGTGCTTGCCAGCAATCAACATGTCATCCACATACAAAATAAGGATCAGCCAACTGCCATCCTTAGCCTTCTTTGTATATAGACAGTGATCAAACTCACTACGTTTGTAGCCTTGAGAAAGCATAAACTTGTGGAATTTATGGTACCATGCCCTCGGTGATTGTTTTAAGCCATAAAGACTCTTTAACAACTGGCATACCCAATCTTCCTTGCCTTTATCAACAAACCCTTCTGCCTGCTGCATGTAAATTTCCACATCTAAATCACCATGCAAGAACGCTGTCTTGACATCCATTTGGTGCAACACCAAATCTAATATGGCAACCAATGCAAGAAAGCATCTCAATGTAGTGATCTTGACCACCGGAGAGAAGACTTCATCAAAGTCAATGCCTTGTTCTTGCTTAAAGCCCTTGGCAACAAGCCTTGCTTTATACTTTGGCTGACTATCATGAGCGGTGATCTTATACCTGTAAACCCATTTACAAGGTAGAGCCTTTTTGCCCTGTGGTAATTTAACTAGCTTCCATGTCTTGTTTTTATGCAGAGCTTTCATCTCTGACTGCATGGCCAATTGCCAATTCCCGGAGTCCTTCATTTGCACTACTTCCTTGTAACATGAAGGCTCATTGCAATCAGTCAACATGACATAGTTCATAGATGGAACAAACCTATCAGGATTTCATGTGACACGTCCAGATCTACGCACAATAGGTGGCTCAGGCTCAGCCACAACCTGTGGTTCCACTCTATCCTGTCCTTGCTCCTCTTGAGCCCTGACATTTTGTCTTGCACGTGCAGGTCCATCTTCTTGGAAGACAACTCTTCTAATCTCCTCAACCCTCTCTGGTTTAGAATGATATTTGGATTCATTAAAGTGAACATCATTGCTGCGGACAACCTTTCTGAATTCGGGATCCCAAAGTCTGTACCCCATCTCACCAAAATTACCATAGCCTAGAAAGATGCACTTTCTACTGTTTGGCTCAAGTTTGTTCCTGAATTCCTTTGGAACATGAGTATATGCCTCACAGCCAAAGACTCTGAGATGCTTGTATGAGGGCATTTTGCCTGACCATACCATCTCTGGCACTGAATCCTTCTGCAAAACCTTGCTAGGAGATCTATTTACAAGATGAACAGGTGTTGATACAGCTTCAGCCCAAAACCCATTTGGCAGTTGTGCATTAGACAACATACTTCTGACCTTCTCTTGTATGGTCCTATTCATCCTCTCAGCAACACCATTTTAAGGAGGATTGTAAGGAGCAGTAAGTTCACGTTTTATACCTTTTGACTCACAAAAGTCCTGAAAGGCCTTTGAAACATACTCTCCACCATTGTCAGTGCGTAAGCATTTAAGCTTCTTGCCACTCTGATTCTCCACAAGTGTCACAAACGGTTTGAAAACACTAAACGCTTCATCCTTGTGCTTGAGAAAGTAAACCCATACTTTCCTCGAGTAATCATCTATAAATGTCATAAAGTAAGAAGCTCCCCCTAGAGATAGGTTAGGCATAGGTCCACACAAATCACTATGAACAAGTGCCAACTGTGTATCTCTTCTACTGCTTCTATGCTTATGTGGCTGCTGTGTTTGCTTACCATACAGACAATGTTCACAGAATTCAAAATCATTAAATGAAAAGCTAGGAAAATAACCAGAACGAGACAAGATTTCCATTCCCTTCTTGGACATATGTCCTAACCGGCTATGCCACAAAGAAACGTTCGGCTGCTCGGTTACATTGATTACATTTTTAGAGACATTTGATACATAAATCATGTAAAGTCCTCCAGACTTTACTCCATGTGCTACTGTCATAGAACCCTTGGATATCTTCCACATGTTCTGTCCAAAAGTGGTGACGTAGCCAGCATCATCAAGTCAACCTGTGCTGATCAAGCTCTTTGTAATTGCGGGAACATGTCTCACATTCTGCAGCATGAAAGAAGAGCCATTCTGAAACTTCAATTGAACATCTCCAACACCTAAGATCTCACATGTCTGCCCATTGCCTAGCCGAACATGATCTTTAGTGGTCACATAAGAGGTAAACCACTCCTTGTTTGGAGACACATGAAGTGATGCCCCTGAGTCTATAACCCAGTCACTTAGTGCATTTCCATCAGATGCTATAAGAAGAGCTGAGTCCATTGTATTCTTCAAGAAGTAGATGTCTCCTGACACTAGACTGTCATCCTCTGCAACAGTGTTTGTCACATTTATTTCTTGAATCTTCACTGAGGACTTGTTCTTCTCACCATGGTCTTCATCTTTCTCTTTGCCTTTTTTTGCTTTCCATTCTCTGCAGTCTCTTTTCATGTGACCCTTCTTGCCACAATGGTAGCATTCTATGTCACTCTTGCCTTTAGCACTACGGGACTTGCTACGAGACTGATTCCTCTTTCCACCTTTGTACTTTTCTTTGGTCCTTCCCCTGACAACTAAGGCTGTTCCTTTGCCTTTGTCCATTGTCTTTCTATTGGTTTCTTTAGTAAGCAGACTTCCTTCTACACCTGCTATGTTCAAACCATCTGGAGGTGCAGAATTACTCAAAGCTTTGCGAAAAGTGTCCCAACTTTCCGGCAATGTGATCAATAGGAACATAGCTCTAACAGGTTCATCAAACTTGACACCGTGAGCTGACAACTGACTGTAGATTGTGTTGAATTCATTCAGATGATTGGACATAGGTGTCCCTTCTTTCATCTTCAAGTCAACAAGCTTCTTAAGCCAGTATACTTGTGAAGCTACTCTGCTTCTCATAAAGATCACTCAGCTTTAACCATGCTTGATAAGCCGACATCTCGTCTGCTACATTGAAGTAAACACTTTCTGCCAAAGTCAGCATAATGGTAGAAAGTGCCGATTCATCCATTTCGCTCCATTCATCTTCGCCCATATCTTCTGGTTTTATCCCCTTGAGCTTTATTGGTTTTATCTGCTTCTTTTGTACCAACACGTGCCAAATCTGCTTCTTCCACAATAGGAAATTGGTTCCATCCAACTTCTTGATATTGTAAAGAGCAGTGTCCTGTGATCCAGCCATAGCTACGCTTCACAGTGGTTTACTTTCCTGGGAAAAATTTGGCAGAGTTTCCCCTGTAAACTGACCTCTGAACCAATATCAACCTGTCAAATGAACCAAGAAAGCTTCAGATTCTGCATAAATTTTGGCAGAGTCTCCTTTGTAAAATGGCTCTGGTGTACTCAAAAAACAGCTCAAAAAACACTTTCTCTCTGACACTGTAAGCTGCGGGTAAACCTGTCTTGCACCTGTACTGTCTCTCACTGTCCTGTCACTGTCCTGTAAGCATAGACTGTGACAATGCCTCAACGGCAGTAAAGCAAAGATGCAATCCCAACTGTCTAATTCACAGTCAATACATCCTAGCTGCCTATCTAAGGGTGCTCGAGGGATCGCTCCAAGACCTGTATCACCGAAAGGATCTCAACATTCGAGAATCCCCTAGCTCAATAAAACCTCACTCGACCCTCAACAAAGGCTGCAATAAATCTGACAGTACATAGACTTCCCACAAAGTCATACATTCACAAATTTCCCACTGTATGCTGTAACCGCTGCGGCGGTTGTTTGCTGCGTGACTCACAGCCAGCAAACCCTCAACAGACATACATCATCTCTGACAATACATCCCATGTGGAAGTACCTGCAATGTCAGGATGAAATCTGGAATATCAAGCAGCAAACACAAGCTACCTGATGAACTAGTGGATGTTGCCTACAGTCTGTGTGTAGATGCGCCCGTGTCGTATGTGACACGCCTCCAAGAACTATGAGCCGTCCTTCGATGTGTAGACAACCACAAATCAACACTCTGGGAGTGTCAATATCCTCAGCACCTGCAGTCGTAGGCCGAAAACCCCAAATTTGCAGAGTCGGATCTGCACCCGTCGAGACCACGTAGTCGAAAATGGCATGCGCAGACCTTTGTCGAAGCCGAACGGTGGCCGAGATGACCTCAGAATGAGATTCTGAGAACACCTAGCCCTACGAGCTATCCCAGAAGATTTGGGGCCGTGTCTTCGCCTGTCGAATTTCACTCCAATCTGAGCTAGTGACTCTAGCCTCCTGCAGTGCTGCCCCGAGACTCGATCTGAGCTCTGATACCAGTTGAAGGAGTACGAGCGGAAGTGCGACGCGAGAAAGAGTGCCAGAAGAAGAGCACGACGATATGGTGAACTCGCTCTACTGTAATGTGTAGAGCATAGTGAGTTCTTATTAGGTTTTTACAAAAGAACATGTGTACATACCTGGCGGCCCGCCCACTTACCTGGGCGACCACATTGGGCTTTATACCCCAACAATCGTTGTTCACATTGTTTACATATCCTCCTTTGTGCAAAGGTTTAATCCAATTCTCACTCCAATAATGAGGCATGCCATGCTGAAGTGCAAGGTTAAACATATCGCATATCCAATATTGTGTTTTCTTGCTTGTCCATTTAATTATTTCAGCCTTGACACCTTGAAGGTCCCCTACCTTGCGAGTAGCAAGTTTCTTAAGTGCACGGCATACATCTTAAATGGTAAAGAAGGGAGGCATAAACGAAAGGGAGCTACAACACTTCATCTTATCAACATTGGGTTGCTCATAGAGGTTCTTGTGATGCATATACATATCCTCAAGAGTCAAGTCATCAAAGCTCTCAACACGCTTGCCTTTTAGATTTTGCCAAAACACATGCATGTGCTTTTTCTTACGCTAAAAGAAGTTGTTTTTTGACTTTCCAACTTCCTTGTCTTTGCTTGCATCCAATCTTAGCAAGTGATTTTGGGCTTGACTACATTCCATGTCAAACCATTTTGTTAACCCTCACGCACAGGCCTATCACCTAAGATGGACATCGTATTATTTATTTGGTAGAGTCAGGTACCGGGCTTGTCGGTCCAATAGGAAAAGGGTCAGAGCGGTTGCAAATGAGAGACGCACGCACATTCCTATCACCTAAGACGGACGCCATATTATTTAATTGGTAGAGTCAGGTATCGGGCTTGTTGGTCCAATAGAAAAAGGGTAAGAGTGATCGTTGATGAGAGGCACACTCTAACTGGAACATTCAAGGGATTAGTTGGCTAAGCATGGGCACCCAAGTGTGAATGGGGCGACCTCATATAAAAGTCAACTAAACCTAAAATTCACTTATTCTTTCATTTGTGCAATTGAAGAGTGCTATTGCTCCATCTCCATCTTCTTCTTCTTCACCTCTTTGTGTGTGTGTATGCGTGAGAGAGAGAGAGAGAGTGCGATCGAGCATTGCGACGACGGCACGGTGGTGGTGAAGCGGTTGAGTGCGGCGCAACGGCGGCTCCTTCTTCTTTGTGGTAAGAATCCTCCACGACAACAAGCGTAGAGCGGTGAGTGACACACCATCGTCTTCTTTGAGCTTACTAGTTTAAGCTAGTTGCGTGCTTGGAGCCATCTGTGGCTCGAACACAGTGCATTGGCAAGTTCCTTGCATTGACACGTGCGTCAAATGCGCACATTTTTGGCGCCCCTACCGCGGAAATGCCATACACTAAGCTTGAGTGCACTTTGTGCTTCTTTGTGGTGCAATTTCAATTTTAGGAAAGGTAGGGAAGGAAGGTGTGTGTGTTGAGAAGAAGGATTTTGTTTTGCTACTGTGTATTTCTTTGTTAATGAGGTTTTGAAAGGTACTGTGTTTTCTCTGTGATAAGGTGTTAGTATTAAGGTTGTTAGTTCTGTGTAATGTAAAGTATAGTTAGTAGGAAGTAGATCTATTAGAGCTAATGATGTGTGTTAGTGTGTAACAGTAGGTGTATTAGTTGTAAGTAGGTAGGTAAAGTGTGTGTGTGCTCACGCGCAGTCCGTGGCGACCTTATCCCAAAAAAAAAAGTAAAAAAAAATAAAAAAAAATTAAAGGTAGGACCGGGATCGGGAATATCTCCCGGACCCAAGCCCAGACCCGAGTCCAAGCTCACGCTCAGGCTCAGGCCAGGTGACCGAATGTTGTGTTGTAAAGCATACCACAACCCTCTGAGTGATACGCTCGTTTTGATCATTAAAAACATTAAAAAATATAAAAAAAAACATACGCTTAAAAAAGTAAGCGGTTAACCTTTGAGGTTATTCGCCGATGCTTGTAGGGTGCCAAAGGCACGTGCATCTACGCTTTGGTCGTGTGCTAGAGACGGAGGAACTAGAGAGAATTTTGACTTACGCGAGTTCTCAATATCCACCTACCGTAGGTTCAGGCCATCGGCGGGGACCCAAGGTAGAACAAACCAAGACCCGAACATAGCGGCTAGTGACTCTTCCTCTGACTACGACATCATGGAGGGTTTCCCAATGCATAATCCCGATAGCTCAAGTGAAGACATGCATGCCATGGGCCCGCGGTCTGGGCCAAGAGCGTGCTTAGCCGCTTGAAGGAAACCTTTAGTAGAGCCACTCGCTCCGAACATGGAGCTAATGATGTAAATGAGGGAGGTGGGGAAGTAAATTCTCCATTCATGACCAACGTAGACCCTATGCCCTTAGAGAATGTGCACATGAATACTCCATTCGTTGCACCCCCTGACTCTTCAGAACTATTCTCCTCTGAGGTTATATTACCTGATGGTAGAAGCCTTGCCGAAGTGCAAGAGGTTGAGCGGTATATCATTGCAGTAAGGGAAAAGGAAATCGAGAGCTTACGCAAGGCGGAGCAACAAAGAGAGTTAAAAATGAAAGCCCCTATGTCAATATCCTTGCTAGGAGAGCAATCTAGTGCTCCTGACTTAGCAACCTCTAAGGGCCAACCCCTAGAAAGCAACATTGCATCTAGTTCAAAGGACACCCCTAGCACCTGAAGTTTAGATGGAGTGTTCCTAAATGAGAACTGGGAGTACAAACTACAAACAAAAACTCTAACTGACCTATACACATGTCACACCTATCACGTGGGTTGGTTAGATGTCCTACAATCCACAATGGGTGCTACTAGTGTGGAGGATCAACAACAAAGAGTTTGTGAGGTCATCCATAGGGTCATTGAGTTAGAGAGACAGAACAAGGGGATCAACATGCCTTCAATGGGTCTCATGAGATTCTTGGATACAAGAAAGGCTAAACAACCGACCTTATCGCAAATGGAGACTCCCTTGGTAAGTCCGATGGATCCCCCATATGTTGTTTCGCCAAGGGTCTCGGTGCAATCGGAGCCCATAAATGATAGCTTTACCTTTCCAAGTCTAGCTCATCTTTCCCTTGATGACACCACGGCTACCATGCCTACCCCAATGATGGGCATGCCGAGAAACATGCCATGGACCTCATTTGTTAGTAAAGCACCACTACATGGGAGCTCAATGCCTGCAACAGTACCTACAAGTGTGTACCAATCGTATGCACCTATGGGTCATCGCACTCATGTAGTCCCTACCCCTCCCATTGTTTCAACAACATATAGAGATACACCATTTGCAATGAGCATTCTGGTACTATTGCACATATGTAGAAGTGACTTTCCATAGTGATCCAATTCTTTTGCATCATTAGAACTCAGATTATACATGTATGAGTCATCCATTCTTCTTGAGACATCGGCATGTCAACTTGTTGTGTGTCGTGTTGTAACGTATTTGTGCGAGCATTCATGTATACAAAGACAATGACTTCACCTTGCATTTTTGGCCCACATCAAAGAATGCACATCGTATTTGTCAAATCCAAGAACTTGTTACGCATCATGTTCCCATGTTTTGACAAGAAATATCACATCGGAGTCATTGGTAAGGTCATCAATGCCAATTCTTGCATTCCATGGATACCCGTTAGAATTCCAAAAGTTTATTCGCAAGCGTGAGTTGGTCTCACAAAGAGAGAGAGATAGAGAGAGAGAGAGAGGGGGAGAGAAAGTAATTGCAAGTAGTGTGTGTGTGTGTGTGTGTATGTGAGAGAGAGAATATGAAGGTGTGTGTGTGTGTGTGTAGCTGTTTTACCATAAATAATATGACATAATTAAACTTCTTACATTCAAAAGATAGCTGGCTTTAGGATAAATGAAATGATAAGTACAAAAACAACTCAGTTTTAGAATTATTTTTGTATAGTGTTTTTGTATGGTGGCAAGAATCCCTTGCTGAAACTAAAAAAGACGAGTTTTCCCTGTTTTTTCAAAAGAAACTCTTATGCTATATAATATGCAATTCCTTATGTGAGTACAAACACGAAATCCTTGTAGAATTTTCATTATGAAGGATTATAGCCATTGAGCTAGTACCCAAAAAGAAGTGGTGTTACAAAAGAACCATCTGACACCCATAAGAAGTAGGTTCAAGCCTTATTTTCACCATAATTTATAAGATCATAAAGTCTAAGTAACAATCGAAAGGCAGTGCATTTTTAGGGAACAATCACATAAGTTGTAATGGAATACAGTAATCCCGACCTCCCATGTCATGGTGATACAAAAATCATTGTGCAATGGTAAACCCTCTTTATGTTCAAAAAATTCCTCCTAAGAAAGAATCAGCAGTAACCAAGAAATAACCAAGTAAACGGGAACACTAAACGCTACTGAGCCAGCAGAAAGAGCAAAAAGTATTGCCATTTTTACTGGTTATAAAGCCATGTTTTAGAAAAAGTAATAGCATGGTACCTGGCCCCAATATAAGTTCATTACTGCCGTATGGAGGATGGAGCAACACCCCCTTTTTAAGCTTACCATCAATAAGATAACAAATAGTTAAACTAGTCATAGAGTGAAAGTCATGTAGTACGGCACTAGGTAGCCAACCAACCTGCAACAGAATTAGTATGCCTGAAGGAAATGCCAGTTTACACCGGATACTAGGGTAAAAAACCATAGCCAACATAGTGGTCAAAACATCGTCCAATTAAAAAAACCAGTTTTTAATCGGTGACAATAGTTAGTGAACCAGCAGAGTTTAATGCGACAAGGAGAAAGCCTAATGTTTGGATTAAAACCTTGCAAGAGAATATAACCCATAGTTTCCTACCACACTTGTGTAAAAACACCCTTTCAAAGTGACATGCCTTCGCAGCTCAACCAAATAGCCATAAAACATGTGCAAAAAACCATAAAATAACAAATGTCAACCTATGACACTTGTGTTGAGAGCTCCATGCTTATAATAGAACTCTCTCTCTCTCTCTCTCTCTCTCTCTCTCTCTCTCTCTCTCTCTCTCATTCAGTCACCTACACACGTGGGCAAGAGCTGATAATTACTATCGATTTCCGCTCTCTCTTGCTCAAATACACAAACACATAGCAGTTGGGAACAGCTTGTGGTCTCCTACTCTCTCTCTCTCTCTCTCTCTCTCTCTCTCTCTCTCTCTCTCTCTCTCTCTCATTGAGACAACGCACCAAGCATTCAAGGAAATTTTCTTTCCGAGGCAAAGTCCGCAAGGCATTTAATGGCAGCATATAGAGGTTTTTCTTTCCAAGGCAAAGTCAGTCCCGGATTGCTGTAGAGGTCAACTCATGTTTTTTTTTTTTAAATTGAATGGTTGAAACGTGAAAGGATTCAAATGTTCAACACCTGATGCGCTCTTTGGCCTTGAAAATTTGAAGGTCCATTATATAAGTATACATAGGCACAAACTGAAGCTTCCTTTTCTCTCTCTCAAACACACATAGAGAAATAACTCGCTGGCTCTCTCTCTTTCTGTCTCATGCAAGCAGATAAAGCTCTTAGTTCTTCGGCTATATTCCGATGACTCTCTCTCTCTCTCTCTCTCACATACACACACACACATAGTATACAACCACCAACACTCTCTCTCTCTCTCTCTCTCTCTCTCTCTCTCTCTCTCTCTCTCTCTCTCTCTCTCTCTCTCTCTCTCTCTCTCTCTCAGACAGCACACCAAGCATTCAAAGTAATTTTCTTTCCAAGGCAAAGTCAGCGTCGGATTTGCTGCGGCGGACGTCAACTCTCTTCTTTTCAAAAAAAATAAAAGGATGAAACTTGAAAGGCTTCCAATGTTCGACGTGTGAATGGGCTCTTTGACCTTTAAAAATTTAAGGTCCATTATATAAGTATAGACATAGACACAAATCCAAGCTACGTTTTCTCTCTCAAACATGCATAGAGAAACAACTCGCTGGTTCTCTCTCGTATTGTCTCACGCAGGCACAAAAAGCTGTGAGTTCTTTAGCTATATTCCAACACTGCTCTCTCTCTCTCTCTCTCTCTCTCACTCTCTCTCTCTCTCTCTCTCTCTCTCTCTCTCTCTCACACACACACACACACACACACACACACACATAGTTCACATCCGCTAGCACATGCACCCTCTCTTTCTCTATCTCTCTCGTTGAGACAATGCACCAAGCATTCAAGGACATTTTCTTTCCAAGAGAAAGTTAGCGAGGCATTTGGGTGCAATCTATATACGTTTTTCTTTCCAAGGCAAAGTCATTGCCGAATTTGATGCAAATGTCAAGTCTCTTTTTTTTTTCAAAACGTTGAAACCTGAAAGGCTTCCAATGTTCGACATGTGGATGGGCTCTTTGGCCTTGAAAATTTTGAGTTTCATTATATAAGTAAAGACATAGGCACAGACCGAAGCTTCTTTTTCTCTCCCTCAAACACGTATAGAGCAACAACTTGCTGGCTCTCTCTCTTATTGTCTCATGCAAGCACTAAAAGTTGTGAGTTCTTTATCTATATACGGTTGATGCTCTCTCTCTCTCTCTCTCTCTCTCTCACACACACATATCTGCTTGCAATAGCACCCTGCATTCAAGGCAGCAATAATATTCTCTCTCTCTCTCTCTCTCTCTAACATAGTACACAGTCGCCAGTGCATGCACCCTCTCTCTTTCTCTATCTTTCTCACGGAGACAACACACCAAGCATTCAAGGCAATTTTTTCCCAAGGCAAAGTCAGCAAGGCATTTGGGTGCACCCTACAAACGTTTTTGTTTCCAAGGCAAAGTTAGGGCCCGATTTGCTGCACACGTCAACTCTTTTTTTCCTTCCAAAAAGTTTAAAAGGCTGAAACTTGCAAGGCTTCCAATGTTTGACACTTGGATGGGCTCTTTGGCCTTGAAAATTTGAAGGTCCACTATATAGGTATAGACATAGGCACAAACCGAAGCTTCTCACAAGCACGCATAGGTATAGCAACAACTCGCTGGCTCTCTCTCATACTGTCTCACGTAGGCACAAAAAGGTGTGAGTTCGTCAGCTATATTTCGATGACTCTCTCTCTCTCTCTCTCTCTCTCTCACACACACACACACATCATTCTTAAACACAAACATACTCGCCAGTCGACCTCTGATGTCGTGCTCATGAGATCTCGGTAAACGGCCCCAACGGAGCTATTCTGCCCCACTCACTCACGAGGTCAAATCTTTCCTGACAGTCGAGCTCTCCTACCGTGCTTGCCCACACACCCCTGTCATACCAATGGGACCCCGTTAACCCTGCTCGTTCAGTATGGCTCTGTGGCAACCAACCCGTGTATGCCCCCCTAGCTCTTAGTAAACAAATCGAAGGCATCTACTGAAACCAAACAACAAATAATTAAAACAGGGGCCTCTTTCGAGCACGAGGGCTGCAACAACACCTCGGAGGCTTCTCTTGAGTGCGTCTTTCACACAACAGTCATGGCCACTCGGGCCTCATCCCGAGGGAAGTTGACTTTTTCTGAGTTTGTGGCAACACCTCCGAAGATGGACAGCACCACCCGCCTTCAAAATGAAGTCAAAAGACTCCGCAAGGAGAACGATGAGCTGAAACAAAGACTGGTGGTCATCGAAGCTAGGCTCACCGTAGTGGAGAACTCCAAGACGGAAGAGATGAAACAGATGGAAGCCAAGATCAACAAAACAAAAGCAGAGGTGGAGACCTCTCTCACCAAGACAAGCAAGAACCAAGTGCAAGAGGTCATCCTCCACAAGGTCGACGTTTGTGTGGCATCCACGCTACTCTAACAACAACGTCAAGATGGTATAGCTCTCAATGTTCGCATTGGTGGGCTTCCAAGCAACTGGCAAGGTGAGGGGGATCTCAACCACATGTCCTTTGCGCGTATCCAATCAACAATCCACATGATACAGTGGGATCCAGCCACAGCCAACTCCATTACACACGAACATCATACTAACCATGCGATCATCACTTTCAAGACCAAGGTGGACCAAATCAAACTCCTCGAGCAATCGAACTTCTTAAAGACACCAAAATCTGGTTTGCAGAAGACCTCACTCCCGCCCAACTCAAGTAGAAGAAGGCAGAACTACAAAAGATGCGAGAGGTGCACACCACAGGAAAATGGGCAGTTTATCGAGGAGACAAAGCCATTATCCAGGAGTTTCGAACTCCCAAACCGGCTTCCTCCCCATCTACCTCTCCTTAGGCTTTGTTCATTTTACTGTCGCTTTTTATTCACCCCTCGTCGGACCCTCGGTCCATAACTCAGATGTATCTGACAATGTACTGTTTTTGTGTTTGGTCCCATAGGTCATATCTGACCTTTGTTGGACGATAATTCAATCTATCTCTCCCTGCCTCCCTCCCTCTCTCTCTCTCTCTCTCTCTCTCTCTCTCTCTCTCTCTCTCTCTCTCTCTTTTTGCGTGCCCTAGCTCTCTCCTATCTTTTGCGCCTCCACAGTCCCCCCCTGGGCGAAGGGCAGCCTTTTGGGGGGGTGTTAGGGTTCAACCTTGCCCTCTCGAGCTCACAATCCTCCGCCTTTTAACCCCCTCTCTCACCTCAGAAACGGCTGCCCCGAGTTTTCCCCATCGGCTCTGTGGTTAGCTCCTCACTCGACTCTGTTATCAACTGCTCAGCCGACTCCTATGCGGTTGGCCTGTCGGATCCTGTCGGCAGCTCATCCTCCTCCTCACCCTGCATCGGTTGCTCAGTCTACTCCTGTGCGGTTGGCCCATCGGCTCCTGTGAGTAGCTCAACCACCTCTTGCCAAAGTTAAAACCTAAGGCCTTGTTCACAAGCCACAAAAATAAGGGTTTCTCAAAGTCAATCGGCCCCTATCAATAACAAAGGTTCTCCCACAAAAACAAGGGTTCACAGCTTCGGTTTTTGTGTGGGCACTCAACAAGAAGGAGTTTCCCATAGGCAACATGACGACCAAAAATACCCCGAAGACGAATACACGCCCGAGTTTTGCTACCATTTTAGTAGCCTCAAGCAAATCCTATCGAATTGAGTGCCTCCAAACTGATGTCAATCATGTCATGGAAGAGAATCATGACCTCAACTCGCCTTAGCAAGCTCGAGGCACAATTTGACTCCATGGTCGATCTTGCCACCAACAAAGTGAAAGAAGCATAAGCCAAGGCCAATGAAACCCACTCGACAACACTTGCGAAGGTGAAAACATGTGTGACAGTAGAGCTCCAAGAACAACGACTCTAAGAAGAGAATACCCTCAAGATCCGCATTGGTGGGCTACCTCAAGCATGGGAAACAATCAAGAATGACTTTTTGGAGCGCATCAATTTCCTCAACAAAACTCTCAAGCCGATCAAGCTCGACTAGAATGCAATAGGTTGTATCACCTCGAGAGGCCTTGACAAGCCTATACCACATGGGCATGCCATCCTTGACTTCGAAAGTAGGGAAGGTTGGCTCAAGATTCTCCAACAATCACGTCTTCTCCAAGACACAAAGTTTTGGATCGCAGAAGAACTCACTCCGCTACAATTCAAAAGAAAAAGTGAATTGCTCAAGAAGGTACACAAAGCCTGCAAACATGGTAAATGGGCAGTCTACCGAAGTGGTAAAGCCATCATTCAGGAGTTTCAGAATCCCAAATCGGCTCTCCTCACAGCTGATTCCTCCTAGGTTTTTGTCTTCCCCCCTTTTCTTTTTCATCTTGCCAATGAACCCTCCGTCCCTAACTGATATCTATCGTCATCTCCTACTTAAGGCACAACCGTTGTAATGTGTGTTTTTGGTCCCATGGGTCATATCTAACCTCTGTGGACGATAATTAAATCTATCTATCTATCTCTCTCTCTCTCTCTCTCTCTCTCTCTCTCTCTCTCTCTCTCTCATAATACACAACCGTCGGCCTTAATTTTCTCTCTCTGAAAAACGCATAGAGAAAGAACTTGCTGTCTCTCTCTCTCTTACTGTCTAACGCAGGCACAAAAAGCTGTGAGTTCTCCACCGACGACGCTCTCTCTCTCTCTCTCAACACACACACACACACACACACACACACACACACATCATTCTTAAACACAAACATGTCTCCTTGCAACAACACTCTGCATTCAAGGCACCAACGATATGCTCTCTCTCTCTCTCTCTCTCTCTCTCTCTCTCTCTCTCTCTCTCTCTCTCTTAATACACAACCGTCGGCCTTAATTTTCTCTCTCTGAAACACGCATAGAGAAAGAACTTGCTGGCTCTCTCTCTTACTATCTAACGCAGGCACAAAAAGCCGTGAGTTCTCCACCGACGACGCTCTCTCTCTCAACACACACACACATCATTCTTAAACACAAACATGTCTCCTTGCAACAACACTCTGCATTCAAGGCACCAACGATATGCTCTCTCTCTCTCTCTCTCTCTCTCTTAGTACATATTCATCAGTGCATGCAACCTCTCTCTCTCTCTCTCTATCTCTCTCACTATGACATCACACCAAGCATTCAAGGAAATTTTCTTTCCAAGGCAAAGTAAATGAGGCATTTGGGTGCAACCTAGAGACGTTTTTCTTTACAAGGCAAAGCTAGTGCCGGATTTGCTACACACGTCAACTCTTTTTTCTTTTTTGTTTAAAAGGATGAAACTTGAAAAGCTTTCAATATTCGACACATGGATGGGCTCTTTGGCCTTGAAAATTTGTAGGTCCACTACATAAGTATAGACATAGGCACAGACCAAAGCTTCTTTCTCTCTCTCTCTCTCTCTCTCTCTCTCTCTCTCTCTCTCTCAAACACGCATAGAGTAGCAACTCGTTGGCTCTCTCTCCTACTATCTCATGCAGACACATAAACCTGTGAATTCTTTAGCTATATGCCGATGACTCTCTCTCTCACTCTCTCTCACACACACACACACACAAACCTGTGAATTCTTTAGCTATATGCCGATGACTCTCTCTCTCTCTCTCTCTCTCTCTCTCTCTCTCTCTCTCATAGTACACAGCCGCCAACGCAAGCACCCTCTCTCTCTATCTCCCTCACTGAGACAACACACCAAGCATTCAAGGTAATTTTCTTTCCAAGGCAAAGTCAGCGATGCATTTGAGTACACCGTACAACCATTTTTCTTTCTAAGGCAAAGTCAGCACCTGATTTGCTACAGACGTCAACTCTTTTTTTTTTGAAAAAGTTTAAAAGGCTGAGAGTTGAAAGGCCTCCCAATGTTCACCACGTGGATAGGCTCTTTGGCCTTGAAAATTTTAAGTTCCATTATATAGGTGTAGACATAGGCACAAAACAAAGCTTCTTTTTCTCTCTCTCAAACCCGCATAGAACAACAATTGACTGGCTCTCTCTCGTACTCTTTCACGCAGGCACAAAAAGCTGTGAGTTCTTTAGCTGTATTCCCATGACTCTCTCTCTCTCTCTCTCTCTCTCTCTCTCTCTCACACACACACACACACACACACACACACACACACATCATTCTTAAACACAAACATGTCTTCCTGCAACAACACCCGACATTCAAGGCAACAACAATATTCTCTCTCTCTCTCTCTCTCTCTCTCTCTCTCTCATAGTACATAACCGTCGGCGCATGCACCCTCTCTCTCTCTATCTCTCTCACTAAGACATCACACCAAGCATTCAAGGCAATTTTCTTTCCAAGGCAAAGTACGTGAGGCATTTGGATGCAGCCTAGAGATTTTTTTCTTTCCAAGGCAAAGTCAGCACCAGATTTGTTGAGATGTCAACTCTTTTTTTTTCTTCAAAAAGTTTAAAAGGCTGAAACTTGAAAAGCTTCCAATGTTTGATGTGTGGATGGGCTCTTTGGCCTTGAAAACTTTAAGGGCCATTATGTTGAGATAGGTTGAGATAGGCATGTCTTTCTTCAGAGACTATGGGAAACACCTCTACATGTGCATACTTTTTGCTATTGCCATCTAGCCCCGGGGCAGTCACTTATCAAAAGACCCCTATATACGTGCGTTCAAGAGGTAATTAATAATACCCCAATATACATACTATACTTACACTATGAGCTTATTTAAAAAACCCCCACCCCCCTCTGTATGTATACATTTTTATACATTTTGATCTTTTAATAATCCTTTCCGGTTAACTCACGTGATATCATACACGTTATGAAAAGTGACCGCCCCGGGCATCTAGCCTATGGTTCATAAGATTCTAAGAAGGGCTACATGGAGAGTTATCAGCCGGATAGCCACTCCAACTTTATGCATAAATAAAGCCCAAGCCTATGCTGTATATACACTATGCAAAAGTATTATTACTAGTCTTTTTGTGTATTGAGTCCACTTTTCAAAAGTGTGTGTACTTCTCTCTTTAAGGCTGTCTAAGCTATGGCTGCCTTCACCTTCAAGCCACCTTGAGCTTATTGCCTTCAAACCCAACAACCGCTATCAGATCCTGTCTTCCGATCCAGAGCTTCGACCCTTCTCTCCTACGTGTGCAAGCCCGCTTGGATATTGTGAGGAAATCTCTGCAGGCAAACCCTTTTGAGCAAGGAAATAGAGCTCGAGGCAATCGAGTGCAATAGAGGCAAACCTCAGCAGTGCAGGAGCCAACATTGCAAGGCAAATCAAGGAAAAGAATCACAATTGGGCAGGGCAATGGGCAACTAGGAGGAGAGCAAAGGAATTGAATCAAGGAGCTTGTAGGCTCAGCAAGCTCAGGAAATCTAAGAGCAAATTCAAAACAATCAAGAGAGCCCGTTTTTTCAAGTTGCAAAGCTTGAAGCATTTCAAGCTAATTAGCGAACCAGAATCGGAAGCTCATTTGTAGCATTGGGCTTATACATTGGAAAGCAAATCCATGAGAATCAAATAATCAGATCAATTCAATTTCGAAGCTCCTCTTGAGGTTAAATCAAGACTAATCGGGTTCTTGCTGGGCAATGCTAGGAGCTTCATCCAAGTACACTGAAACAAGCAAGGCAAAAGAAAATTGAAGCCAATTGCCTCCATTCCCTACAACATGGAATCTCGCATAGCTGATCGCAATCAAGAAATCGAAAAGCAGGAGATTGATTGCTTCACACACACACAAGCTCTACTGTAGCGCCATTTTCAAACACACACACACATGATCTCATCTCATCAGCAAGCTCAACAAAACCTCGATCAACCAGCACGGATGCAATCACAGAAGCAAAGCGCTCCTAATTCGGCTCCTCACTTTTTGAAATGGCTTAAGCTTTCACTTCGACGGCTCTTGCTCGTTCTTTGCAATCAACAGAGCTCGCAGGTTCTTTTTCTTTTTGCTTTATAACCCTTATGATATCAAAACCTTGTTCCCACAGTAAGTTTTCGGCAACCACCCCAAATAAACCCTTTCTCATGTGGTAAAATCTTCCACAAAAGCCCTTAAACGATTACCGAGTAGCTCATCAAAGAGGGAATTCGACTTCAAAGTACTCACAACTTCACTTGTTGACTCAAGGCACACAATCGAGCTTCGAAGTTTTTTCAAAGCGTTTTGTTTAATGACTTTGCAGTTCTCAAGCTTCAATCTTTTCCAAAGATATCAAAGCATTGCACAAGCTCATTTTGCATTCGTACAAAAGCGTCACATACTTCTCGTTTCATTATGCATTTTATATTTTCTTGCACTCACGACATGATAACAAAGCCTTGCCTTTCATTATGTCTACCAAAACTAACAAGAGATGTGAGAGGACTAGACACTGCCCCAGTTATATCTGAAGGTAAGACCTTCCTCGAAACAAACCTTCGTGCTGACATCATTCGCATGCTATTATGTATGCAAAATATCTTTGTCAAGAAGAGAACCAAAGGTGAAGCTATCATCGACAAAATATGCACAGGCTGTAGTGGTGGCAACAACAAACCATATCAGATGATGAAGACAACTAGGAGCAAGGGGAGGTGCTAGTAAGAGTAGACACTGATAGTTATAGATATGGTTCTACTTCACCTTTCATGTTTAAGGGGAGGAATCCTTAAGTCTGTGTGACACCATGTCTGTTTGAGACCATGATTTAGTCTCTTTAGTCTGTGTGACTTCCATAGTCTATGTGACTATCCCAATCTATGTGATTGCTTGCCTGTGTGGCATTGAGTTTTGACCTAGCTTTCTTTAGTATAGTCCATGCCTAAGGGAGGATTGCTGAGATACGCATGTATTTCTTCAGCGACTATGGGAAACAACTCTACATGTGCATACTTTTTGCTATTGATATCTAGCCTATGAGTTGTAAGCTTCTAAGAAGGGCTACATAAAGAGTTATCATCAAGATAGCCACTCCAGCTTTATGCATAAATAAAGCCCAAGCCTATGTTGTATATACACTATGCAAAAGCATTATTACTAGCCTTTTTTTGTATTGAGTTCACTTTTCAAAAGTGTGTGTACTTCTCTCTCTAAGTGTCTAAGCTATGGCTGCCTTCACCTTCAAGCCACCTTGAGCTTATTGCCTTTGAACCCAACAAATTATATAAGTATAGACATAGGCATAGAACAAAGCTACTTTTTCTCTCCCTCAAACTTTCATAAAGAAACACCTGAGTGGCTCTCTCCCATACTCTCACCCGTACTCTCTCACGTAGGCACAAAAAGGTGTGAGTTCTTTAGTTGTATTCCAACAGTTCTCTCTCTCTCTCTCTCTCTCTCTCTCTCTCTCTCTCTCTCACACACACACACACACACACACACACACACACGCATACACGCGCATGAACACATGGACGCATGAGTGTGCGCGCACACACACACATGCATGTCTGCAACAACACCTTGCATTTAGGGCAGCAACGATATGATCTCTCTCTCTCTCTCATAGTACACAATTGCCGACGCATGCACCCCTTCTCTCTCTCTCTCTCTCTCTCTCTCTCTCTCTCTCTCTCTCTCTCTCTCTCTCTCTCTCTTAGAAAACACACGTAGAATTCAAGGTAATTTTATTTCCAAGGCAAAGTCAGTGAGGCATTTGGGTGCAGCCTAGAGACGTTTTCTTTTTAACGCAAAAGTCAGCACTGGATTTACTGCAGACATCAACTCTTTTTTTTTTCAAAAAGTTCAAAAGGTTGAAACTTAAAAGGCTTCCAATGTTCACCACGTGGATGGGCTCTTTGGCCTTGAAAATTTTAAGGTCCATTATATAGGTATAGACATAGGCACAAACTGAAGCTTCTTTTTCTCTCTCTCAAATACGCATAGAGCAACAACTCGCTGGCTCTCTCTCTTACTGTCGCACGCAGGCACAAAAAGTTGTGAGTTCTTCAGCTATATTCTGTTTCCGCTCTCTCTCTCTCATGGCAAAGTTGTTTCGGTGCATACAAACACCATATATGCTCTTTCTCTCTCTCATGGCAAAGTTGTTTGGGTGCATATAAACACCATTTATGCTCCTACTTCTTGAGCGGAGGGATGTCATCCAATTGAGGTTATGGGCATGGAAAGGGTTGTGGAGTACATGATAAAGATGCGTCAAAACCCCTCACATCGACTTTCTACAATTGCATGGGAAGCAAGCAAAAAGTTCAAAAGACGCAATAAAAGCAAGATCTTGAGCACGGGAAGGATGCAAGACATAAAGAAGTGGTTTGGGAGATGGGATGCATTACACTTTTTACATGATGCTTCAATTGACTCCCAAGTGAATCTAGCTTTTCTACAACGTGAATGTATTATGGCTTGGGAGAAATCCGGTGGGTCACACTTCATACATTACACCACCCATATTGCCCCCAACTACAAACCATGTTCTTCGCTGAAAGAGGAAACCGTACTCACACTTACATGCTTGAGTCTATCCCCTTGTTGGCGATGGAGAAGAGTCAAATCGACTATGCACATTATGCTCACTGCAAGTTTGAGAGTCTGAGTACCACATACTACTAGAGTGCTCAACTTTTGGTCACATCCAAACTTGCTTCTCACACATTTTCAGCCATAACTTAGACCTACACACTTTCCTCTCCCAACCAAAGTGTGGGCTCTCCATTGCGACTCTCATCACTGCAATTATGGAGCAACGAGAGTCACTCATCAGCCATACACATACTACATCACATGTAACTTTGGTCCCATAGGTCATATTTCACCTCCGACGACGATAATAAAATCTATCTATCTCTCTCTCTCTCTCTCTCTCTCTCTCTCTCTCTCTCTCTCTCTCTCTCTCTCACACACACACACACACACACACACACACACACGTGCGCATGCACACACATCGTTCTTAAACACAAACACGTCTACTTACAACAGCACCCTGCATTCAAGGCAACAACGATATTCTCTCTCTCTCTCTCTCTCTCTCTCTCTCTCTCTCTCTCTCTCTCTCTCTCTCTCTCTGGAAAGAAAAATGTCTATAGACTGCAGCCAAATGCCTCGCTTATTTTGCCTTGGAAAGACAATTGCCTTGAATGCTTGGTGTGATGTCTCACTGAGAGAGAGAGAGAGAGAGAGAGAGAGAGAGAGAGAGAGAGGGTGCATGTGCTGATGGCTATGTACTATGAGAGAGAGAGAGAGAGAGAGAGAGAGAGAGAGAGAGAGAGGACAAAAAAGTAAAAATTTCAGCCGAGAGAGAGTGAGAGGAAGAGAGAAGACAAGGAGAGGGAGAGCTCCATGGATGGAAGAGGACAAGGTGAAGAGAGGTGATAATGAGAAGGAGGCTCCCTTTATTTGCTTTTGTAAGAAGATGGTGGCCATGGTTGTATAAACCATTGAGTGCCCTCTTATTTTACTATCATAGCTATCAATTAATTTGAAAGTGGAGCGCTCTGAGGAGAAAATAAAGGAGGGAGAAAAATGATTATGAGTGGCTCCACCGGTACTTGGGGTTAAAAGCTCCTTACCATGCAATATTTTTTGCTTCGGTGAAAGCTTTTACTGAGGATTTCTCTTATCTTGATCGTCAAGTGGTCGTTCACATGCCCTGCACTCTAGAATTTTGGAGAAGGGGGGTTTTCCATAGAAAGAGACGGGCTGATTTCAAAAGGAGGCCCTCACAAGGATTTTCTTTTTGTCAACTTAGCTCCATTGAAACATGGGGAGAAGCAAATCTCCACCACTTGTCCAAGCCAAGTTCCATTGAAATACAAAGAGAAGCAAGTTTAAATATTTGTCAAAGCTAAGCTCCATTAAAACATGAAAACTCCATGATGGTTTTATTCCACATGGGGTTTTTTATCCTAAACATCAAACCAATTTTCCATACTAGGCTCCATTAAAGCATGGAAAGCAACAAAGATCCACCACTCATCGAAGCTAGGATCCATTGAATCAATGATAACAAAATGCTCTACCACTTCTCAAAATTAAGCTCTATGGAAACATGGAAAAACCATAGATATGTTGTACATAGGGAGTTTTGTTTCAAGGTTCACCACTTGTCCAAGCTAGGCTCTATTGAAACAACCCTAAACCAGATATATGTTGTACATGAGGAGTCTTGTGTCAAGGTCCACCACTTGTCTAAGCTAATCTCTATTGAAACATGGTGTGAAGAAAAGCTCCACCCACTTGTCCAACCTAAGCTTCATAGATAGTAGTTCCTTTAGTTCAAAGATCCAACACTTTCCTAACCTCTAGAGAGAAGTGGAAGGAAAGCTAGTTACTAAGCTAGGAATGGGTAGTTTTGGTCTCAAGAATCATTGAGACATGAAAACAAGGTAAGTTTAACCACTTTTCTAATCTTGGATCAATTGAAACATGGAGATAAGGAAGCTCCACCAGATGTCTAAACTGGGCTCCATTGAATCACTTTGGAACATGGGGAGAATAAAATCTCCACCAATTGTTTAAGCCAAGCTCCATTGAAAGACAAAGAGAATAAACTCTAACCATTTGTCCAAGCTAATATCCATTAAAACATGAAAAACCCATGATGGTTTTATTCTACATGGGATTTTGATTCCAATGTCCACCACTTGTCTAAGCTACGCTCCATTGAAGCATAGAGAGCAGTTAAGATCCGACACTCATCCAAGCTAGGATCTGTTGAAACATTGGCAACCAAAAACTCCACCATTTCTTTAATATAAGTTTGATTGAAACATGGAAAAACCATATATATGTTGTACATGGGGAGTTTGGTTTCAAGGTCTACCACTTGTCCAAGCTAAGCTCTATTGAAACATGGAAAAACCAGATATATTTTTTACAAGGGGAGTTTTGTGTTGAGGCCCACCACTTGTCCAAGCTAGGATCTATTAAAACATGGAGAAATGAGATATATGTTGTTCAAGCTAGATGATTTAAGCAAGTACATATAGTAAGTTTGTAAACTACATAACTAACGGAGAAGAGAGTTGCAAGGTCCACCAATTGTCCATGCTCAACACCAAACAACATAGAGAGTTGAGAGGGCACTGGTTGTCTAATGTAGGCATGTGGAGATCATGAAAGATTGACCACTTCTCCAACCTATCTTTTCTAGGAAAAAAAAACGTTTGGCCTTACAATTATCCATGTGTCTAACCTATACATCATTCTTTGATAAAATTCACTTCTCCAAACTAAGATTGAAACATGACAAGAATCATTGGGACATGGAGAGAAGATAAGTTCCACCACTTGTCCAAGCTTGGATCCATGGAGATATGGAGAGAAGCAAGCTTCACCAGTTGTCCAAGCTAGGCTCCATTAAACCCATGGAAAACCCCAGTTGTTTTCAACATCAAGGATTTTATTTTTGTGAACTTATCTCCATTGGAGCATGGGGAGAAACAAAGCTACACCAATTGTCTAAGCCAAGCTCCATTGAAAGACAAATAGAATAAACTTTAACCATTTGCCCAAGCTAGTATCTATTAAAAGATGAAAACCCCATGATGGTTTTATTTTGCATGGGGTTTTGGTTCCAAGGTCCACCAACTGTCCAAGGTAGGACCCATTGAAGCATGGAGAGTAGCTAAGATCCACCACACATCCCAGATATGATCCATTGAAACAATGACAATAAAAATCTCTACCACTCTCAAAGTTTAGATCTATTGAAACATGGAAATCTCATATATATGTTGTACATGGGGAGTTTTGTTTCAATGTCCACCACTTGTCCAATCTCGATTGTATTGAAACATGGAGAAACCATATATATGTTTTACGTTGGGAGTTTTGTGGCAAGGTCCACCACTTGTCCAAGCTAGGATCTGTTGAAACATGGAAAAATCAGATATATGTTATACATGGGGAGTTTTGTTTAAAGATCCACCACTTGTCTAAGCTAAGCTCTATTGAAACATGGTGTGAAGAAAATCCCCACCACTTGTCTCCTTGCACCGTTCTCTAGAGGCTAGACAAGTGTTGGGTCTTTGAACTAAACAAAATACTATATATGACCCTTAGGTTAAGGAATGCCGGTTATCTAAGCTAGAAATAGGGTTGTTTGGTCTCAAAATTATTGGGACATGGAGAGAAGATAACTTCCAACACTTGTCCAAGATTGGATCAATTAATACATGGAGAGAAGAAAGCTCCACCAATTTTCCAAGCTAGGCTCTATTAAATCATGAAAAACCCCAGCTATTTTCAACATCAAGGATTTTATTTTTGTCAACTTGGCTGCATAGAACATGGGGAGAAGGAAAATTCTGCCACTTTTCCATGATGGTTTTATTTCACATGGGATTTTTTTAATCCTAAACCTCAAACCAGTTGTCCATGCTAGGATCCATTAAATCATGCAGAGTAGCAATGATCCACCACCCATCCAAGCTAGGATCCATTGAATCAATGACAACAAAAACCTCTACCACTTCTCAAAACCAAGCTCTATTGAAACATGGAAAAAATATATATGTTGTACATAAGGAGTTTTGTTTCAAAGTTCACCACTTTTCCAAGATAAGCTCTATTCAAACAACCTTACACTAGATATATGTTGTACATGAGGAGTTTTGTGTCAAGGTCCACCACTTGTCCAAGCTAAAATCTATTGAATCAACCCTAAACAAAATATCTGTTGTACATGGGGAGTTTTGTTTAAAGATTCACCACTTGTCTAATTTAATCTCTATTGAAACATGGTGTGAAGAAAATCTCCACCACTTGTCCAATCTAAGATTCATAGATAGTAGTTTGTTTAGTTCAAAGATCCAACGCTTTCCTAACCTCCGGCAAGAAGTGGAAGGAAAGCTAGTTATCTAAGCTAGGAATGGGAATTTTTGGTCTCAAGAATCATTGATGAAGGAGTACGAGCGGAAGTGCGACGCGAGAGAGAGTGCGAGAAGAAGAGCACGACGATATGGTGAACTCGCTCTACTGTAATGTGTAGAGCATAGTGAGTTCTTATTAGGTTTTTACAAAAGAATATGTGTACATACCTGGCGGCCCGCCCACTTACCTGGGCGACCACATTGGGCTTTATACCCCAACAACCTCCCACTTAAAGTCCAATGTGGTACTTTAAGTGTGAGAGAAGCTACTATACAAGCTAATATACAAGAGATGTAGAGAAGTGATGTACTACCCTACACCTAACTGCTTGCGAAAATGCGCAAAGCTCTCTGAGGGAAGTCTTTTTGTAAGTAGATCAGCAGGATTTTCTGTGGTGTGAACTTTGACAAGCTGAAGTTTCTTATCCTCGAGCATTTCCCTAATGAAATGATACTTCACATCCACATGCTTTGTCTTTGAGTGATAAAGTGGATTGCGAGCCAATTGTATAGCACTTTGACTATCACAATATAACACAGGCATCTCTTCTTTGATTCCCAAATCTGTTACTAGTCGATTAAGCCAAATTGATTCTTTGCATGCCTCTGATGCTGCAACATATTCAGCCTCTTTAGTAGACTGAGTAACACAATCTTGTAATCTAGAACGCCATGATACTGCTCCACCAGCCTATGTAAAGACATACCCTGACGTAGACCTTCGGTTGTCTAAGTCACCTGCATAATCTGAGTCTGTAAAACCCTTTACACTTAGCTCCTTACTCCCATAGCATATACGCATACTCTTTGTAGCTTTCAGGTATCTCAATATTCCTTTCACTACCTCCCAATGTTTCTTGCCTGGGTTTGACATGTATCGACTTACTACTCCCACTGCAAATGCAATGTCTGGGCGAGTAGCAATCATTGCATACATCAAACTACCCACTGCAGACGCATATGGAATCTTATCCATTTTAGCCTGTTCTTCCTCAGACACAGGACAATCTTGTTTGCTAAGTTTCACATATGGTGGCAATGGAACACTCAATGCCTTTCCCTTCTCCATATTGAAACGTTTCAAAACCTTATCAATATACTATGTTTGAGACAACCAAATCAACTTCTTTGATCTGTCTCTCTCAATGCGCATACCAAGTATATGACTTGCCTCACCCATGTCTTTCATGTCAAACGATTTTGCCATCTTTGACTTCAAAGCTGAAATTTCTTCCAAGTGCTTGCCAGCAATCAACATGTCATCCACATACAAAATAAGGATCAGCCAACTGCCATCCTTAGCCTTGTTTGTATATAGACAGTGATCGAACTCACTACGTTCGTAGCCTTAAGAAAGTATAAACTTGTGGAATTTATGGTACCATGCCCTCGGTGATTGTTTTAAGCCATAAAGACTCTTTAACAACTGGCATACCCAATCTTCCTTGCCTTTCTCAACAAACCCTTCTGGCTGCTGCATGTAAATTTCCACATCTAAATCACCATGCAAGAACGCTGTCTTGACATCCATTTGGTGCAACACCAAATCTAATATGGAAACCAATGCAAGAAAGCATCTCTATGTAGTCATCTTGACCACCGGAGAGAAGACTTCATCAAAGTCAATGCCTTGTTCTTGCTTAAAGCCCTTGGCAACAAGCCTTGCTTTGTACTTTGGCTAACTATCATGAGAGGTGATCTTATACCTGTAAACCCATTTACAAGGTAGAGCCTTTTTGCCCTGTGGTAATTTAACTAGCTTCCATGTCTTGTTTTTATGCAGAACTGTCATCTCTGACTGCATGGCCAATTGCCAATTCCCGGAGTCCTTCATTTGCACTGCTTCCATGTAACATGAAGGCTCATTGCAATCAGTCAACATGACATAGTTCATAGATGGAACAGACCTATCAGGAAGTCGCGTGACACGTCCAGATCTACGCACAATAGGTGGCTCAGGCTCAGCCACAACCTGTGGTTCCACTCTATCCTGTCCTTGCTCCTCTTGAGCCCTGACATTTTGTCTTGCACGTGCAGGTCCATCTTCTCGAAGACAACTCTTCTAATCTCCTCAACCCTCTCTGGTTTAGAATGATATTTAGATTCATTAAATTGAACATCATTGCTGCGGACAACCTTTCTGGATTCGGGATCCCAAAGTCTGTACCCCATCTCACCAGAATTACCATAGCCTAGAAAGATGCACTTTCTACTCTTTGGCTCAAGTTTGTTCCTAAATTCCTTTGGAACGTGAGTATATGCCTCACAGCCAAAGACTCTGAGATGCTTGTATGAGGGCATTTTGCCTGACCATACCATCTCTGGCCGTGAATCCTTCTGCAAAACCTTGCTAGGAGATCTATTTACAAGATGAACAGCTGTTGATACAGCTTCAGCCCAAAACCCATTTGGCAGCTGTGCATTAGACAACATACTTCTGACCTTCTCTTGTATGGTCCTATTCATCCTCTCAGCAACACCATTTTGAGGAGGATTGTAAGGAGCAGTAAGTTCACGTTTTATACCTTTTGACTCACAAAAGTCCTGAAAGGCCTTTGAAACATACTCTCCACCATTGTCAGTGCGTAAGCATTTAAGCTTCTTGCCACTTTGATTCTCCACAAGTGTCACAAACGTTTTGAAAACACTAAACGCTTCATCCTTGTGCTTGAGAAAGTAAACCCATACTTTCCTCGAGTAATCATCTATAAATGTCATAAAGTAAGAAGCTCCCCCTAGAGATAGGTTAGGCATAGGTCCACACAAATCACTATGAACAAGTGCCAACTGTGTATCTCTTCTACTGCTTCTATGCTTATGTGGCTGCTGTGTTTGCTTACCATACAGACAATGTTCACAGAATTCAAAATCATTAAATGAAAAGCCAGGCAAATAACCAGAACGAGACAAGATTTCCATTCCCTTCTTGGACATATGTCCTAACCAGCTATGCCACAAAGAAACGTTCTGCTGCTCAATTACATTGATTACATTTTTAGAGACCTTTGATACATAAATCATGTAAAGTCCTCCATACTTTAATCCATGTGCTACTATCATAGAACCCTTGGATATCTTCCACATGTTCTGTCCAAAAATGGTGACGTAGCCAGCATCATCAAGTAAACCTGTGTTGATCAAGCTCTTTGTATTTGCGGGAACATGTCTCACATTCTTCAGCATGAAAGAAGAGCCATTCTGAAACTTCAATTGAACATCTCCAACACCTAAGATCTCACATGTCTGCCCATTGCCTAGCCGAACATGATCTTTAGTGGTCACATAAGAGGTGAACCACTCCTTGTTTGGAGACACATGAAGTGATGCCCTTGAGTCTATAATCCAGTCACTCAGTGCATTTCCATCAGATGCTGTAAGAAGAGCTGAGTCCATTGTATTCTTCAAGTAGTAGATGTCTCCTGACACTAGACTGTCATCCTCTGCAACAGTGTTTGTCACATTTATTTCTTGAATCTTCACTGAGGACTTGTTCTTCTCACCATGGTCTTCATCTTTCTCTTTGCCTTTTTTTGCTTTCCATTCTCTGCAGTCTCTTTTCATGTGACCCTTCTTGCCACAATGGTAGCATTCTATGTCACTCTTTCCTTTAGCACTACGGGACTTGCTACGAGACTGATTCCTCTTTCCACCTTTGTACTTTTCTTTGGTCCTTCCCCTGACAACTAAGGCTGTTCCTTTGCCTTTGTCCATTGTCTTTCTATTGGTTTCTTTAGTAAGCAGACTTCCTTCTACACCTGCTATGTTCAAACCATTTGGAGGTGCAGAATTACTCAAAGCTTTGCGAAAAGTGTCCCAACTTTCCGGCAATGTGATCAATAGGAACATAGCTCTAACAGGTTCATCAAACTTGACACCGTGAGCTGACAAGTGACTGTAGATTGTGTTGAATTCATTCAGATGATTGGACATAGGTGTCCCTTCTTTCATCTTCAAGTCAACAAGCTTCTTAAGCCAGTATACTTGTGAAGCTACTCTGCTTCTCATAAAGATCACTCAGCTTTAACCATGCTTGATAAGCCGACATCTCGTCTGCTACATTGAAGTAAACACTTTCTGCCAAAGTCAGCATAATGGTAGAAAGGCCGATTCATCCATTTCGCTCCATTCATCTTCGCCCATATCTTCTGGTTTTATCCCCTTGAGCTTTATTGGTTTTATCTGCTTCTTTTGTACCAACACGTGCCAAATCTGCTTCTTCCACAATGGGAAATTGGTTCCATCCAACTTCTTGATATTGTAAAGAGCAGTGTCCTGTGATCCAGCCATAGCTACGCTTCACAGTGGTTTACTTTCCTGGGAAAAATTTGGCAGAGTTTCCCCTGTAAACTGACCTCTGAACCAATATCAACCTGTCAAATGAACCAAGAAAGCTTCAGATTCTGCATAAATTTTGGCAGAGTCTCCTTTGTAAAATGGCTCTGGTGTACTCAAAAAACAGCTCAAAAAACACTTTCTCTCTGACACTGTAAGCTGCGGGTAAACCTGTCTTGCACCTGTACTGTCTCTCACTGTCCTGTCACTGTCCTGTAAGCATAGACTGTGACAATGCCTCAACGGCAGTAAAGCAAAGATGCAATCCCAACTGTCTAACTCACAGTCAATACATCCTAGCTGCCTATCTAAGGGTGCTCGAGGGATCGCTCCAAGACCTGTATCACCGAAAGGATCTCAACATTCGAGAATCCCCCAGCTCAATAAAACCTCACTCGACCCTCAACAAAGGCTGCAATAAATCTGACAGTACATAGACTTCCCACAAAGTCATACATTCACAAATTTCCCACTGTATGTTGTAACCGCTGCGGCGGTTGTTTGCTGCGTGACTCACAGCCAGCAAACCCTCAACAGACATACATCATCTCTGACAATACATCCCATGTGGAAGTACCTGCAATGTCAAGATGAAATCTGGAATATCAAGCAGCAAACACAAGCTACCTGATGAACTAGTGGATGTTGCCTACAGTCTGTGTGTAGATGCGCCCGTGTCGTATGTGACACGCCTCCAAGAACTATGAGCCGTCCTTCGATGTGTAGACAACCACAAATCAACACTCTGGGAGTGTCAATATCCTCAGCACCTGCAGTCGTAGGCCGAAAACCCCAAATTTGCAGAGTCGGATCTGCACCCGTCGAGACCACGTAGTCGAAAATGGCATGCGCAGACCTTTGTCGAAGCCGAACGGTGGCCGAGATGACCTCAGAATGAGATTCTGAGAACACCTAGCCCTACGGGCTATCCCACAAGATTTGGGGCCGTGTCTTCGCCTGTCGAATTTCACTCCAATCTGAGCTGGTGACTCTAGCCTCCTGCAGTGCTGTCCCGAGCCTCGATCTGAGCTCTGATACCAGTTGAAGGAGTACGAGCGGAAGTGCGACGCGAGAGAGAGTGTGAGAAGAAGAGCACGACGATATGGTGAACTCGCTCTACTATAATGTGTAGAGCATAGTGAGTTCTTATTAGGTTTTTACAAAAGAATATGTGTACATAGCTGGCGGCCCGCCCACTTACCTGGGCGACCACATTGGGCTTTATACCCCAACAATTGACACATGAAACGAAGATAAGTTCCACCACTTGTACAAGCTTGGATCAAGTGAAACATGGAGAGAAGGAAGCTCCACTAGATATTAAAACTGGGCTCTATTGAACCATGTTGGAACATGGGGAGAATAAAAGCTCCACTACTTGTCTAAGCCAAGCTCCATTGAAAGACAAAGAGAAGCAAGTTTAACCATTTTTCCGAGCTAATATCCATTAGAACATGAACATGATGGTTTTATTATACATGGGATTTTGGTTCCAAGATCCACCACTTGGCCAAGATAGGCTCCATTGAGGCATAGAGAGAAGCTAAGATCCACCACTCATCCAAGCTAGGATTTGTTGAAACATTGAAAACCAAAAACTCCACCACTTCTCAAATATAAGTTTTACTGAAACATGGAAAAACCATATATATTTTGTACATGGGGCCTTTTGTTTCAAGGTTCACCACTTCTCCAAGCTAGGCTCTATTGAAATAGAAAAAAAAAAGATATATGTTTTACATGGGGAGTTTTGTGTCAAGGTCCACCACTTGTCCAAGCTAGGATCTAATGAAACGTGGAAAAATGAGATATATTTTGTACATGGGGAGTTTTGTTTAAAGATACACCACCTGTCTAAGCTAACCTCTATTGAAACATGGTGTGAAGAAAAGCTCCACCACTTGTCCAACCCAAGCTATATAGATATTAGTTTGTTTAGTTCAAAGATCAACCACTTTCCTAATCTGTAGAGAGAGGTGGAAGGAAAGCTAGTTATCTAAGCTAGGAATGGGGATTTTTAGTCTCATTAATCATTTAGACATGGAGAGAAGAGAATATCCACCACTTGTCCAATCTTGAATCAATTGAAACACGGAGAGAAGCAAGCTCCACCAGATGTCCAAACTGGGCTCCATTGAACCTTGGAAAACCCTAGTTGTTTTCAATATCAAGAATTTTAATTATTTAAAACTTAGCTCCATTGGAACATGGGTATAATAAAAGGTCCACCACTTGTCTAAACCAAGCATTGAAATGTTGTAATAGAGGTTGCAGAGAAATGCACACAGCTTGGAGAAAACAAAGGAAGCTCAAGCCACACAACAGAGAGTCTATTACTTAGTGTGCAATGGAAAGATAGATAACCCTAGAGTGATGGGCATATGTACGATGCCTGGGGGGAAAAACCTCCTAAAGAGGGAAAAAATGCCCCGGTGGTCCTAGTGTTTTCACAAAATTCACTACCAAATGTATATGGTAACAAATCCCTCCTGGAGTGATGCGGTCAACGAGAGCTGGCACATGAGTAAAGGGAAGTTCCATGCCCTGAGGACATGATCAATCCACAAAGGGGAGTAAGCCCAAAGATTTGCGAAAAGATTCGAGCTTCTCATGAGACAATGACTTTGTGAAAAAAATCCGCAAGGTTGTCATGTGTTGGCACATAAACCAAGATGATCTCTCCTATTGAGAGCCTCTCCTTGCCATAGTGGTAATGCAACTCAATGTGCTTTGTGCGAGCATGAAAAATTGGGTTCCTTGCAACTGTCAATGCGCTCTGACTGTTAGTGTAAATAGTGTTGGCAGTGTCGTGTCCAACACCCAAATCAGCCCCATAAGGCGTCTGAGCTATACACACTCAAACATAGCTGTGAAGATTGCCTTGTACTTAGCCTCACAACTAGAAGTGGCCACAATAGGTTGCTTCTTGCTCAACCCATGATATACATGAATTGCCAAGCATGAAACAAAAACCACTTGTGGACGCTCGCATGTCAAAACAACCAGCCCAATCTGAGTCCAAGAAAGCATGTAAGTCTGGCGACAATGATCCCCCCTTGGGATAAAAAAAGCCAAGATGTAAAGTGCCACTAAGGTAGAAAAAAATCCTCTTTATAGTGTTCCAATGCTTAGACCCTAGGCTATGCATAAATCTGCTGAGTTTTGAGACTGCAAACTAAATATCCGACCTCATGTTGCATACATAAATGAGACAGCCAACAACAGTTTGGCAAAGAGTGACATCTGCAAGATCACTAGCATGAAGACTTAATTTCAATCCTGTTTCCATGGGAGTGGCAATAGGTTTGCAATCCTCAAGTTCAAACTTACATAGCAATGTCTCTATGTAACTTTTTTGACACAAGGAAATACCACCATTATATTGCTTAAACTGTACGTCCAAATAATGATGCAACAGCCTCAAATCTTTCATCTTGAAAGTAGCATTCAAATCATCCTTCAATTCAGAAATATGTCTCTCATTTGGTCCAGTGATCAACAAGTTATCGACATAAAGAACCACAATGAGAAGTACATCACCCTCACGCTTTACATACAATGTGCTTTCTGTTGGAATATTACAAAAGCCTTGTTTGACCAAATGAGTGTCATCCTTATCATACCAAGCATGAGGAGATTGCTTCAACCCATACAAAGCCTTCTTACATCTGCACACTTTGTCCTCCTGTCCTTTCTTGACAACCGCGAGGCTGTGTTATATAAACTTTGTCAAATATGTCACCATTCAAGAAAGTAGTAACAATGTCTGATTGATGTACATCCCAACCAAAATGAGCTGCCAATGCACATAGAAAACGCACAGTAGTCATACGACTAGTGGGAGCAAAAGTCTTTTGATAATCTATGCCTTTTTGTTGTGCATAACCCTTTGCAACAAGCCGAGCCTTATGGTGATCGGTCTCACCATCCGGTTTGCATTTCAACTTGTAAACCCACTTCGTACCAATGGTCTTTTTTCCAAGATGTAAATCACATAAATTCCATGTGTCATTTTCTATAAGCGCATCATATTCTGATTGCATGGCAGCCATCCAAATTTTTGAATTTTGTGCTTCATCAAAAGACAGAGGTTCCTCAACATCATGTGAGCTAGACATAGCCAAAGCATAACAATCTGATGCATAATATGCATGGCGAGAGCCTGAATGAGTATGCCTAGAAAAGGTTGCATCCTATTTACTGGCACGCAATGTATGCACTATCCATTTTGGCATACCTCTAACTGCCCCCTCGATCAAAACGGAGGGTGCCCATAGTACATTCTGAGACATTTTCAGCCATAGCTAGAAATTTCTTGAAGCACAAAAAAACTTTGGACTTTGTTTTAATCGGAATACCCATGCATGCCTAGAGTAACCATCAGTGAAAGTCACAAAGTACAGGTAATTGCCCAAGGACGGAGTTTGCATGGACCCACAAACATCACTATACACAAGTCGCAACCTGCATGTGGCTCTAACCAAACCATACTTTGAAAAGTTAGAATGCTGCATTTTACCCCAAAATATTTCCTTCACTAACATGTTTGACAGGTGCTTCAAGAGGAGGCAAAGAAGCAACCATATCTAATTTCTGCAAATGAAGTAAACTGGCAAAGTTCAGATGAACAAAACGTACATGCCAAAGTTTTGCATCTGAAATAGCCTTTGAATCCACAACCGCATTTGCAAAATTCTACCCACACTTGTCATACAAAGTGAGCTTACATAGCCCACAGAATAATATGCTAGATGGAACAATTTCATCACCAAAATTGAGTTCATGTACTGTATATTTGTCATCCACAAACTTGACTACAAGTCCAAGTCTAGCAAGTGCAGATACAGACAAGAGATTTTTTTAATCCCAAGTACATAAAGTACATCAACAAGTGTGAAATAATTTCCATTTTCAGCAGTAAGCACAATATTTCCAACTCCCTAAACCAATTAAGAGGCGTTGTTGGCACAAGTGATAGAATTCCCATGAGGGACAAACTCCAAAGAGGTGACAATTCACAATGTGAGGTAATGTGCTTTGTAGCACCACTGTCAAAATACTACACATGTGAATTTGCAAAAACTGACATGCATGCATCATGGACAACAAGATTGTAAGTGCACTCTGCACGAAAAGCCCATTCTATGTCAATATCAGCATCACAGTCTCCTTTCACAAAAGACTCGACAATGGCTGCATTTGTAGTGGAACCAGCATTTGCAATGGAGCCATCCTCTTTCTTCTTAGCCTCTTTGCCCTTCAACTTAGGACACTGCTTGACCAAGTGATCATTAGCTTTACAATGATGGCAGTGCATCTTCTTTTTGCCATTATCACCAGAATTTCCAGATGAACTGCTGCCAATAGAAGCATTAGGAACAAAATTTTTGCCACTCGCACTAGAAACATAAGAAGTGGTTGCATTGCTGTTAACACCCTTTCTTTGAGAAGCAATAAAAGAATGTTCAAGTGCACCCTGCCTAGTTCTATTTTTTTTGGAAAGTGACTTTTGCAATAGCAATGTGCATAATGCATCAAACCTGACAACTTCAGGATTTCCTTGGATCATAAGTCTCCAAGTATTAGCAAAAGTCTGGTAAGAATATGGCAAGGCATCAAGAACAGCCTACACAAGGGACTGTCTAAAATGACCAACTGTAGAAATAAGTTTCTCATTGATATCCTTGACACCAATAATGAAAGTGTCCATATCATCTTTCTCATGCATAATCTTTGATTCCAGCTCTTTACGTAGCAAAGCAATTTTAGCCTCATTGCAACTTGCTGAAAGACTAGCCAAAATATCCCAAACCTCTTTTGCAGATTTTGTTGAATGAATGGGAGGAGTAATGGTGTGATTCATAGACGACGCAATCAATGCATGAGCCTGCGCGTCCTTTACATCCCAATGAGCTTGTTCTGTCGTAGGCAAAACAACTCTAACAACAACAATCCTTGCAACAAGACCTGCAAAATTCTCAACATGGCCTACATCCTCAGAACCAATACGTACATCAATGCTCTGCAAAATATTCTAGACGCCCTTTGACACAAGAACATGTTGCATCATATAAGCCCACATAGGGTAATTGTCCCCATCCAACCTTTCCTCTCGGCAGCAAACATCTTGAACACATCCGTGTTGTTGTTAGCCATGGTAAATGCTTCACCTTATGCAAAACCTTCCCAAAAAGAGGAGAAACAAAGCAGAAACAACACGTGCTATACAACACAAATTATAGAAGACTGTAAGGCACTTGCTTGTAGTGAAAACAGAGGCCAAAATGAGCGCGAATCAGAAATCTGAGAAGACTAACCTCTAAGAGCTCTCTCAAAATATTTTTTCACTTGAAAACGCTCGCTAAATCTCACTGAAATCAAAGAAAGTGAGCAGGCATGTGCTGGAGCAGCTGGCGACTAAACATGAGAGGATGCAACCTGCTTTGATACCAATTGTTGGAATTAGGGTTGCACAGCCTAGAGAATACGAAGGAAGATCAAGGCACACAACAGAGAGTCTATTACTTAGTGTGCAATGTAAAGATAGATAGCCCTAGAGTGATGGGCGTATATACAATGCACGGGGGAAAAAGCCTCCTAAAGAGGAAAAAATGCCCCGGTGGTCCTAGTGTGTTCACACACATCACCACCACATGTATATGGTAACATGAAAGACAAAAAGAAGTAATTTTGACTATTTGTTCAAGCCAAGCTTCATTAAAATGTGAAAAAACCGTGATGTTTTTAGTCTACATGGGATTTGGGTTCCAAGGTCCACCATTTGTCTAAGCTAGGATCCATTGAAGAATGGAGAGTAGCTAAGATCCACCACTCATCCAAGCTCCACTACTTCTCAAATATAAGATTTATTGAAACATGGAAAAATCATATATATATGTTGTACATGGGTAATTTTGTTTCAAGGTCCACCACTTGTACAAGCTAGCTCTATTGAAACATGGAGAAACCAGATATATGTTGTACATGGGGAATTTTGTTCAAAGTCCACCACCACTTGTCCAAGCTAGGATCTATTGAAACATAGAAAAACAAGATTTTTGTTGTATATGGGAATTTTTATTTAAAGATAAACCACTTGTCTTAGATAATTTCTATTTAAACATGGTGTGACAAAAAGCTCCACCACTTGTCCAACCTAACCTTCATAGATGATAGTTCATTTAGTTCAAAGATCCAATACTTGCCTAACCTCTAGAGAGAGGTGCAAGGAAAGCTAGTTATTTAAGCTAGGAATGGAGATGTTTGGTCTAAACAATCATTGAGACATGTAGAGAAGATAATCTCCACCACTTTTTCAAGCTTGGATCAATTGATAATGAAGAGAAGAGAGATCCAACTAACCATGGAAAACCCCAATTGTTTTCAATATCAAGGATTTTCTTTTCCTTAACTTATCTCCATTGGAACATGGGGAGAAGCAAAGGTCCTCCACTTGTCTAAGCCAAGCTCCATTGAAAGAAAAAAAGAAGTAGGGTTAACCATTTGTCCAAGCTAGGCCCCATGATGGTTTTATTCTACATGGGAATATGGTTCCAAGTTCCACCATTTGTCCAAGCTAGGATTCATTTGGAGCATGGAGAGAAACCCAACCACTTCTTCAAGGTAGGGTACATATATAGTATGTGGTTTGCGTTGAAGGTCCATTGACTTATAGATGAGAAGTGCATGCATTTTTTAAGTTGGACATGGGGAAATAATAGAAAGTCACCACTTACCAGCCTACTATCTTGTAGCATGGTGGTTTGGTATCAAGGTATAATTGACCTATACATTATTAAAATATGAAGAATTTGATTTTAACATTGAGCACTTGTCGAACCTGTAAGACTATATAAAGCTCCATAACATGCTCCATCCATGCTCCATTGAAATGTGGAGAGAAGCAAGCTTCACCACTTGTTCAAAGTAGGCTCCATTGAAGCATGGAGAGTAGCTAAGATCCACCACTTGATGAAGCTAATCTGCAGGTAAACCTAGAGAGAAGAAGGATGCATTATTTATTCAAGATAATCTTGAGGGAAAATGGAAAACCCAAATATATGTTGTACATGATTAGCTTTCTTTCATCGTCAACCACTTGTCCAACCTGTAAGTCCCACCTTTTGCTACGACAAGCTACATTTGAACATTGATGCAGACAACACTCCATCAATTATGTCTAGTAGCATGGATGGTTTGGCCTAAAGGTACACCACTTGTCCAACCTACACTACATTGTATTATGGAGATTTTGGTTTGAGATTTAAAAATTTCCCACCTAAATATTCGTTCAACCTCAAAATTTATCACTCAAATTCAAATCTAATGGCCTAAACCTAAAATATCTTGCCCATATTCAAATTTAGCTGCCTATTAGCCACCAAAATTTGAAATTTCTCACCGTAATTCAAAATTGATTGCGTAAATTTACAATATCTCACGGAAATTCAAATTTCCACCCAAATTCGAATTTAGCTCCCAAAATTTGAATTTTGCACCAAAATTCAAATTTGATAGCCTAAATTTAAAATATCCCACCCAACTTCAAATTCAAGTTCAAGTTTGCTAAAGAAGATGTGATTATCCCACCCAAATTCAAAATATCCTACCTAATTTCAAACCATGTTTAAACTAATTATCCCACCTAAATTCAAAGTGGCTAATCTTGAATCACATATCTAAACCTAAATTCAAACAATATCGCCTAAATTTAAAGTATGTCGCTTGAATTTGGATTATCCCACCCAAATTGAAAATAATGAGTCTAGATTGATACTAGCCTTTAAAGATTTCAAGTTATCCCACCTAAAAGTTGCTAAAATATCAGAGCAAGTTGTATTCAAGCAAGGTCCACCACCTGTCCAGCCTACAAACCAAGAATGATTGAGTGTACAAGGTATTGTTTGGAGGTCCTTAAAGTCCAATGATTTACGACTTCTTCAACCAATATCCGATAGAGAAACTCAAACATCATACACACACCACATGTCTAGCCTAAGCTCTTGCAAAGAAAGAAATCCGTAACCCATCCCTATCATTTTTTTCATCCCAACAACGTATCATATTTCTATCCACTTACTATTTTTTGTTTACTTATCCTAGTCTCAATTGTTTATGTTGAGTAGGAATTTTACTAGAATACATGATTCTATTGAAAAACAACGTTACAGTTGTAGAAGGGGGAGATGGAAAGAGATGGTGGTTAGTGGTTAGAGAGAGAGCGTGATCAGAGATGGAGAGAGATACAAATAGATTGCAAACTTGTTCCTTCATTGAGATGATCAATTACAACATAAGACCTCTTTTTTATAACTTTCCCATGCCCCTTGGCACTTCCCTCAAGGTGACTCTTCATTCCTGCCATAGACCTTAGTCTAAAGCCTAGGGAATAGTGCACTATATACATTAGGGTTTAACAATTGGCACAGTCTGGTGGTGAAAATTTTTTCAAACACAAAAACTTTTGACTCGATACCCACAAATCCCTTGTTCCAAAAACTCAGTGATCATAGAATACCATGATGCAAAGTGCAGTGCCTGGAGTCTACTCCAAGGTACACATATACACCACAATAGTCCATGAAACACTGCCCTTTTACCCCCCAAGCATTTAGAAAATGCAAACCACAGTGCCTGGAACTTCATCCAAGATGCACAAATACATTCCTTAAAGCTATATGTTGTGTTTGCGGGTCGCCGGGACGGACATCCAGAGCATAGCTCTCAAGCATCAACATAAAATTATCGATACAGGGGAAGCGACCAGGATGAGGCATGGAAACTCACTAGGATGTCAACCCTAATGAAGTGAACTCGAAGAGATGCAACTACTAACTCTACAAGCAAATCAATCGCGCTAAAACCAAGTAATCTGCCAATGTCCTTCTACACAGCACTACAGTCATCACGCCCGTTCACCATGCAAATCATATTGGAATCGCACGAAACTTGAAGGGGAGCTACAAGAGACTATCAGGAACATATCCTATCACTTTCACAGCATTCTGGAGAGGTACAAAGATCACAATCGCTCGTCCCACAGTACGCAAAAACAATAAACGGATGATCCTAAAGGGTCGTTTTTGGGTCCCTAAAGCCTCTCCTAGGGTCAAAACAACATAAAATACTCATATAAACACTCAAAATAGTGATTTAAGGCCTAAACGGATGCGTTTGAAACCTTCACCGAATCTTGAATGCTTACACTTGAATGAAAGAGCAGAGTAAGAGGAACACAATGCAAGAAACAAAACTAAATTTGGATTACCGTAGCCACAGAAGCGATGATTACAAGTTGGAGCAAAGAGGTAGCACTCTGTGCGTAACGCAATAGTCACTTATCTTAAAAAATAATCTCCCTTTCCCACTAACCTTAGTGTATTATATACCTAGGGCTTTCTAAAGTGGCCGACGGCCAACTTCTCATGGACCTTTACATACATCATTGGAAAAATTACATCTTTGACTTAGACTTGACATAGACGGTTGACATTAGGCTTTTACAGGGTTTGATGTATTAAACATCGGAAAAATAATGTGACCACATCAAAACTTTGGCCGGCTGACCCAGCGGGCGCCTTGGCTAGGTGGGCACTTGTATGTTGTTATCACCTCCAAACACTCCCCCCTTCCTAGCTCGTGTCGTCCCTTGACACGACCATTTGTAGTCTGGTCTTCTTGTTGATGAGACTCCCCCCTTTCTTGATTGAGTTATATCTGGCCTGTTTTGCTTGGTGCCCATTTGCCTTTGATTGATGAACATGTGTTGTTTGTGATTTGGATGTTGTGGATGAGGCATTTGTGCATGTTGTTTCACATCCTGCTTTACCTTTCCATTTGTGTAGTTGGTCAATGATACCTGCTTCTTTGGATACTTTGCCTCCTGGTGCAGTTGACTTTTTATTGGAGCTCGTATCTCAAAATGTTTGAGACTTTGACGTGTGTGCACTGGCATCTCCAATTTGATTTTCTTTGCCACTTTGTCAATAGAGCTTTGTTGGTATCTTTGAAGATAAGAGCAGCTCTTGTCGAAGCGTAGTTGAGAACAATGTGGCCCCACTTTATCTCTTTGAAGATCGTGTAACAAATTCTTTATTGGTTTCATTTGATGGAAGGAATATATACAATAGTGATGGGTGTTTCTAAATTAGGGTCCAGAACCTGAATGACCAAAGAGAAAAACCCAGTGGGAAAAAATGCCTTTGGTATACGCTCTTATTGGGGTTGAACACTTGGACGTTAAGTACCTGTTCATGCAAGGTGAGTGCTTGGGAGAAATAAAGTAAGAGTGTGTAATGCAAGCGCCAATTATGGGACACTCTATATGCGTACAAGAGTTCTTTCAAGAAAATCATGCGGTGTGAAAAATGAGTTGTTGGGTGCTTCAAGGAACAAATGTAGCACATGTGATATCCAAGGACATCTCAATAGCTTCCACATTTCCAAGAAGGGTTTTTGATGTTGAAGCTTCTCCACTCATTACTCACTATGCATAGTGCGTGAGTGTCTTTTGGACTCTCTTCTTCACTTTACCAAACTTAAAATACATAGACTTGGACTCTTATGCTCATCTATACCAACATGAGCAACACAACATAAATATGCTCAACTCCTCCACCTTGAGTAGTACCTAGGATAGATAAGACTCTTAGACCACAGAGAATATTACTTGAAGCTTTGGGACTAATGCCTTGTTCATTTAGTGGCTCAGCTGCCCGACTCTTGACTTTTATGCCATGTATTTTTAATGGCGACTTGGACTTACCTGTTCATGGCCTGAAACCCAATGCCATAAGTTCTTGAGACTAAGGCCTCTATCATTGCTTTGGTCTTTGGATGCCACCATCTTTTCAAGTAAGTTGGCATACTTTGACTCCTCTAGCTTCTTTTGTTGCATGGGATGTTCCGTAAGGAGGCCGCATTGTTGTACCTTTACTTTTTCTTCTTTGTGAGGAGCCTGAGTTTTCAACAGTGGTTTCGGGACCCACTTTGTTCTTGTTTCATGAGTTGCTCCCTTGACTTGATGGACACTAGGATTTTGTATCCATACTTGGCTATTACCATTGTAAAAGCCTTGCTTTTGTAGTAGAAGACGAGGGATTCATTTTGAGGTTGTTTCTCCCTTGGTTGTGCTTAGTCTCCATTGGCTCTTTGTTGTTGTTGATTGTCTTTGTGTGGGGTCCTTTGCTACTTGGTTGGTCTTAGTGGCTCTAGGTTGAGCAACTACTTTGGGTAACCATATTTGGGTGTTACCTTCATAGAATCCTTGTGCTTCAAGTAGCTTGACGGGAACCATCCGCTGCTGCATCTGTTTGTGTTGGATAGCTTCGTTGAAGTTTGACTTTGGTACCCATACTTTTTGTGTTGCTTTCTTGGAAGGTCTTTTCTTCTGTCCTTTTTTGTTGTTCTTTCTCCTGCTTGATTTTTTTTTATTTCGTTGATAGCTTGGCTCGCTCATTGTAGAACTTCTTTCTTGAGGTGAGTACATCCAGGCTGTTACTTTAGGCTTTTTGGCCCAAACATTAATGTTTCCTTCGAAGTAGCCTTGAGTAATGATTGACTCATTTGATGCTACCCACCCTATCACCTTTTGTTGTTGTGGTTGAACCCGTGTTTCATGTATCCAAACTAGGTCTTTGACTTGGATGTGCTCTTTGGATACCAACACTTGGTTGACATTCTTTGGCTTCTTCTGGATGCTTTTTTGTGATGGAAACTTTGGTTGATAGACTTTTTGCTTTGGTTTCCATTGCATTGTTGATGGTGTGGCTCTTGACGTAGAGGCTTCGCTTGAGCTTTGACGTGGGCTTGTCGAAGGTAAAACTGACTTGCGAGGATGATCTTCTTCAATGTTTAGTTTGGCCTTAGCTTTTTCTGCTGCAGATGGTTGTGTCTTTTTTGTTGATGTTTCCTGGATTGTCTTTGTTGTTGTTGTTGATGCTTTTTGTTGTTTCCCGAAGAAGATATTCATCCAACTCTTTGTTAGGACTAGACTTTCTTTGATGTGATGTGAGTCAACTATGTTGAAGTTGTCTTTGAACTCCCCATGACTCAAATTGAGTATTGCCTCCGCTATGCCAAATCTTGGGATTGGTGTTTTGGCACTGGTGTATACTCTTTCCTCCACTTCTTTAATTGTCGGCTTTCCCATCATTATCCAAGTGCCATATGACATTATATTCTTGGTAGCATAAGGATCAATTGCGGCCGAACATGTAACCTTGAGCCCTGTTTGTCCGCATAAATTAAAGTTGATCAATGTGGGATATTTTTCATCTTTGGCTTCTTCCTCATTCATCCTTTGATCTTGATTTTGTAGAACATCTGTTGATGTGGAGCTTTGCACATCTGATTCTTCCTGTACTTTCAACTCTGCATCATTTGAAGTTAGTTTCTTTGGACTAGATGTTGTGACATCTCCACATGGTTGTATTTCTCTCCTAGTTTGTGTTTGTGCAGCATCCTCCATGACATAGCTATTTGTCCCTCTATTTTCATTCTCACAAATCTCATTAGCATTTCTCAGCACTTTCAACATAAAACATGAAACTAGTTCGTAGCCTTCTTCATTACAAAACTTGGTTGGAGTTAGCTCATTTACACACACATCCAAGGTTTCCAATATTTGAGTCCATCCAAATGGCTCAAATAATTTCTCTGGAAAGGGTTCTGGTATGTAAGCTTCATCGTTCATTGATCTTTCTAGGATGCAATCCTCCTTCACTGAGCTTCCACACTTCGAAGCACCACACATCCAAAGTTCTTGTTTGGTTTGTGGCCACGCAGGTATCTCTTTCCCATTGACTATAGTAGAGTCAATTTCTTCTAAAGGAGTTATATTCACATCTCTATAGCTATGGTCTTTTATGCTTATTTTTGTGGTGATCTTTTTATGTCTCAAGTAGATATAGTCATAGCCCCAATCTTGAACCATCTTAAGTTGACGCATGAAAGGTCTTCCTAAAATGATATCAAAATTGTTCCCTTTTCCAAAATCTACTATTGCAAATGTATGTTCATATTCAATTCCACAAGAAGTCACAACAATTTGCTCTAGGATACCTAGAGGTTTTTCCGTGTATCCATCTGCAAGTTGCAACTTCATTCTAGTTTTCCTAAGCGCTGGTCTACCCCATTTTTCCCAAATGTCTTTTGTGGCTATGGCTACTCCAGCCCCACTATCAAGTATAGCCAATGTTTTAACTCCTTTGTATTCCACAGGTAAGGTGGTGTTTCCTTCTTCTCCTTCGCAATATTCCCCCACCTTGTTTATTGGCACAGGTTTTGTGTTTGCACTTTCTTGTTGAGTTTTTGTTTGATTGTTCATTTGAGGGTAAATCTTGAAGAGGTATCTTTAATCCCATATTCCCTAAATTTTTGCCTACTTCATCCCATACATGTGGTCTAATATTAAGCAGTTCAGATAGAGTAATGGTGCACTGTATTGGAGCTGACATCAACTCTTGCATACTCTTTGTATCCATCATCTTGGATATGGCTTTCCTTTGAGATGGAACCACTCTAGTCTCTGGGTCTGCCTTCATGTTCTCCTATGTATGAGGGTAAGATCTTCAAGGACTCTGGTTTGCTTTCAATTGAAACTTTCGTTCCTGCATCTCTATTTAGAGATTGAATGTCTCCCGATAGACTTCATGCCCTATATTGACCTCAGTTATGAGTGCAGATTGGAAAGTCTAATTGCACTTCTAATTGCTTCCCACAATTCATTTGTCCAAGGCTCATCTATCTCTGGGATAGGTGCCATAAATTGTGATCTTGACCTTGCATCATTAGCGGTGTTGGCCACTACTTGATCATCTAGTTGAATTTCTAGGTTGTTGGTTTCTTGTGTTGCAGTATTTGCTTGCACATCTTTTTGTGATTCTAGCTCAATGATTCTTTGAGTTAGTGTTTCAACAACCTTTGCCTTAGGCATTTCAAATCCAACACTTTTTGGTTTTGTTTCTGGAGGTGGAATTGGTGCTTCAGGCTCCATCATTGCTTGTGCAGTTTTGTTGACCACTGGGTCAACAACACAACATAACTCAAGTTTTGTACCAAAGTCTTATCTTTTGCGAGTTATAAAATGCTGTGGATTATGGCTATAAACGTCATTTGTAATGAGTAGTTATTCTAGTTTCAGAAGCCGGGGTGCAATGGCACTTCCAGATTGTAAATTTAAAGCCATTTGACCCTTTCAATCCCATTTTTGGTTAAACCTAAGGTAGCCTTAGTATATAAGGTACCTAGGTCATTTTGTAAAGAAGACTTTTAATCATAATCAAAACTTTAGCGTTGTCGTCTACTGTGTGTGAGAGAGAAAGAGAGTGAGAGTGGGCTTCATCCTCTTGCTACGCCCGGCTCGCTCAACACATTGGAGATCCGACTGCACCATTGTTGTAGGCTCGAGGAGAGCTACGCGACAACGCCAAGCATTCGACGCGAGACGAAGCGCACACGCCGACGCATCTACGAGCTATTTGTGGCTGTAAGTGTATCAAACGATGTTTGTTTTCTGCGTACTAGTAGTCTATAGAATCGTGGCGACATAAGCTACGCATACGTACTCATAAATTTTAGTTTCGGGCACTTTCAAAATTTGGCTCTGCCATCCTACACGTTTTCCGCAGATGGGTTTAGAGTGAGGGTTTTGAGTGTAGAAGCTTAGGGACAGGTGTATCCTAGTGAGGGCATGGTTTTCCTTAAGTTTCGTACGAATGTGGCATGATTAGGTGAGTTACCTTCCGTATGTGTGTATGTGGCTAGGTGGTGTAGTTGAGAGCAGTGAGGTTCTTGATTGTGGTTTAGTTGGCCTTCCAAAGTGTTGTATGTGTAGGATGATCTCAGCCTGACAAGCTCAAGAGATTTCCTCCGTGTGCCTATCGTGTCATCTGTGTCCTCGATTGACATTATGTTGATCTAGGTAGTGTTTGCATGCACTTCATGGGTGTGTGAGTCGCTCCCCGTCCAACATTGGCGCCACTACCGGGGACACAAGGACCTAAGTAGGTTTCCTACTAACACTCGTGTGATGGTTGCTTGATTTAGTTTCGGCTAAAGAAATTGTTTTTCTTAAGTGGATTCGGAAGAGGATATTCCGTGATCAAGTGGATAGACAGGAAGCGTGTGTCTTGCCGAGGGTCTACGACTAGATGGGTTTAGTTAGGACATGTGGATTAGAGTAGTTGTTGGTGGTCGAGTGATTTGTGAGGTGATAAAAGCGTTTACTAGTCCGTGTGTGGCAGTGAAGGGTTTTTCTACTCATAGATGCAAAACCCCATATGATTTGTAGGAGTAGCTTTAGGTAAGTGATCCTATTCTGATCTAGAGCTATTCAGCACTGAATTATTTGCTAACGTGCTTGATTGCATTTGAAATCACGGAAAAGTGTGCTTTTGAGGGTAAAAATGCATTAAACAAGCTTTTGTGGATATTTTTGTATGACTGATTGATGCTGTGCATATAAAAGAGCATTTGCAAGGGTTTTGTGAAGAAAACCTGCAATTCTGTAAACATAGACATCCTAAGCATAGGATGTCTCAAGGGGGTTCTGGAGACCAAATTTGAAAATTTTGATTGCACCGGTGGGTTCAGAGGGTAGGTTTTACCCTAGTAACATATTGACTTGGGTGTTTTTCCCTAATTTTGTTGACCAAAAGCCAAAAGGCGGAGTCAGAAAACGTAAAATTTCAGCAAAGGCTTAATTGAGTGATTTTTGCATGTTTTTGCAATTGTGAAGCATACTTGCACTTGCTGAGAGCATAAGGAAGCATCAAGGATACTTCAGTCTGGAAAAAAGAAGCAGTAGACATCCTACACGTAGGATGTCTATAGGGTGATCTGGTGGAAATTTTGAAAATCTGTGGTTATCAGTGTGTTCAGAAGGTAGGTTTTACCCTATTTTCACCTAGAAAGTGGAAATTTGGCCAAATTTTGACAGATCAAAGCCAAAAGACGAGAATTGCCAGACATCCTACCCAAATTGTGTCCAAGGCCTAATTTTGAGACCAAACCATAGGATGACTCCATAGGCATGTTCTAAATGTTGTATTGAGTGCATGTGAGAGTTTTCAGCTCATTTGGGTCAGTGAAAGGGAAGATTGAACAAACTTTAGCATTTTTGAGTGAAAAAGGCGAGAACAGCTAGTTTTGGTGTCTTTTGACATCCAAACTCAAATCTAAGCATAGCATTGGGTTGCTGACATCAAGGGGAAGCTGTGGGACAAGTCTGGGGTCAAACAGGCCAAAAAGACATCCTACGCGTAGGATGTCTTCTGTGTGATTTTGGACTCTAAACAAAATTCTGAGCATACCACAGTGATCAGCACCTTAAGGAGAGTCTGTGGTTCAACTTTGGGGCAATTCTGAGCAGTTAGACATCCTACACGTAGGATGTCTAAGGCATGATTTAGAGGCCAAATTCAAACTGTAGACATAGCAAGGTGTTGTATAGCCCTAGGCAAGCCTCGTAGGCAAATTTGGTCCAACTTGGAGTTGATTTGACTTGGGAATTCATCAGAACAGACATCAGGCTTTTGGAACAGATTCTTGATCATTTGACCAACCCATAGGTGTCAGAATCAAAAAGTAGAAATAGATGTGAGTTAAGAACATCAAGGGGAAGCTACAGTGCAAGTTTGAGCTGAAATAGAGCAAAAAGACATCCTACGCGTAGGATGTCTCCAGCTTGATTTAGGACTCCAAACCAACCTATGAGCACATCACTGTGATCAGCACATCAAGGAGAAGCTGGGGTGAAAATTTCAAGTCATTCTGAGCAAAAAGACATCCTACGCGTAGGATGTCTCAAGGCCATTTCTAGGTCCAAATGAAATCCTGAGCATACCATTGCGTTGTTGGACTTAAGGGGAGTCTCTGGACCAAATTTTGTTAAATTCTGAGCATATAGACATCCTACGCGTAGGATGTCTCTAGGCCAGTTTTAGGGTCCAACTGTACTTTTGACCATACAGAAGTGTTCACAGTGTCACAGAGATCCCAAATCTTTTTTCAAAATTGAATTTGGACTCATTTTGACCATTCTAAACTGCATTTCACTGTTTTGGCCATAACTTTCACAAACGGTATCGGATCGGAAAAGTTTTTATATCAAAACGTAGCCTGAGAGCGGCTCTACAGATCTTAGAGCAAAACATGAACTAACAATGAGGTCAATCTTTATAGGTGCTCAGATCCATACCTAGAAGAGATAACGGATTACAAGCTCTTATATGTCTACACATACGGAGTCGAGTGTCAATGGAGATCTATAGTTGTCGACAAGTATGGACGAGAATACAGAGTTGTAGAAAGCACAAATCCACAGACTTTACTAGAAAGAGGTGGATATTTGGTCAATGAAGGACCACAAATGCCTCCACCAAACACGAGAATTCCTATAGGAGTTCCAAGAAGAGAGCCACCAGGATTCCCTTCAAGAGCGATAACGAGAGAAGGATTGGGAGAGTCTCTGGTTATACTTGTAGACAATCGGCGAGTTAGACCATCCCAAGTCCAGAAATGGGTAAACAGAAAATACTCCGGAGATGAAGATCCGAGAGATCACGTAACGGCTTTTAGAAGAGTGATTAGAGCGGAGGAAGTTTCAGATTTTGCGACACAGTTTGCGGGATTTGGATTGACTCTAGAAGATGATGCAGCTACATGGTTCGACTCGGTGGAAAAATAGAATTTTGGGACCCTAGATGAGCTGTTTGAGGAGTTTATTGAAGAATTCTCGCCAAAAGGCATTGCACACAACACGATCTCGCAAATCCATAGATTCAAACAGAAAGAGGATGAATCAGTACGCAAAGCATCATTACGGCTCAAGAGATATGTTAAGCTCTATCCGAGAGCGGAATTACCTACGTAAGCACGAATGATGTTGATCTTTGTCCAGGGAATGATACATGAGGGCCTTCAGAAGGATCTGCATATGATAAGGAGGATGACGCTAAACGAGTTGATCAAAGAAGCTCTTTATCTAGTGGATAACTGTGAGGCATACAAAGAAAAGGACTTAAAGAGTCAAGGAGATGACACATCCTCTCAGCACAGTGTTTCACAGATAAGTGAGTCCATTGACAAGCCAACGGCACCTATTGATCAAGAAAAGCTTATCGATGACTTGGTCAAGAGGTTGATTCCTCTTGTAAGGTCTGATTCCGGAGAGCCGAAGTGGTGTGAAATTGAGAGAAAATGGACGAACCATACGGGAGAAGAGTGCTATTATAGCATGGAAAATGCTAGGGAGAGGTATGTACAACCTGTTCCAGAAGCACCTACTCCACCTAGATACATTACGGGAAATGCGCCAAGACCAGTAGGAGTTTTAAGGCCACAGCTTGTCTTAGGACAACAACCTCCGCTGCCAGGTGCTAGAATGCAGGTAGACATGAGATACATGCCAATGATAGAAGCATCAAATAAACCAATGCCAATACCAACAACAATGTGGTATAGCAACCAAAGTGAGTACTACCCTTCGAAGCAACAAAATGTTAGAGAAACACGTGGAGTGGTGAGGTCGGTACAACCTCCACCTCTTGGGTTTCAGTCGAAAGAAAGAAGGTATGAAATGGACGAAAGGACATTGCAATTCATTGCAAATAGAGGCTTATCTAGGTCAAAGCTTGCTTATAGCCAAGAGGACATGCTAAAAGAATCTCCTCAACCAGAGACAGATTGTCACAAAAGTCGTGATAACCACTTGGTCAAACAATGTCCTCATACGGAGATCATTGAAGTAAATGCCTATTTTCTTGAGTGTGGCATCACTCACTTGATCCCCGATTGCTCGAAAAAACCAAACCAAATCAGAAAAATCACGACAAATGTATCAGGGATTGTTCATCTACCTAGTAGCTCAGAAAATGAAAATTTCGTACCAGTTCAAGTGGTTACGAGAGCACAAGCTCAAAAGAAAGCTGATGAGAATCCAGAGACAAAGAACACGGAAAGTGACACGAGTCCAAAGACACATGATGGACCAAAGACAGATGCACCTAGTCAGAAAACCAAGAGCAAACGAAATAGTTGGAAAGCTAGAAAGACTAGGATGAAAGCACGCAGGGAACGAGAGCAAAAATCCCTAGCTGAGAAGCTTACCGAAGCTGAGGAGAAGATAAAACAACATGAGGAAAAGGAGGCACCTTCTCTTACACGGGTGGTTAAACCTCTAGAAGAACCATCCATGGATGAGAAACCGAGAAGTGCTAATTCAGGAGGATCTGTGTTGGCAAAGAAGGTTAATGAGACATTAGATGCCCTCTTGAAAGCCTATGATGAAAGGCTCAAAAACAACCAAACCCAAGAACACAGGTGGATGACATATCCCTATGCGGAACTAGAAAAGCAAAGGTTTGAAATGTGTAAGAAAATTATTCAAACAGCCCAAGCTTTACTAGAACCACCAGTTGCAAAACCTAAGGATGTGATCCGTGTCATGCCTACACAAGTAATCCCACCAAACCAGGAACTAAAAGAGCCAGATTCTAATCATAAGCACAGACCAAACCTCAAATACCCAGCATTAGAACCAAGGATAGTACTGAATACCACGGATAACTCTTCCGAGGGATTTCACCAAGCTATACCTGAGGATTGTAAAGACATAGATGGTCTTGACGAATTGTGGAAACAAGTCAGAGAGGCAAATGAAGCCGATGACCTAAGAAGACGAGTAGACAAGACTGATGAGGAACGAGGAGTGTTTCTACCACCGTTATAGGAATTTGAGACTGGATCTCAAATGAATCTAGACGTGCAATCATATTGGGGTGAGAAAGGATCTTTACAATCTATGGATAGTCAACCCCATTCGCTAATAACACTACCGTCCTACATGGGAGAGTACGAGACCAAGTCAGATGTGGTTGCAGTCCCATCAAAGAGACTCTCTCCCAACAAGGCCATCGATTCAAAGGGGCTAGTAGATATTCTATCTACCCCAGTCACCTGTACAATAATGTTAGCCGAGTTCCTCAGAATAAGACCAAACATGTGGGTTAATGTGGGTAAATGTCTAGAGAAATTTGGTGTAAAAACCCCAATGACTCAAATCGAGGAAGGCATCAAAGAGCTTGAAATGCCTCAACTAAATACTAGGCGAGTGCCATTAAACAAGGTAGGCGAGTATTACGAGGGAGAAGATGGAAACACCACCCTTCCTTTGGAATTCAATGGTGTAAAAACCATGGCAATCCTTGACAGTGGAGCTGGTGTGGCCATTGCAACCAAAGAGGTTTGGAAAAAGTGGGGAAAACCTACCTTGAGATCTACACGAATGACTCTGCAGCTTGCAGACAGACACAAGGAAAAGCCCCTAGGACTGCTAGAAAAAGTACTTGTTAATTCTTGTGGCATTGAATATGAACACACTTTTGATGTTGTTGACTTTGGCAAGAAGAACAACTATGACATCATTCTGGGAAGACCATTCATGCGACAATTGAAAATGGTCCAAGATTGGGGTTATGACCATATATACCTGAGACATATGGAAACCATAACAAAGGCAAACTTGAGGGACTATAGCTATAGGGATGTGACGAGAACACCGGTTGAGGAGTTTGATTCCGCCACAGTAGCAGGATCAGAACTTCCAGCTTGGTTGGGTAAGCCTAAAGAACTGTGGATGTGTGGAGCTTCACAATGTGGTAGCTTGAAACGTGAGGAATGTATCCTAGAGCGGGTTATAGAGAATAGGGACTATATCCCAGAACCATTTCCTGAAGAAGAGTTAGAGCCTTTTGGATGGGAACACATCTTGGCTACTCTGGACGTGTGCGCCGTGGAGGACGTTGAATGCTTTTGTTGACAAATTTCTCATATGCATATAGAGTGTCCCATAATTGGCACTTGCATCAGGCACTCTTCCCGTGTTTCACCCAAGCACTCACCTTTCATGAACATGTACTTCACGTTCAACTGCTCAACTCCAATAAGAGCGTATACCAAAGGCATTTTTTTTCCCACCGGGTTTTTTCCCTTTGGTCATCCAGGTTTTAGACCCTAATCTAAAGACACCTATCACCATCCTCTTGTACATATTTTTTCTACATCAACAATAAGGAAATGCTACTCAAATCAATTGACAAATGAATTGGAGCACCAATTTTAGACCATAGCATACTTCTCCTCAATGGCGAGTCGAAGAATGGCCTACAATGACAAAGGTGCAGACAACACTAACAACATGATTGCACAGGACAAAGAAGTCCCCAATGAAGAAGAGCAGACATAAAAGTAATCAGAGGATCTCAAAAGATGAATGGTTATGGTGATAGATGTCGGCTCTAATGGATCATAGTTCTTGTTGTGGTTCAACAAAGTTACAAGCAGTGCAACAGATGAAGCCAAAACGATAGCCAAGACCACATCGCCATCGACAATCAGGTCATGTCGGGGACGACATGAACGTGGAAGGGGGGAATGTTGACCACTGGGTCAACAACACAATATAACTCAAGTTTCGTACCAAAGTCTTATCTTTTGCTGCGGATTATGGCTATAAACGTCATTTGTAATGAGTAGTTATTCTAGTTTCAGAAGCCGGGGTGCAATGGCACTTCCAGATTGTAAATACAAAGCCATTTGACCCTTTCAACCCCATTTTTGGTTAAACCTAAGGTAGCCTTAGTATATAAGGTACCTAGATCATTTTGTAAAGAAGACTTTTAATCATAATCAAAACTTTAGTGCTGCCGTCTACTGTGTGTGAGAGAGAAAGAGAGTGAGTGTGAGCTTCATCCTCTTGCTACGCCTGGCTCGCTCAACACATTGGAGATCCGACTGCACCATTGTTGTAGGCTCGAGGAGAGCTACGCGACAACGCCAAGCATTCAACGTGAGACGAAGCGCACACGCCGACACATCTACGAGCTATTTGTGGCCGTAAGTGTATCAAACGATGTCTGTTTTCTGCGTACTAGTAGTCTATAGAATTGTGGAGACATAAGCTACGCATAGGTAATCATAAATTTTGGTTTCGGGCACTTTCAAAATTCGGCTCTTTCATCCTACGGGTTTTCCGTAGATGGGTGTAGAGTGAGGGTTTTGAGTGTAGAAGCTTAGGGAAAGGTGTATCCTAGTGAGGGGATGGTGTTTCTTAAGTTTCGTACGAATCTGACATGATTAGGTGAGTTACCTTACGTATGTGTGTACGTGGCTAGGTGGTGTAGTTGAGAGCAGTGAGGTTCTTGATTGTGGTTTAGTTGGCCTTCCAGAGTGTTGTATGTGTAGGATGATCTCAGCCGGCGGCGGCCAACTTCTCATGGACCTTTACATACATCATTGGAAAAATTACATCTTTGACTTAGACTTTACATAGACGGTTGACATTAGGCTTTTACAGGGTTTGATGTATTAAACATCGGAAAAATAATGTGACCACATCAAAACTTTGACCGGCTGGCCCAGCGGGCGCCTTGGCTAGGTGGGCACTTGTATGTTGTTATCACCTCCAAACATGTTGCATTGCAATCACCAAACCGGGAATAGTGTACCTTCTCACCAAAGTTTAATACAAGTGCACCATTTATTGGCAACATGCCAGGGCTGGGAACCCATCAAGTAAATCAACATCCATAAGAGCTCATACAAAACAAACTTGTAGAACCATAAAGTAATGAGAAAATCTCCACTCCATTGAGTGGATTCCATCTTTGAGCCAATCACTTCAAAATAAGCTTCATTGTTTTGTAAACAAGGATCAAAATTCTTCAACAAAAAATCCTTTGCTTTGACAAACACTTCTTCAAAAAGATTGTGAGCTTTGGCTGCAATTCGTAAAGATATGCTTTCAATAAGCACATTGAAATTCAGAAACATTAGCCCTCTCTTATTTGTGAAAAGATAAACTCCATTCCTTGATGAAATTTGGACTTCAAGACATCAGACATGATATCCTTCTCAGCTTACAATGAGAAAAAGACATAAGATCTTTGCATCATCATGCACAAAAATAAGCATTAGTTTTCTCAAAATCACGTCATCATCACATTTTCTAGCATGGATAAGCATACATGCCCCATCATGCTTTATATAGGCACTAATTGTGTGGATAAATACACATCTCCCATCACACAACATTGCCTCAAGAAAACATTCATTTAGCATAGCATCAATTTGTGAAATAGGTTGCTTCAAATACATCACAATTTGTTTCTCATGTTTGGACATTTCAGCAAGAAGAACTTCATTTTGGTTAGTTGCCATCTCAACAGCATGAGAAACACAAAAATCTTCTCCTAGTGCAAGAGAATTCACAAAAGCATTGATCACATCATTTTCTTCGTGAACAAGAAGTGAGAGTTCATCATTTTCATCATGATTTCTCTTCAATGTTTCATCAAAAAGCTCATCAAAACATTCATTTACTATAGATTTTCATCTATTAATTTCTTGAATCATCTCATGATGTTCAAAAAACAAATCTATGTCATCATCATCATCTTTTAAGACATCAAAATCATGCAATTTTGCATCAAAAATCGATGGAATTTGACCCACAATTCTTTGGTTATTGATGCAAGATGTGAGTGTAGAGCTACTTGGGGACTCTCCTTGGCTCTCTTGGCTCATAGGGTCCTCTCTCTTCACTCCAATCTCCATCCCATTCCTACCATTCCCATGTTCATCATGGTCGTCATCATCACGTAAGTAATCATCTTCTGCCTCATCAACTATGGTATGCCATGCTCTCAACATTTTTTTAAGAAACCTTCGTTTATGAAGCAACTCATGAAAATGCTTTTCATTTTTGTGCAACTCCTTTAGCAAGCTCAATTGCCTATGAGTGCGAATGTATTTTTACCATGCTTATAAAACCACAAGTAGGCCTTTTCTACTGCACCAACAAAATCGTCTACCCATGCTTTGGGTTTATGCAAATAATTGTGTGCAATATCATGCTCAAGAATGTAATATTGCTCCAATAATGTTAATGAACAACTGCCGAGCTTTGTGATCATCATGCCCGCATTGTGATGATGGTTTATTGCGACATTTTTCCCATCTATGATCATATTCCCCGCAAAAAAATACAAGGTGGCTTGCATTTCTTGGCCATGCCTTCATTTTAAGTCAATGATGTGTTTCAAATTATGTAACATGCACTGAAATACTCAAACCCATATACAGCCAACTCGCCATCTCCCTTAGGTTGCAACGGCTTCATTCCCGTGTCCATTTCTTTGCAGCGCAATAAACGTTGATCGTCACATAGTCGGTTGTTATACAAAAACTTGAATAGCATGTTTGTTATGCAAATAATTCAACAGAGGGTTCATTACCTGGGGGGTTGTGCCTTAGAGTGCTCAATATTTGTTGATGCACTACCTTATCCTTGCAGACAAAAATTGCTACAGTCGATTGCTTTCTCGCCCTGTCATGGCTTCCCTCACAATAACACAATTGATAACATTTAACAAGTTACTTCTGGTGCACATCAAATGGTGGTACTATGATGGTTGCGCTAGTCTGTTCCAGCCGCCGTCATGGAGCAGGCTCGAAGCTCACCGCCAGCAACAGAATAAAAGAGTATTTTTTGTGTGTAAAATATTAAAACACCTTTAGAAATTGAACTCATGCAGTGTGAACGAAGGACTTTGGAGAATCTGTTGTAACCACCTCATCATCTCCTCCTCGCGCTGATATGAATCCGTTCCCATCTCTAGAAGAAGAGACACGAGTAGGGATCGTGATGTGTAGAAGGGGGAGATGGAAAGAGATGGAAGAGATGGCAGTTAGCGGTTAGAGAGAGAGCGTGATGAGAGATGGAGAGAGACACAAGTAGATTGCAAACTTGTTCCTTCATTGAGATGATCAATTACAACATAAGACCTCTCTTTTATAACTTTCCCATGCCCCTTGGCACTTCCCTCAAGGTGACTCTTCATTCCTCCCATAGACCTAGAAGACCATATTAGGTATTTTGGTAAAAATCTCACATTATGGGAATCTCCAAATCGACTAAATTCATGTAATTTGGGAATTTTCCACTTAAAGTGGGAAAAATTGAGGTGTGTGGTTAGTAAATAAAGTGAAAATCTCATAGGATTGTGGTGTTGATAAACACCAAAAGTCAAGAGGATGTACAACACATGGATTTGAATAATAACTATAAATTACATAAAACAAAGGAAGATACAAAAAAGATTTTGTTTACAAACTGACTAGTATAGTCACAATAGAAGCTCCACATAATTCTACTCCACATTTGATACCATATCTGAACTTTGATCCAAGTGTGGTTGATGTGCACGAGTGAGGCCTTCTTTGGCTTTTAGAGCATGCCTTTCTGGAATCTTTATTCTAGAAAATGGTCCTTCTTTGTTGGGTCTCCAGGACCAAACAATTGCATCTACAGTTTCCCACAATTGTGGGTCCTTATAGTTGACAGTCCAATAACCCTTCCAACAATTGCTGTAAGCTTGAGTATCTGTCATCCCACTTTTTCTCGCGCAAGGTGCCCAATATTGAATCAAGAGTTTTCTGTAGTTTGGTGATGTAGGCTCATTATCAATGTCAGATAAATCCATTGCAAGCCACACTGGATAGATTTCTGTGTCACTCGGAACAAGCATAAGAAAGTCACCTTGGTGCACACCAGACATAGGGTCAAACTCTTCCCTTGGCCTATCTCGTTGAGGCCCACAAAAATGATCGTCAACTCTTCAAGGCCTAGGAATCTTTCTGCTCCTTGTTGCAAATTCATTGTAGTGCTTTGTAGGTGAGAATATTCTTGAGTTTTTGGCCAAAACATTTCATACAAGACTCCCTCTGATATGATTGCTTTTCCAATCTCTTCAATTACCTTACTCCAATAATCTATCACGGGTCTATAATATCGCGGAATACTTGAACCATTCCCTAAATTTTTCCAAAATTTTATATAGTTCTTTAGCCCCAAAATGACTTCTTTGTGGGCCTTGACATACTCCGCCATTTGTACTAGCGGTGGATCTCCATGTGGTAACATTGGCTTGCCTTCTGTGTCTGTTTTCCAAAGTCGAATACTTCCACTCCAACTTGATACACCTACATGTGCCTTATATTGCATCATTGGTGTCTCATCCTACATAAAGAACCTGAACTGAAGCGGTTTGGAATGTCCAACAAGTATGTCTTGTCCATCACAAAGATAGCCATCACAATATTGCTTGAAATCGGGGATCTTTGTGAGAAAAAATGGAGCTGGAGATGAAGATGAGCTGTTTCGTAATGTATCCATCAAATGTGGCAAAGTATAGGTTTGTGTATCTCAGATTCTCTGAAAACCTACTAAACATGGCGTCTATGTCCTCATGTGTATGCCCAACCATTAAAAATCCCAGCTGGATGGTTTTGAAAACACCCCTTGCAACAAGCATTGACAAATAGGCAAATAAGTATCGATTTTTGTTTTCCCCTGCACAATTATCCAATTGTAGCAACAAGTTCTCTGGCAATCTGCGAAATGTTGACCCCAATTCCTCTTCTGCAATTTCTGACGATTGCATAATGGGCTCTTTTCCATCACTCAAGTTATGGTAGTCCAAAGCATCCCTTGAGTTCAAAGCATGTAGTAGTGAAATATTGCTCCTTGGAAGTCCATTTGTTACTAGATCACCAAGAGGATGCTTATCTATCCTCTCTAGGTTATGTAAACAATTAGCAATTGAGCCAATTGTAAGATTTGGATCAGCTGGCCACAAACCATTCAAGACAAAGTGTCCGTAATGACCTTCTCCATGTCCATGAGTGATCATGCCAATCAATGCCACCTGCAGATTATATCCTGAATCCACACCCTTGGGAACAATGCGTAATCTAGGAATGGCAGTCTTCTTTTGATCCATCTTATCATGGATTATGCATACATATTTTTGTGTTTGAGTTTCTGAATACGTGCGCCATGCATAATATAGGCTTCTGCAACTCTTTTGTTGTGCCATGTGAACTTCTCTCTCCCTCAAGAGAAGAGCTCTCTCTTCAAGAGAAGGTTTAGCTTCTAACCTTGCCTTGATTGAGCTACAAATATTGCACTTAGAGAACTCACTCGTCTTTGTTAAAGTGACATGTGGGTACTCTTTGTTCCAAATTCTACCAAAAGAAGATTGGGATAGCTTCTTCTCATAGCCCATTTGGTCAAGTGTCGTGTTGATTTCACATAAAATATCCACTTGTTTGTATGTTGATGGAATCACCAATTGAGTCTCTCTTGAGCCATCTAGCAGTGTTCTACTTCTATGTGGCATCTTCTCAGAGTTGTTTTCCACAAACTCATTTAGTAGTGCTCTTGCTAAACTAGTATGTTGAAGTCCCCTTCTCAATGTACATGTGTTCCCATGTACATATTGGCGCACACCATTTTCAAAGTTCTCCTTGTATCGATAAAATGATGTCTTTGGTATTCCATGTAGCTCATACCATGCTCTACAACAAACAATAGAGCCATTTAGCCTGAATTGGTATCGTGACTTCTCATCTTTCTGATAACATATAGAAAGAACATCATAAACATAATTAGTGCGTGATTTTTGACACTCTCCCCAAAACTGTTGTCGTAACCTTGTCACCATATCACGATCTGCAAACTGGCAACATTTTTGTGCACAACAATCAATGCATGATACCCTTTGAATTGATTTTTTTGAAAGGTAAAAAGTCGAAGCTGGTGCTGCTTTTGATTTTTGAGTCCGGTTCATGAAAGTGTATCGTCTCTTCCTTGACAACTGGACAACATTACTCCCATCAAGTTTTTTTCCAACATTGTCATCGTTGGATACATCCTCATATGTAGCATGCATGCCATCAACAGGAACAAATCTTTGTAATGGGCTCCCATTCAACATTGTTGTCTGCTTGATGGGCCAATATAGCAAAGTGATGCTACCCACTTCAACCACATCATCAATGCTTGCATTTTCTCTTTCAATACCCACACCCACACAATCAGGACCAAGTTCCTGAAAGTTGACATAATCATGTGGAAATACATATAAGATGTCCCCTTCATTCATGGTTTGCATCATTGTGTCATCTTTTAAAAGGACCCTCTGATTTCTCCAAGATCTCGAATCATTGCTTCAAATTCTGGGCTTGTCATAGGTATTGCATCTGTAACTAGAGGATCAGAATGATCATGTTCTTCATCACCATTGTAGCTTTCCTGTGGATCAATTAAGTTCCCATTTAATACAAAAGATTGCAAAAGAAGCTTTGACCATCGAACAGCACTCCATAATGAGCCTTGGAGAGATGAAGTATCCATTGTAGGAAAAGGTAGGACCACATCCTTCAAGCATTCCTCCACTAGTATGGAGACATTTCCTTGCCCTATCTTTGTACCACCACAAGTGGAATCTGGATCTGTTCTACACACACAACCAATACCAACAATTTCATTGTCAAGTATCATATGTACTTTCTCCCCAGATTCAAAGTCCATCCTGTAAGTAAAAAAGATTACATTGTTAAATCCATAGTTATAGAAAAATACTCTTCAAACAAAAAATCATGCTACAACATGGAAAAGGTTTGCATAGGTTGGACAAGTGGTGAACCTTGAGACCAAATCCTCCTTGCTATATTAATGGAAGCAAGGTTGGAAATTATGGTGGATCTTGAAACCAAAGCATCCTTGCTATATTAGAGCATAGGTTGGACAAGTGGTGGAGCTAGTTGTAATATCCACTGCCACCTATCAACTACTATAGGACTATGATTTCCAATGTCCAAGTATCCCTTGAGGCTTTCAAGGTTGAACACGTGGTGGACCTTGAAACGAAAATCCCCTTTCTATATCAGAGCATAGCTTGGACAAGTGGTGGACCTAGTTATAATGCCCAATATCCAAGGTGAAATACCTTAGTACCTTGCTACCTTGCTTGCCAATGTTTACGTAGCCCCTCATTTATTTAATGGAAGTAAGGTTGGACAAGTGGTGGACCTTGAAACCAAAGCCTCTTTGCTATATGAGAGCATAGGTTGGACCTAGTTGTAATACCCACTGCCACCTATCAACTACTATAGGACTATGCTTTCCAATGTCCAATTATCCCTTGAGTCTTGCAAGGTTGAACACGTGGTGGACCTTGAAACGAAAATCCCCTTTCTATATCAGAGCATAGCTTGGACAAGTGGTGGACCTAGTTATAATGCCCAATATCCAAGGTGAAATACCTTAGGACCTTTCTACCTTGCTTGCCAATGTTTACGTAGCCCCTCATTTCTTTAATGGAAGCAAGGTTGGACAAGTGGTGGACCTTGAAACCAAAGCCTCTTTGCTATATGAGAGCATAGTTTGGACCTAGTTGTTATACCCACTGCCACCTATCAACTACTATAGGACTATGCTTTCCAATGTCCAAGTATCCCTTGAGTCTTGCAAGGTTGAACATGTGGTGGATTATTGAAACCAAAATCCCCTTTCTATATCAGAGCATATCTTGGACAATTGGTGGACCTAGTTATAATGCCCCTCCTTTCTTTAATGGAAGAAAGGTTGGAAAAGTGGTGAATCTTGAAACCCAAACCCTTTGGCTATATATAGAGGATAGCTTGGATAAGTGGTGGGCTTAGTTGTAGTATCCAATGTCCAAGGTCCAAGGTGAACTATGTAAAGACCTTACTTCCAAAAACAAAGTCGTACAAGTGGTTCTCATTCAAACCAAAACGTCCTTAGTGTATTAGAACATAGCTTGGAGAAGTCGTGGACTTAGTTGTAATGGTGAATGTCCAAAGCAAACTATTATAGGACCTTGCTTCCCAAATCAAGTTTGGACAAGTGGTGGATCTTGAAACCAAAACCCCCTTACTGTATTAGAGCATAGCTTAGATAAGTGGTGGAGCTAGCTGCCATGGAAAATGTTCAATCTGAACTGCTACAGGACCTTGCTATTAAATGTCTAAGTAGAGCTAGCTTCTTTAATGGAATCAAGGTTAGGAAAGTGGTGCATCTTGAAACCAAAAGCCCTTTATTGTATTAGAGCATAGCTTGGACAAGTGAGGGACCTAGTTTTAATGTGTGATGTCCAAAGAAAAGTATTACAAGGCCTTGCTTTCCAATATTTGAATTGGTCAAGTGGTTAAAACTAAGTATAAAACTTTGACCATTTTCTTCTCGAATTGCCAAAAAGCTAGTTTTAGACACCCCTAAATGAAAATTGTTTAGGGTGGCCTTAAGCAACATTTTTTCAAAGACTTGAACAAAAGGGTTGCCGAAGAGTAATGAAAATTTATTATGGCTTGATGTGCCTGAGTATGTGAAAACAAGCCTAGGTTTTCCACGAGGCAAAAGGTGACATAATAAGAACATTGGAAACTTAGGATTGACCATGTGGCCTAAACTTTGGCAAGTGAAGTGGTGGCCAAGTTTTGTGGCACAGTGTGCACTTGGTCCTATATGTGTTGACCACTTGGGTAAATCTAGGACCATAAGGCCAAACCTTTAGCACCTTAAATATAGTATGGGACATAATCTAGAACTGCTATAGTAAATTAGTAGTATAGTTAATATGTTAATATTTGTATTATATTTAAGTATATGCTAAATATAATTTATGTTCAAAATTTCACTAATGAAGAAGGTTCCCATTTAGCACTCCAGATGCGGGGTCTTAGGGCAATGCCACAATGGGGTGACAAGGCAGCGCTTCCACGTGAGGTTTGGGGGTAGCGCTCTTGATGGGGATGTGGAATATAGCGCTCTCGATGGTGGGGCTTGGGAGGCTGATTTTGGGATATTGTTCCGGGCGGGGTCCTGGGGAAGCGCCCCAGGCGGGGTCAATGTTTTATATTGCTTTTGTTTTTTTTAATCCTATGATAAAACATGGACTTGTAGCATACGTGGCATTCTAATAAACCCTATCAAGATTAGGCACAGAGAGAGCGCACGAGCAACGCACACAGAGAAAGCAGGCGAGCAGCAAACACACAGAAAGTGCACACGGATCGTACACAGTTGGAGTATACGCGCACCTAGAGGAGCAAGCCCGACATCGTACACAACACACGGGTGGAGCACACAGGATTGAAAGTTTGCGCACAAGATAAAGAAACAACAGCGTACGCAACGCTTTCCAGAAGGGCAGGATCGGGCATAGCTTCTTCTCAGGAGACATTGCACACCTCACGAATAGAGAAAAAACAGGTATTTCTCTCTCTCTCACTCTCTTTCTTTCTTCATATAGAGAAGATGGTTCTCTGTAACTCTTCTTGCACACACACTCTCTCGTCAAAAGACAGAGATACGTAGTGATAGCCGTTTTTTTCGGCTCTTTGTAATTGCCACAGTGAGTTACCTCACCCTACCAAAATCACCCAAACACTGTGGCTATCCCTACCATTTCACTGTACATAGGCGTGCGTGAGTCACGGGACTTTTCCCATATCTTCTTAAAAACCCTCAGCTAGCTAGTCACTGGGCTAGGTGAGCCAAAAAAAATAAAAAAAATAAAAAAAATAAAAGTATATTATGGCCTCTTTGTGTGTAAATATTTCATTGTATATATGGCCTAAATATAGGGATTTTTAATAATTATTTTGGTATTTTATTTAAATATTTCTACTTAGGTATGTGTTTTATGTACACCTTCTTTCATCCTCTTACACCATAATTATATTTTTTATTTTTATTTTTTTTGCCAATATGTACATACTCTAACCTCATATTTTTCCTTTATACAAATCACTCCCACATTTTCACCCTCACCCTCGTGAAAACAAAAAATTGATTTCTACTCATTGGTTACTTTTATTATATTATTTACTTGCATACATTTTCCTCTTTCACCCAAAATAATTCAAGGAGGGACCATATCATATGATTCCAATATCTTTCCATATCCATAACTCCTCCATATTTTTATTATTATTTTTACTCATTATTCTAACACCATGTGCTCATTGAGCTAAAGTCCATGAATAGTCCATACACTAGTCCCACCATGTATATATTTCTTATTTCACCAATAATCCTCCTCCATGCATGGGTCAAGGGCAACTTGAATGCTTTGTATTATAATATGACAAAGGAGGGGCTCACTTTTGGATGCATTGTACAAATTCAACAAAGGAGGGGACCACTAAAAGACTTTTGCAGGCCTAAAAAACAGGCTTTTTGGTGAGAATTTTGGCACCTATCTCCACTCCGAATTTGGAGCGGTGGTCAAAAGAGAAAATGTAGCCCACGCTTTGAATAATCACCCCAAATTTTTTCATGATTTTTGGAGCTACCAGCTGTGAGCTATGATTTTTTTAGTGGACCCCAGTTTTCCCATGCTATGCAGCCACACTCTCTCTTCCACTTTATCATTTTCCTCTTTCACACACACTTCTCCACTCATCATCCCCATCTCTCTCACCACTCCTCTCTGCACACTACTCACCTTCTCCTCAACCTTGAAGAATAAGAGAAACCATGGTGAACTCATACCTCCCACACACAATTCCATTCCAAAATTGACCACCTAGTCTCATTTTTCCTCCTCCAAATTACCCATATCTATCAAAAAACCACAAAATTCAGCCTCTTCTCTTAAAAGACAGCATCATGGTGGTTGATTACTCAGCTTCAATTACCTTGGCTCTCAAGGAAGGTCAAGAGTGGAGAAAAAATGTACCGTCAAAGCTAGTGGACCGTCAACAAGCGTCAAAATTGGCTCTACTCAAGACACTTGGAGCATCAACCTTGTAAGAAATCCACCTTTTCTTACCTCTTAAGAGTTTTTCTTCCTTATTTGTATCCTACATGGATACTCCCATTGTAAATATTCAATTCCATTTGTAAATTAATACTAACTCTACTAACACTAACCCACTATGAAAAGTCCTATCACCTCCATTTCTCTCCTCTCTCTTTCCCCACCAACTTCTTGATAATTCCAAGCAAAAGAAATTAGATAAATTGCTGAAAATCTAACCCAACCATGGTTAGAGGAGTAACCCTAGCCTTCAAAATTGCTATAAAAGGAGGGTGTAGCTAGCATAAAAGGGGGGAAGCCATAAGCAAGAGCACTATGCTATAGCTTGAGAAGCCAAGCTCAACCTCTCTAGAAGGAGCTCTTGAGTGGAAGCTCATTGTCTTATGCATGTGCATGTGTTGTAATAGGGGATTAGCAAGGGAAATCTATGCCATTGTAAGAGAGAGAGAGTGATCATTCAATTGAGAGTAGGAAATCTATCATTTCTCCTACTAGTGTAAGCCCAACATTCGCTGAATCAAGGAGGGTGGATTTGGACTAATCTTGGATATTTTGTCTCCCTTCCAACGTGAAGAAATGGACAACAATGATGCGTAAGTGTCTTGGTTTTTTTTTAAGTTCTTGATAGCTTGTCTCTGGTGTTGTCATCAATCTAGCCATAAATCCCACATACTGTAAGAGGGCGACAGGGTGGAGAGGACTCCCCTGGCCTTTACGCAGTGAGACAGTGATTGGGGTGGCTTTTCTAGTGATGTGTTGTGGTGAAATTTACGCAAGCTATGTTGAACAAGTACTAATCTCACTTTGATTTGTCATGACAGATTTGTAAGAAGGTATTAATGCAACAAGCACCCCCTCCCCCTTCCTCTCTCTTTCTTAAATATATAGTTGTGTTTGCTTGATCATCACCGATACGTTTCAAAGCAGCCCGAGCACTATCTCTCTCTCTCTCTCTCTATCTCTCTCTCTCTCGTGTTTTAGTGTGTGAGAGTATTCCATTGGTGTTAGGGTTAGTGTAATTCCTTGCTTGTTTGTGGGTTGCTCTAACGATTCTCCTCTTTTGCGTCCTAGTTCGCTCTTAAACTAGGTGGTCCCCCTTGTGTAGTTTGGATTTGGCGGTGGGTTTGTTGTTTTGGTTTGCGTTGTGTTGTGCCCCAACCCCATTGAGCAGCACGGGAGCCTTGAGGGGTGTCTAGAGGCCACTCTTCTTGTTGCCCGCCCCGGACCGCCTCAAATTGGTGCCCCCACTGAGGACGGCTTGTGTATTTTTGTGTAGAATCAACCTTTAGCATAGTCAAGTAGTTTGCATGAATCACGAAGCTTTGTATGATCCCTTCATTCCCATTGCAAGGCAAAAGGTACACATAATTGTTAGTACTAAGTTGCAATTTCAACGTGTCATTCGTAGAATTTTAGGTCCTCTTAGGTTGGCTGAGATAAACGCTTCAGTAAATCCTTTTATTTTGCCTCTCATTAGGTACGACCTTAGTTTGGACGTCTATATTTTTGTTTTGTTTTAAGCATTAGGACATGCATAGGCCATGGATAATGGCCCAGGAATAGAGGTTTTTCCCTTTCATTTTACTCCACACATTAGAATAAACGTTGCAATTAGTAGAAAGATCCATTTTCAACAACGAATGGTGTTCATGTTTGGTGCCCAAAGAGCAGGAGAAATTCTCGCATCACCAAACCCTGTCATTCTACCTCTCATCAACTACCACACTTCTTTTGATGTACATGTGTTCATTTTATTTTAAAATGAAGTGCAGCCCGGCAAAGTAGTGTGTATGTTTGTTTTTTCTTGTCCAAGTTGTTACAAGAAACAAAAAAACGATCATTTGTTCTAACTGGGAATGTGTGTGCAGTGAAAGTTCAATCCTTAGAGATCTAGCTCTATTACCAATTGAGTTGCAGGAGCAAGTAGTAAGGCGTCTCCCTCATAACAAGAGGGTGGTGAAGTTAAGACGGAAGGTCCTACGCGTTGATTCCATTTTCCTCTTGTTGTTGGGCACTAAGGAAGACCGCGCATTCATCCAACTAGTGTGTGCCCTAAGATTGGTAAATAGAGTGAAATTTGGCGTTTGGCGAGTGCATTTCACCATTGAGGAAGACTCTTCAGGAAACTTGCGGCCAGAGTTCATGCTTCATAGACTCACATTTGGTGAATTTTTCCCTCATTTGCATCTTAGTAATAGTCTTCCTTTCGCTTTCAACAAAGGAGATAGGGAGCTATTCAGAGCTTGTCTTAATAAAGAGAGCATAGAGAAGATTGCAAATTTGTATAAATTCTCATCCTTCTCTACTTTCTATGACACTTTGTTCATAGAGACATTGTAAATCTCTTTATGCTTTTGAATGATTTAACCATAATCCTAAGGAGTTTTTGTCCAGGAATTTTGTAGCACAAGTGGAGTCTTTAAATCTTGCAAACTTGATTGGACTTGATGAGGATGTTCTTTATGAAATTGTGAGAAGGTTGCCTCACTCCGACTGTGTGGAACTCGAAGGAAAGGAGCTCCTAGTCAATTGCTACTTTCTCACGGCCTTCGACGAGCATGAAGATCTAGTTTTTATACAAACCGCTTGTGCTTTGGGAATTGTAGAGCAAGTGCAATTTATCACTTGGGACGTGGTTGCTCTTTTGGATCCAGAAAAGGAAGTTCTAGAGATTTCTGTTTATCGCCTTAGCTTTGAAGAATTTCAACCCTTCTTAGAGCTCATCAATAGTCTACCCTTTTGTTTTGATCAAACAAATCGAGACCTTATTGAAGCTTGGATAGCTGAAGAAGAAAACCTAGAGTGGTATTTTCTCACTTCTTCATTTGCAGGCGAGTGGTTCTAGATCTCTATTGTATCCCTTATTGTAACTCGTATTGTAATCTTTCATAATAATGGAGAGCCAACGCCAAATGTCTGGATATCCTCTTTTCTTTGGAGAGCCTGGAGAGGATGCAGAATTATTTTTAGCAAATTTCAAGATGTCTTGCCGTATCAAGAGGATAGTAACCGATCAAGAACGTGTAGAAATGTTTGAGGTGGTCCTTAGGAAAGATGCTAGTACTTGGTTTGACTCTTTGCCTGAGGAAGTTAAGGGGAATTACACAGAAGTTTTGAATCGTTTTAAGAGATACTTCTTTGATCCCCAAAACACTCAAAAACTATGGCAAGACATTGTTTCTCATAAGAAAAAAGACTTAGATGACTACTACTTGTACAAGCAAGAGTTTCTACGTCTTTGGGCTCTATGGATACGAAATGTTGCTAACCCTGGTGATGGTGCAGAATTTTTAAAGAAGGAGAGGTTCATATCCGGACTCTTTCCTGACCTTAAGGTAAAAGTTGAGGCGGGTGCACCTGCTACTTTTGATGCAGCTGAAACTAGGGCTGCTGAGAAGTATAGGAAACTCAAGTGCTTAAGGGGAGAGGTTCCAATAGAAGGTCTTAGACCCAAAGGTAAGTCACAAGCATCAACATCGAGGGAGCTTCCTGAGGTAACGGCGGAAGTAATTGAGAAGTTAAACGAATCTTTAAGCAGCCTGTCAATTCACCTTGCACAAGCTGTAGGTCCAAAGGGACAAGCAAAGAAGTCTGAAGAGCGAGATCCACGACCTAGGAGAGTCTTGCAATGTTGGAATTGCGGAGAGTCTGGACATGGGATGTATAATTGTCCTTGGCCCCGTGGGGAGCCAGGGAGGCCTAACTTGAATTACCCAGTGATGAATGCAGGTGAAGGAACTGGTCAACAACCAAGGCTTCTACAAAGGCCAAATGGACCAAGACCACCTCCACAAGGGGTAGAAGGAGTTCCACCTTTGCCAGATCCAAATGTGCATGTGGTAGAGGTGACAAATTCAAATGAGGTTGACATGGAAGCCAATGGAATTAAGCGTGGTCGAGGAAAAGGTAAAGAGAAAGAAGGAGTCACATCACAGAGTGACCATGGACAAGGCAAGAAGGCAAAGGAAACCAAGGAAACCAAGGGGACTCGACGTCGTATCAACCTCCAAGACTTCCCTCTTGGACATGGTATGGCTTCGTACAACTTGTTGGAAGACATGAGAGGTAAGGGTCCTGATATTTCATGGCCTCAATTTCTTGCATTATGTCCACAAGTTAGGAGGGATTTAACAAGGGCAGTTAGAACTAGGAGAAAGGTAAAAGAGAGTGTGCCTGTTGTAAAAATTGCACAAGCTGAAATGAATGAGGACATTACACCGGTGCTAGACTGTTACATCAAAGGGAGATTGGTTAGGAAAGGTCTAGTGGATGGTGGTGCACAAATTTGCATCATGACAGAGGGACTCATGCAAAAACTAGGCATGCACATCCATGAGACACCTGAAATTAGGGTCAAGATGGCAAACAATAGCAAGGCTAGGTGCGTAGGCATTTGTAAAAATGTTTTTGTGGAGGCCTTTGGCATTAAGAAGGCAGTGGATTTCTATGTCATGTCTACCAAGGGAAATGGTTACCCATTTATCCTAGGAAGACCATGGCTAATGAAAATGCGAGCTTTGCAGGATTGGGAGAGTGGAAAGCTAATTTGCAGGAATGACAATCACAAGAAGGTTGTCTTTGACATGAAGGAGCAACTCCAAGAGGAGCTCCATGAAGAATCATCTCAAAGTGAGACGGAAGAAGGTTGGACCGATAGCACTTCAGAAGAAGAAAGTAGCGGCAGCATTACTGAAGAGGAGTCTTCCATCGAAGTCATGGGGGTAAGGTTTAAGCCAAGCAACCAAGAGACCTCTTGTCAAGGCTTGGAGGAGGTAGGTCCTCAAGAGAACGAAGGTGATCAAGATGAAGGGATGCTGGAAGGTATGCTATCAACAACACTTACAAAGGATGAAAGAGAGGAGTTCAAATGTGTGCTAAGGAAGTTTCCTAGGCTTTTTGCTAAAGACTACACCGATGTGCGTGGAGTAGATGCTGTTCAACACAAAATTGAGTTGAAGCCAGAGGCCACACCTAAGGCTCAGAAGCTACGAAGGCTAGGAGTCATCAAGGAGCAGGCTTTACTCAAGGAGGTAAGAAAGCTTCTAGCAGCAGGGTTCATTTATCCAGTGGAGAATTCAGAGTGGGTCTCTCCTGTTGTTGTCACTCCTAAGAAGAACGGCAAGTGGAGGGTGTGTGTGGATTACCGTCCCCTCAATGAGGCAACAAAGAGAGATCACTTTCCCCTCCCATTTCAGGATGAGATACTAAATGAGGTAGCTGGTCATGAGAAGTACACTGTGTGCGATGGTTACTCAGGTTACTTTCAAATAGGGATTGCACTGGAGGATCAATTGAAAACAACCTTTATCACTCCTTGGGGTTGTTATGCTTTTAGAGTCATGCCATTTGGTCTGACAAATGCTCCTGCAACATTCCAACGTTTCATGAATATGGTGTTTCAAGCATTCTTTGGAAAGTCAATTAGGGTGTTCATTGATGATTTCTGTATTTATAGCTCAAAATCATTGCATCTACAAAGGGTAGAAGAAGGTTTAAAGAAGCTCTACGACATGGGAGGTCAACTCAACCCCGACAAGTGCCATATAGGTGAGGATGAAGTAATCTTGCTTGGTCATAAAGTTTCTTACAAAGGCATTGAAGTGGATCCTTCGAAGGCAAAGGCTCTTATTGAGCTACCATCACCCAAGAGTCTTAAGGAGGTCATCTCATTCATTCAAAAGGTGAAGTATATGTCACGCTTCATTCACTTAGCCTCGGAGTTACTTCACCCTTTGCAAAAGTTGACACAACAAGTAGAATTTGCATGGTCTGATGAGCTTGAAGAGTACTTTTGTAACATTAAAGTCATTTTGTCAGAGCTACCAACACTCATGCCTCCTTGTTGGGAGTACACATTCTTTGTTAGCTCTAGTGCTGGGAAAGAAACAATTGGTGCTGTGTTGCTACAACAAGATCCCCACAGTACAAGGATGCGACCCATCTACTTTGCTAGTAGGGTCATGAATGCTTTGGAGAGAGACTACACAGAAGCAGAACTCATGATGCTTTCTCTCATCTTTGCGGTGAGAAAGTTTAGATCCTACCTGCTACCAAAACCTTTTGTAATTCTCACTGCAGAAAATTTGTTCCCTTGGGTGTCATCTCAAATGAATCTTAGTACTAGGATCTCAAAGTGGATTATGGAGTTGCAAGAGTTTCAATACTCTTTCAAGGTAGAAGATAGTGTGCGTGCACAATTGGCAGGGATTCTCACTTATAGGATGCACGAAAAGGAGATTAAGGTGCCTGAAGTAAAGACCCTACCATTGCCACCACCAAAAAGTATTCCTAATGATTTTACTTTGTTCTTTGATGGAGCTTTTCGACGAGCCACAGGAAAAGCAGGGGGAGGGCTAGTGTTGCTCAACCCAAGTGGAGAGGTGGTCATGAAAGAGAAGTTCAATCTACCAAGTTCAGCTAGCAACAATGAAGCAGAATATGACACTCTACTTCATGGTTTGAAGATGTGCATTGGCCAAGGGATACAACGCCTCATGGTAAAGGGAGATGCACTTCTCATTGTTAAACAGATTTTAGGCATTTGGGCATGCAAGAATGAGAGCTTACGGACAAAAGTTCATGCCATTCGTAGATTGTTTAATCAATTTGAAGAAGTGCAACTATATCATATTCCTAGGAAACAGAATGAAGATGCTGATTTACTTGCACAACAAGCCGTTGCATGTGTAAAGAAAGAAGTGCAGGTCATCATGGTGGCGGCTGCTGTGAAGCAACCGAGGTACCAGGGATTGGAGTCATTGGCTCCCATCATTGGCTACATTTTGGAGGGTGAGTTTCCACCAGACTTCACGAAGGCTCAGAAGAGGAGACTCATGAAGAAGGCAAGTTTCTATCTCTTCCTAGAAGGCTCCCTCTATCAAAAAGGGAAGGATCAAGTGTGCAGAAGAGTACCAACTATCGAGGAAATTCCAACCATTCTAAAAGGTTTGCATGAAGAGTCATGTGGTGGTCATTTTGCCCACGAATTAACTGTGAAGAAGATTTTGCTTTCGGGGTATGTTTGGCCAAGTTTGCATGTGGATGCTCAACATTGGTGTAAAAGCTGTCACACTTGTCAGATAAATGGAAATAGAAGGTTGGTGCATGGCCCGAGGCAAATAGTGCTTGCAAATGGACCCTTTGAAAAGTGGGGCATTGATGCTATGGGTCCTCTGCCTAGGACAAAAAATGGTAAACTCTACATTCTATTGGCTGTAGACTATATGACTAGGTGGGTGGAAGCACAAAGTGTGGCAAAGGTAAATGAGAAGACAGTAAGCAAATTCGTCTACACTCACATTTGTTGTAGATTTGGCACACCTTTGGAGATTGTTTCTGATAATGGTCCAGGGTTTAGAAAAGGATTGCTCACAGAAGTTTGTGAAGAGCTTCACATTCTACATCGTCATAGCACACCATACTACCCACAGTCAAATGGTTTGGTGGAGAAGGCTAATGGTGTCATTGCAGGAATCATTAGAAAGATGGTGCAAAACAAGACAAAATTATGGGATGACTTCTTGGATGGTGCCTTGTGGGCGTATCGAACCACATATAGGGAAGCCACGGAGTTCACACCATTTCACTTGGTCTATGGTCAAGAGGCTTTACAGCCAATTGAGCTAAACATTCCAACAATGCGACTTCATGGCAAATCAGCACAAGATGATCAAGAGGTATGGATCAATCGACTTCTTACGTTAGTGGAGCTTGAGTGGAAAAGAGAAGCAGCATACGAGTGCTACAAGAGGAAAGCCACACAAGCGAAAGAAACGCACGACAAGAAACTGAAGGACAAAGGCATCAAGGAAGGAGAGCTTGTGCTAAGGTATGACAATCGACTTGACAATCGTTTTGATGCCAAGTTTGAAACTAGATGGCAAGGGCCATACATAGTCAAGAAGGCTTTCAATTCTAGCTACTATCAGCTTATGGACTTGAATGGTAAAGAGCTCTCCAGGAAGGTAAACGGGTATCGCTTGAAGCCCTATTTGAGTCGCCTTCTACCAAAGGATCTACCAAAGATCTGTCCAAAGGCCGCTGTCTCATGTAAGTATTGTTACATGAAGCATGAGTGTAACTCCAGCCAAAATTATGAGGGGCCAAACAATGAAGATCTCGTCAAGGACTCTGAAGCACTCTCTTTGGAAAAGATGCTCTATGATGGTACATGAATATACCATCATCCAGGGGGAGGGCTAATGATAGCCGTTTTTTTCGGCTCTTTGTAATTGCCACAGTGAGTTACCTCACCCTACCAAAATCACCCAAACACTGTGGCTATCCCTACCATTTCAATGTACATAGGCGTGCGTGAGTCACGGGACTTTTCCCATATCTTCTTAAAAACCCTCAGCTAGCTAGTCACTGGGCTAGGTGAGCCAAAAAAAATAAAAAAAATAAAAAAAATAAAAGTATATTATGGCCTCTTTGTGTGTAAATATTTCATTGTATATATGGCCTAAATATAGGGATTTTTAATAATTATTTTGGTATTTTATTTAAATATTTCTACTTAGGTATGTGTTTTATGTACACCTTCTTTCATCCTCTTACACCATAATTATATTTTTTATTTTTATTTTTTTTGCCAATATGTACATACTCTAACCTCATATTTTTCCTTTATACAAATCACTCCCACATTTTCACCCTCACCCTCGTGAAAACAAAAAATTGATTTCTACTCATTGGTTACTTTTATTATATTATTTACTTGCATACATTTTCCTCTTTCACCCAAAATAATTCAAGGAGGGACCATATCATATGATTCCAATATCTTTCCATATCCATAACTCCTCCATATTTTTATTATTATTTTTACTCATTATTCTAACACCATGTGCTCATTGAGCTAAAGTCCATGAATAGTCCATACACTAGTCCCACCATGTATATATTTCTTATTTCACCAATAATCCTCCTCCATGCATGGGTCAAGGGCAACTTGAATGCTTTGTATTATAATATGACAAAGGAGGGGCTCACTTTTGGATGCATTGTACAAATTCAACAAAGGAGGGGACCACTAAAAGACTTTTGCAGGCCTAAAAAACAGGCTTTTTGGTGAGAATTTTGGCACCTATCTCCACTCCGAATTTGGAGCGGTGGTCAAAAGAGAAAATGTAGCCCACGCTTTGAATAATCACCCCAAATTTTTTCATGATTTTTGGAGCTACCAGCTGTGAGCTATGATTTTTTTAGTGGACCCCAGTTTTCCCATGCTATGCAGCCACACTCTCTCTTCCACTTTATCATTTTCCTCTTTCACACACACTTCTCCACTCATCATCCCCATCTCTCTCACCACTCCTCTCTGCACACTACTCACCTTCTCCTCAACCTTGAAGAATAAGAGAAACCATGGTGAACTCATACCTCCCACACACAATTCCATTCCAAAATTGACCACCTAGTCTCATTTTTCCTCCTCCAAATTACCCATATCTATCAAAAAACCACAAAATTCAGCCTCTTCTCTTAAAAGACAGCATCATGGTGGTTGATTACTCAGCTTCAATTACCTTGGCTCTCAAGGAAGGTCAAGAGTGGAGAAAAAATGTACCGTCAAAGCTAGTGGACCGTCAACAAGCGTCAAAATTGGCTCTACTCAAGACACTTGGAGCATCAACCTTGTAAGAAATCCACCTTTTCTTACCTCTTAAGAGTTTTTCTTCCTTATTTGTATCCTACATGGATACTCCCATTGTAAATATTCAATTCCATTTGTAAATTAATACTAACTCTACTAACACTAACCCACTATGAAAAGTCCTATCACCTCCATTTCTCTCCTCTCTCTTTCCCCACCAACTTCTTGATAATTCCAAGCAAAAGAAATTAGATAAATTGCTGAAAATCTAACCCAACCATGGTTAGAGGAGTAACCCTAGCCTTCAAAATTGCTATAAAAGGAGGGTGTAGCTAGCATAAAAGGGGGGAAGCCATAAGCAAGAGCACTATGCTATAGCTTGAGAAGCCAAGCTCAACCTCTCTAGAAGGAGCTCTTGAGTGGAAGCTCATTGTCTTATGCATGTGCATGTGTTGTAATAGGGGATTAGCAAGGGAAATCTATGCCATTGTAAGAGAGAGAGAGTGATCATTCAATTGAGAGTAGGAAATCTATCATTTCTCCTACTAGTGTAAGCCCAACATTCGCTGAATCAAGGAGGGTGGATTTGGACTAATCTTGGATATTTTGTCTCCCTTCCAACGTGAAGAAATGGACAACAATGATGCGTAAGTGTCTTGGTTTTTTTTTAAGTTCTTGATAGCTTGTCTCTGGTGTTGTCATCAATCTAGCCATAAATCCCACATACTGTAAGAGGGCGACAGGGTGGAGAGGACTCCCCTGGCCTTAAGACAGTGATTGGGGTGGCTTTTCTAGTGATGTGTTGTGGTGAAATTTACGCAAGCTATGTTGAACAAGTACTAATCTCACTTTGATTTGTCATGACAGATTTGTAAGAAGGTATTAATGCAACAAGCACCCCCTCCCCCTTCCTCTCTCTTTCTTAAATATATAGTTGTGTTTGCTTGATCATCACCGATACGTTTCAAAGCAGCCCGAGCACTATCTCTCTCTCTCTCTCTATCTCTCTCTCTCGTGTTTTAGTGTGTGAGAGTATTCCATTGGTGTTAGGGTTAGTGTAATTCCTTGCTTGTTTGTGGGTTGCTCTAACGATTCTCCTCTTTTGCGTCCTAGTTCGCTCTTAAACTAGGTGGTCCCCCTTGTGTAGTTTGGATTTGGCGGTGGGTTTGTTGTTTTGGTTTGCGTTGTGTTGTGCCCCAACCCCATTGAGCAGCACGGGAGCCTTGAGGGGTGTCTAGAGGCCACTCTTCTTGTTGCCCGCCCCGGACCGCCTCAGTAGTTTAAAAATATCCCTGCACACATACACATATTCCTACACGTCGTCTTCCTCTCTTCCACATACATAACCACAGTGAAATCTGTTATCTTGTTGTCTCTCTCTTGAAAATACATGCACATATTCCCACACATCGTCTTCCTCACTTCCACATACATAACCACAGTGAAATCTGTTATCTTGTTGTCTCTCTCTTGAAAATACATGCACATATTCCCATACATCGTCTTCCTCTCTTCCACATACATAAACACAGTGAAATATGTTATCTTTCTCTCTCTCCTCTCTCTAGAAAATAGGTATTTCTCTCTCTCTCTCTCTCTCTCTCTCTCTCTCTCTCTCTCTCTCTCTCTCTCTCTCTCTCTCTCTCTCTCTCTATCTATCTATCTATCTATCTATCTTTGTATCTTGCTATCTCTCTCTTGAAAATACATGCTCATGTATGTGTGCGTCTGTGTTATCTATGTGTATGTATGTATATTTGTGTTATTTCATTGTAATACTCATACATAATGCAGATACACAATTACACTTAATTATGATATGCACACATAGTATATATACATACATAAATATCACAAATAACTAACACATTGTAATACTAGTAAACTTGAATGGAAGACTTACTTGCGTGATCTGTTAAAGTCGATTCTTGTAGCGAGTTCTGGATGTATGTTGAGCTGATTTTCCTCTAATCCATTTGTAGATATGATTGTAACTTCTGTTTCTCAAAAATAGTAGTGTTGTTTAGTGATACACCTAATGGACATAAATGGTTGAAACTAGGACATGTAGACCAAAAATACGTGTATTTCTTTGGATGAATATATACACTTTTTGGTGACCCTTACCACAAGTGGTGGACCTTGAGACCAGTGGACTATAAGGACCTCCAAACAATACCTTGTACACTCAATCCTTCTTGGTATCTAGGTTGGACAAGTGGTGGACCTTGTTCAAATTCTCTAACCACTCTCTCTAACATGGTGACATAATTTAGGTGTGATAAATTCATATCTATGCAAACTAATATCAGTTTAGGCTTGCTAATTTGAATTTGTTTGAATTTATGTACAATATAATGATTTGAGGTTTGCATATTTGAATTTAGGTGGTATAATGATATCTTTTTGTGGTAAACTTGAATTTAAAATCAATTTCGCGTGGAATATTTTAAATTTAAGTGGTAAAATTTAAATTTTTATAAAAAAGTTTGAATTTTAAAATTTGGGCGGGATATTTTAAAATTTAGGCGGGATATTTAAAATTTGGGAGGGATATTTTAAATTTAGGCAATTAGATTTTGAATTTTAAATTTAGGCGGGAAGGTTTTGAATTTATAGCGAGATCTCCCTTACATAAGAGAGTATAGGTTGGACAAGTGGTGGACCTTAAAGCTACAGCATCCATGCTACTGGACATGATAGGTAGGGAATCTAGTTGAATATTGTACGTATAATATATATGTAATAGATCTAGCTTGGACAAGTGGTGGACCTTGGAGCAAAACCCCATGTAAAACATATCATGCACATTCCAAGTGGTGAGAAAAAATATCATTTAAGATATAGCCTTATAGGTTGGACAAGTGGTGGACCTTAACACCAAGATATTCTTAATGTAATGACATAGAGTGGAAATATGCATGGTGAATCTTGACACCAAACCATGCTACTAGCGATAATAGCTTGGACAAGTGGTGGACCTTGAAAGTAATCCCCCATCTACGAAATATCGTGGGTTTAAGGTATTTTGATGGAGCCTAGCATCTTGGAGACATGGTGCAGCTTGCTTCTCTTCATGTTTCAATGGAGCCTATCTTGGACAAATGGTGGAGCATCCTTCTCTCCATGTTTCAATGGAGCCTAGCTTGGACAAGTGGTGGACCTTTGCTTCTCTCTATGATTCAAGTGGTGGACCTTGGAACCAAACCCCCATGTAAAACCTATCATGGTCACTCCAAGTGGTGAGAAAGAATAACCTTTAAGATATAGCCTTATAGGTTGGACAAGTGGTGGACCTTAACACCCAAATATTCTTAATATAATGACATAGAGTGAAAAAGTGGTGAATCTTGAGACAAAACCACTCATGCTACTAGCGATAATAGCTTGGACAACTGGTGGACCTTGAACGTAAACCCCCCATGTTTCAATAGACTTAGCTTCGACAAATGGTGGAGCATCGTTCTCTCCATGTTTCAATGGAGCCTAGCTTGGACCAGTGGTGGACGTTTGTTTCTCTCTATGTTTCAATAGAGTTAGCTTGGACAAGTGGTGGACCTTGGAACCAAACCCCCATGTAAACCCTATCATGGTCACTCCAAGTGGTGAGAAAGAATAACCTTAATGATATATCCTTATAGGTTGGACAAGTGGTGAACCTTAACACCCAGATACTCTTAATATAATGGCATAGAGTGAAAAAGTGGTGAATCTTGAGACCAAACCACTTAGGCTACTACCAATAATAGCTTGGACAAGTGTTGGACCTTGAATGTAACCCCTCATCTATGACATATCGTGGGTTTAATGTTTTTCGATGGAGCCTAGCATCTTGGAGACATGGTGCAGCTTGCTTCTCGTCATGTTTCAATGGAGCCTATCTTGGACAAATGGTGGAGCATCCTTCTCTCCATGTTTCAATGGAGCCTAGCTTGGACAAGTGGTGGACCTTTGCTTCTCTCTCTGTTTCAATAGAGTTAGCTTGGAAAAGTGGTGGACCTTGGAACCAAATCCCCATGTAAAACCTATCATGGTCACTCCAAGTGGTAAGAAAGAATAACCTTTAAGATATAGACTTATAGGTTGGACAAGTGGTGGACCTTAACACCTACATATTCTTAATATAATGACATAGAGTGTAAAAGTGGTGAATCTTGAGACAAAACCACTCATGCTACTAGCGATAATAGCTTGGACAAGTGGTGGTACTTGAATGTAAACCCCCCATGTACAAAATATCGTGGATTTAAGGTATTTCAATGAAGCCTAGCATCTTAGAGACATGGTGCAGCTTCCTTCTCTTCATGTTTCAATGGAGTCTATCTTGGACAAATAGTGGAACATCCTTCTCTCCATGTTTCAATGGACCCTAGCTTGGACAAGTGGTGGACCTTTGCTGATCTCTATGATTCAATAGAGTTAGCTTGGACAAGTGGTGGACCTTGGAACCAAACCTCCATCTAAAACCTATCATGGTCACTACAAGTGGTGAGAAAGAATAACCTTTAAGATATAGCCTTATAGGTTGGACAAGTGGTGGACCTTAATACCCAAATATTCTTAATATAATGACATAGAGTGAAAAAGTGGTGAATCTTGAGATAAAACCACTCATGCTACTAGCGATAATAGCTTGGACAAGTGGTGGACCTTGAACGTAAACCCCTGTTAAGGCGGTTACGCCGCTAGCGGAAGCTAAATAGCGAGAACTCAACCAACAACAGAATTTGTCAGACGAGGACGGAGCTTGACCCGCAGGCACATGGAAACAACTAGGTGGGTGTCAAATCACCTACTCGACCTTCTAATGACAATCACTACTAAGGAAATCAAATCTAAGTTCTAAAATACGCAAGTGACTGAAATCCGTACTACGAACGAATGCTATACGAAACAGGATCTAGAATCATCGAATCGATCTCAAACTCAAGGGGAAGTCTACACACTAGGTAAGAACAAGACCCTAAAGACTTGAACTGCAAAATCAACCTATAACCACTCCGTGCGGTAAACGCGTATGAAGACAGGCCGAAAAATACAGGTGACCGAAACTTGACCCCGATGGTACTAATGTGTAGCTCTACTCGTTGTGGTTCTATAGATATGCTGCACGCTCTGTTCCGACACACGAGTTGGAAGAAAACTCACACCGAAGCTCGTAGGAACTTACCACACATAGAAGCCGATAGCGCGCACTCTTGGTATCTGTGCGTAGCTCTCACCGTTGCTAACACAATGGTGGTGTCGCTTCTCCAATGGCGGCCCCGTAGCTCGCGTAGCAAGGAGATAAGACTCTCTCTCTCTCTGTTTCTCTCTCAGACACAGTCACGGCGCTCAAAAAACTCACTTTGATTAATAATTGAATCTCTTTCTAGGTTACAAAACTTTGGCTTATATACCTCAGCCTTGGAGGTGAGAACATCTCTAATTATTTACATCAGCAGGTGAAATTACGTCGGGATTACAAGCTGGAAACTCAATTGAGTCCCGTTACTTAATGAATGGCTCAAATCAAAATTAATGTCGGAAAGACATTTATTACAATCAATGGTTACAAAATGATGGGTGTGAGCAAAAATGCGGGTGTGATCCTCTGCTGGCTCAACACTCCCCCCCTCCGCGTTCATGTCGTCCCTGACATGACTTTGAGGCTTGATCAATAGAGTCCTGTCGTCTTGAGCATCTGCAAATGTGATTCGTAGCGTAGGTTGCCGATGGTCAAGGTTGGGCCGAATATTTTGCTTTCGTGAGTGAAAAAGCCGGTGTAGAAAGCTTCTTCAAATGTTTGCATGTGGAAGCTAGGCAAAAACATAATTCTTTGGTATAAGAGATGTAACACCTTTGGTGATGGCTGCAATGAAAGATCATACATCATATCCGTCACTGTGTCGGCCGTCGATAGTAGACTCGAGGTCGTGGCTTTATCTGGCGCGAACACTTCAATGCATGCTAAGAGAGTCCTGCAGATTTTCTTTAGCATCTGACACGAAAGGTCAGGAGAGCCCGTAAAGAGTTTGATGGTGCCCGTTAGGGTTTTCACCATGTAGGCTTTACCTATTCTCTCTCCTGCCTTTGGTCCTGGCATCCTTGGGTAATTAAGCCAATTTGGCTTCTTTTCTGCAATCCTACCATGCTCTTTCCAGCTTCTGACTCTTGGCACCGGGCAGAAGGTTGCATCCTCCCGAATCTCTTTTGGAGCCTCTACCAAGTAGATGAGGTAGGCTGGGTATTTGTTCAGCCAACCTTTCCTCCATCTAGGTTGAAAATCTACAATCTTCCTTGATTGTTCATCCTTTGTGATGTCGCCTTCGTAAAGAGCGACATACTGCTCCTCCTCTATTCTCTTTTTCGTCTTTATCACTTCAAATTTCATCAGAGGGAAAGGCAGGCTGGGTTGCATCCACTCTTTGTGGAGCACTTTTGTGTCTAAACCTTGAAGTCTAATGGAGATGAGGAGTCTCCTTTCCCATTCCATTTCCGCCTTGGCACTTTCCTCTGTTGACTTTTCTATTTGGTCCTGGAGCCTTTGTTCTTCTCCTTCAGAGATTCCTGAAGTCGAGGCCACTTCTTGAACTGGGGCTGATCTTCAATTGTGGTTGCCTCTCCAGTTTCTGGTAGCTCTATGGCTGCTCCCCCTGCTTCTTCTTGTGGTGGCTCTGTTTCTCTTCTTTGTTGCTCTTGGAGGTCTTGGAGCTGTTTGCGGAGGGCCTCATTTTCTGTCCTTAGTGTTTGGTTTTCTGATGTGAGCCTCTCCTCTGCAGCCAATGATCCCTCCGCCATGTGCAATCTTTGCACTTGCTCTAACCTCAGCTCTCTTTGCAGACTTCTGACCTGATCTTCCAGAGCTGGTACGAGGGCTCCCTCTTGTTCTGTTCCTGCTCTGCTAACTCTAGGGGTGGTCCTGAGTCTCGTGATTGTCCTTTCTTGAAGTTCGACTCTTTCCCTCAGCTCAATGAGCTCATCCTTGGCTGCCTCCAGCTCATCTTCTATTCGCTCCTTTGCTTCCTGTGAACTTGTTACCTCTCTTGAAGCTTCGGCTAGTTGGAGTATCAAGCCGTCTCTCTCGTTTTCTGCATCGTAGAGTGATGCTTTATGACTTTCAGATTCAGTCATAGCATTCTCTAACTTCTTCTGCAACTCTGCTTCCTTTTGTTTTGCTGTCTCAAGTGCTACTTCCTTTGCTCTGGATCTTTCTTTAATCTTGCTGAGCAGTTCATGCACCATGTGCATGTCTGTTTCATCTTCATCTGTCAACTTGACAGCTCTTTCTGCCACCACCTCCAATGGCTTCAGCTCGTCCATTTTCTCTTTACTCTCCATTGTACCCTTTGTCTTTTCCTTCGTCCCTTTCCGATCATCTTGTTTCCGTAGGGATATCCCATAAACTGCCTCCAGGGCCTCTTCTTCACTGTATCCGATCGCTACCAGATCCTCATAATCATCTTTCTTTTGTTGAACTGGATCTATCTCCGTTTCCTTGGTCCCGGCCTCCGGTTTTTCCATGATTTCTGTTTCCATTTCTATTGTGGTTTCCTCCACAATAATTTCCATCTTCTTCGGGCTTGGTACAACAGTAAAAGAGGGCTGATTGTCCTCAGTCATCTTGGCTTTCCCTTTGTTTGCTTGCCCGTCTTTCTCTTGAGGTTCAGTAGACTCATCTACTTTCTTCTTCCCCTTGTCGTCCTTTTGCAGCTCAGCTTTTAAAAGCTATACTTCCTCTTCAGTATAAGGCTCGACAGGTTGCTGCTCCAGTATGGCCTCCGACTCCTCATAAGCTCTAATATATTGATCATATTGATCAACATGTGGCCTGGCTGAGCTGGTTCCGACTTTAGTGGGGTCTGGCACCCACATTTCTTCAAAGTCCCCTTTAGAGCTCTTTCCGCTCTAAACTGCTCCACAGCCTTTCCATTCTTGCGGCTTTTTGACTTTTGGTTTGCTTGGGATCAGCCTTCTTCTTCGCTTTCTTCTTGAGCGGCTCGTCCACAGCCTCTTCAGGTTCTGAAACTATTTCTAGTTTTCGGCGTGCTCTTGTGGACGCCCTCTTGGATACTTCTTGCTGTTCTTCCTCCTCATCGGCTTCTCTAAGCCACTCATTCTGGGAGGGAACCCGTGGCCTTGATCCTAGCTCCAATAGCTTCATAAGCTATTCTTGTTAGGATTTCTCCTCCTCCTATGTACTTTGGCTTCTGGTTGTGCATGGCGATTACTTGCTCGTGGATGTATTGAGCATAATTCACCTCTTTTGGCATGTTGCTCTTCAGTGCCCATGTGATGGTTGTCGCAATGGCATGGGGTGGGTGGTGTAGTATACTTCTGCGGTCTTTTACTGCACACATGGAAAAACTGGTTGTATAATCGGCAAAGGGTTGCCGCTCGTTGATCTGCCATATCTCCGTAGGTTGTATTTTGTTTTTTGATCCATAGACCTCTATGGCCTCCCTTCTTTCTCTGACAGAACTCCCTTTGTTGTGCAGCTTCAATGCATCTGCAATGAGCTGTGGAGTGATCTGTACTTCAACTGTTTCTCCCATCCATGGCTGTCAACGTGGCTTTCCCATCCTTCTGAATGGATGTTGCCAACTCATACACTCTTCTTGTGTCTACACCTGATGGTCTCGAGGTGAAGAACCTGTGTAAGTCAGCCTTTTCCAGGTATCTGCTGATGTTCTCTGATCTGCTATAATCCACTAATTCTCGTGGGATCATAGGTACATCGACCGATTGCCCTTGAGGATCTCTGAAAGTCCCCTGGTAGATCTTTATTCCCTCTTTTTCTAGTACTGCTTCCTCCACCCAAGTCTTGGTTGGCTTGAGGGTTTCTGTTGAATATCAAAAGGTTCTGCTTCTGCAAGAGCATCCTTGATGGTTGGTCTTTTTCTCTTAGTTGCCGATGACTTAGCGGAATCCATGGATCCTGTAACTCCAATTTCAGAAGTTAGCGTCTTTTTAGTACTGAAAGCCGAAATGAAGCTTTTAACTATTCAAATGACTTGAAAATTGAAACATGAGCTATTCAGGGCCTAAGGATGCAATGTAGGTGAAAAAATATGCAAACTGGGCTCAAAAACATGCTTGAGACATCATACGCGTATGATGTCTTTTGTGTCAAAATGACTTCATATTGGTTGTGCTTGTAGCTGATAGTGTATACATGAGTATCATATGCTTGGATTTGAGTTTGGATCCCATTTGGTCAAGTTTTGGCCAGTTTAGTCCAGTTCAGGCTCTTGGCAAAATTTTGAAAGGGAAATGGATTTTATGATCCAAATTGGAAAACTTGGTGGATCACTTTCAAATGGCATGTAGAACACTTCTGTTTGGTGGTTGAAGCCCTGAGGTGCCAAAATCACATAGTGAGACATCATACGCGTATGATGTCTTTTAGTGCATTTTTGGACCAATTTTCTCTATAAGCTTGGTTTTGGCTTTAGATAGGCTTATTCAGTGGATTTATCAAGTTTGGATAGAATTTGGACTAAAAATGGCTCTGGAGACATCATACGCGTATGATGTCTTTTTCATCAATTTTTCATGGGATTGGTTCTGTGGACTCTCCATGTGCTAGTGAAGGACTGTTTATACTCAAATCTTGGTTTGGACTTGAATATGTTGGATTTGGGACAAAAATAGGCTTTGTATGAAGGATTTTCTCTTAATTGGGCTAATGGGGTGATCCACTTGACCAAATGGTTCCAAACTTCATATGTAGCATGTATTAGATATATATAATGGATGTATGATGACAAATGAGCATTTTTGGCTCTGTAAGTGCAAATAGACATCATACGCGTATGATGTCTTTTGTGTCAAAATGGTGCTTTTTGGTTCCAGATAGCTTGTAGATGTGTTAATCAACAATCCTACAAAGTTTCAATGAGTTTGGAGTTATTTTGACAAAATTAGGACCAAAAATCAATTTTATGGCCTACTTTGCGTCTTTTTGGTTTTCCTTGGGTTTTCTAACTCCAATTCTCATGATACTTGGTTCATAGGATGTGATTAACATGTGGAATGAGGCTATGCACTCAAATGTTGAAATGGATGTGAAAATCATGCTGTGAGACATCATACGCGTATGATGTCTTTTCTTGAAATGTTGGTCTTTTTGTGCAAAGAATGCTTTGTGCTAGTGCCCTAAGCCCTGCTAACTAGTTTTCAACTTAAAAAGTCATCAGTTTAGCTAAAAAGCCCCCTTATAGGCATTTCAGTCTCCGAAGTCGTCTTTTTGCCTTGGAGTTGAATTTCTTCAACTTTTCTTCTCGAGAGTTGCATTTCCAGCTCATTGGATATGTTGTGAAGCCACCTATTTGGTTGAACTTGACTTTGGCTCCCCGTTCTCCATCTTTCTCCATTTGGTTGCCCGAAAGCGTCTTTTTCACCATCGGTAAGTGAATCAGCTTTCTTTTGGGTTTTGCTTGCAAACATAAGTCATCCATGTATATTTGAAGCTGCTTGTGAAGTTTCATGTCATTTGGTCGTCAATTTTAGCCGTTATGCCAAAATGACGCTTTGTGTGTCCGCAGCCGAATCGGTTGTTCCGACCTACTTTTGGTGGTCCAAACCTGGAGATACTCCATGGTTGCATTGCCCTCGATGTTGTTAAGCTTCCTGAGAAGTTTTGTGTCGTTCGACAACTTTTTTCTGTTTGCCTCTTGCAGGCTCTGTTGACCTAGGGTTTTTCCAGTCGTTCTTTCTCGAGCTTTGAGTGCTAGAAACTCATCTTCTATACTAGGGTAACCCACCTCTAAGTTCTTGCAAGGTTTGGTTAGGCGGTTGTGCCCCTACCTAGCGTTCTTCCCCATTCCCCGTCTGCTCTTGTTTCTTGGTTTTGGTGAGTTTTCGCGACAAAAGTTAACGATAAGCATCAAAAGCTTATGGCAACGAGTCTACCTCTCATGTCTGGTGTCCTCTGAGCTCTCGTAGCAGTCGTAGAAGGCGGTAGAAGGTCGGATGCTCCTGTGTGCTCTTTGCTCTCTCCAAGAAGGTAATAGTGGAAATGAGCTTGATAGTGAAGTGAAAAATACTTAACTTCGGGCTTCCCGGATCACTTGTTACCAAATTTGACATGTGCTCCTATCTCGTCGTGAAATGCACTTTAGGATTTGAAATTTCTCAATTTGGACTCCGTTTGACCTGTTTCTGAGAAATCTGTCCACTTTGCCAAAATTCTGTCATTTCGGGCTTTCCGCAACTTTTTCAGAATTGTACCCCAATTTTTACCATGGGTTGCCCTTGTCATTAGGATCATCACCGTCTATTCTTTTCTTTTTTCCGATCTCATTTCACCTGCTTTTTTATTTTTCTTTTACTTTTATTAAGAAAATCATAAAAAATAAAGGAAAATAGCAAATTGAAGCCAAAAAATTCCAAACATACACGATAAATAGCTGGTAACCCTGTGTATATGAATATACACTTCTTTGTGATTTCTGGACTTGGATTACCACTTTTTTCCACTTTTTAGCTCCAAAAACACTCTTATTTAGTGATATTTACACATCTAGAGACCCAAATTCATCATTTGATCTCTTCTTGTTGCAAAACAAGGTATATAAGGGCATAAATATTATCAATATCCGCAATCAAACATAAAAATTGCAAAATCATGTAAGACACTGCCCTTGTAATATAATTTTTGTTTTTCTTTGTTTTTTCCGCTTGTAGCTGCTTTGTAGCTCCTGTATACCTCCCCCCCTCCTAGTCTGAGTCCTCCCGGACGACTATGAAGTGTCTGTGGGTGAAGCATTGTAGTTGTTTTGGTCATAAGTTCCCAATGCAATTGTAGAGCGATGATACAACATTCTTTCCAATAAAGCTGCTCTTTGTTTGATTGAAGGATTGGTGGTCGGGTTTTGGGTTGGTTTTGGCACTTCGGTAGTAGAATCAGTAGATGGATTCTTCGTTACCTTGTTGTCTTTTTTCACAATCCAAATCTGCTTCCGCTTTGCTTGTGCTTGCCACAAACTCTTTGCGACCCAAACCTGCTTTGTTCTGTGTGTTGATTTCCTCGCCTTGAAATACCTAGGAGTTTCCGTTGATTGTATTGAAGGGAGTTCCTGTTTACAAATCTTTGGGATCCAAATTTGCTTGCTATAGCTTTGTGCCGTCATGAACTTCTTTGGAATCCAGATCTGTTTCACTGTCCTTGATTGTCTGGGATCACTCTGTTGTCTGGTATTGAAGACTCTGTTTTCCACCTTTGTGTTCTCTGGCACAACCTTTTTTGGTCTCCATACCAACTTTGACTCCGTTTTTTTCCAAGGTTGAGCTGTTATATTATTGCTTGTCTTCCTTATCCATGTTGAGAATTCCTCGTCGAAGAGTAATCCGGTTGTATAGAAACTTTTGGTTGCCATTGCTTCTTCTTTTTCTCTGTTTGTTGTTTGCCCTTGTCCGTGGATTCTTCCTTTGGAGTTGGCTCTGCTCCTTTGGTGAACTTAACTGATTGACTTTCACCTTCGTATTTGATAAGCACTGATTTAGAACTCCAGTCAATCATTGCATTGTATTGCTTCTGCCATGGTTGTCCTAGCAATAATGGATGTTGTGTAGCTTGGTCTTCAACCACGTAAAACATATGAGGATACACATATTGGTTAATCTGTATATGTAAAACTGTGCATCCGACAGTTTTGATTGAATTCTCAGAGTAACTCTTTAACTCTTGCTTGGCAGTTTGTAGTTTAGTGTCATTTGTCAATTGTCTATACAAACTGAGTGAAAGTAGGTTAGCTTGAGCTCCTGAATCCAATAGTGCTCTGGCTTTGATTTGGTTGGTTCCTACTTTGCATTCAATGATGGGTTCTTCTTTGTCATTATCCATTTCTGTTATACTGACTGCGTTTATTCGTATTGCTCCTTCATTGCGCTGTTTCTGACGCAGTAGTCTTCTTTTCTCCATTCTTTCCTTCGCCTCGGCTTGCGCTTCCTCCTCAATCTTTTTCTTTTTCTGGACACGCAGCTTTTCTTGATGTATTTTGAGAAGCATGTCTTGTGTTAGCGGCAACAGATACTTTTTCACTCTGCATCCACTAATCCAATTGGGCATTTCTTCTCCGTCTAATGTAGCAAGCTTGACGGCTCCACTTGGTGATAGATCTTTAATCACCAGAGGTCCCATCCCTCGCTTTTTAAGCTTCTTAGCATGCTGTTTCAGAGTGTAAACTAGGACATAGTCCCCAACCTTTAAACTCTTTAGTCCGCACATGCTTATCAAAAAATTCCTTTTGTCGCCTTTTTTGAGCGTAGATGGAAGCTACTGCTTTTAGGCGAAGCTCATCTAGCTTTTCCAGGTCATCTATTCTATCAGAGAGCTCGTGCCCTGTCCACTCTAGATCCTTAGCCACCCTTAAGGTTGAAATCAAGAATTCTATTGGTAAGATAGCATTTAGCCCAAAAACCATGTTATATGGGGTCGTTCCTTGATGTTTTATATGCTACCCTATATGCCCATAATGTTGAATGCAACTTCTGGTCCCAGTCAGTTCTCGACTCAGATACAATCTTCGTAAGGACCGTGCATATGGTTTTGTTTGTTGCTTCAGCTTGTCCGTTTGCTTGTGGATGATACGGGGCTGATTTCCTATGGATTACCATGAATTCATCTAGAAGGATCTCTATCACTTCATTTATGAAATGTGTGCCTCGATCACTCACAATTTCTATTGGCAATCCATATCGTACAAAGACGTATTCATATAGAAATTGTGCCGTGGTCCTGGCATCTGCTTTTTGAGTTGCCTTTGCTTCGACCCACTTTGTTAGATAGTCTGTAGCCACAATGATGTATTGTGCATGAGTCTTATATGCAGGAGGTGAAATGGGTCCGACATAATCAATCCCCCATTTTGCAAAAGCTCTTGCCCCCATCATTGGTCTAAGCGGCATATCATCTCTTTTAAGTGGTACTTTGGTCCGCTGACAGTCATCACACCGTTTAACGTATTCCTCAGCGTCCATATGTAATGTTGGCCACCATATTCCTGCGGCTAAGACAAGTTTTGCTGTCTTATCACCTGAGAAATGGCCTCCACCTACTCCTCCATGAGCTTGCTCCAGGATTATCACATACTCAGACTCTGATGCGCAAATCCTAAGCTGGTTGTCTTTACCTCTCTTATAGAGTTGATCTCCTATTAAAGCGTAATCTCTAGCTTCTGTCTCTACAGATTTCTGACGAGCTTTTGACGTTCCTTCTGGGAAAGTTCTATTTGTGAGATATTCAACAATATACTGACTCCATTCTGGAGCGATCATTATCTGATATAATGTCGAATACTCGGCTGGCGGTTTTGATGAACATACAATACATACAGTGACATATTCATGTACGCTTTCTTTCATTCCTGGCCAATAGACTCCCAATTGTAACAAATTCCTATATGTGTTCCTTCTTGAACAATGAAATGCACATTCCTGAACATGTGCTTCGCGCAGATATATACTATATTCCTCAGGATTGATGCATAGTCGTAAAACATGATCATTTCCCAATTGATACAACCTTCCTGCAATCAATTGAAGATTCTTGGATTGCTGAATAGCAATATGTTTCAGGTTGTATTCTCTTCTATCGAACTCTCCTCCATAGGTTAATAGGTTAACGACATTTTGAGACCACTTCGGTATCATTTCTATGTTGAACAAGTACGCGTCTGGCATGTCGTCATCTACTCCTATAGGGTCTTCTCCATTCGTCAATCGCGAAAGATGATCAGCTCTAAGATGTGTTTTTCCTTTCTTTACTACTACCGTGAAGTCGAATTCCAGTAAGATAATGAACCATCTCACTATTCTCCCGGTATTGCATGGTTTATTCACTAGGTAGAGCAAGGCTTGGTGATCCGTAAAAAACACAAACTTGTTGGCTAGAAGATAATGCCGAAATTTCTTCACAGCATATATCATTCCTAATCCTTCTCGCTCTGTTGTGGTGTAATTCTTCTCTGCATGGTTGAGCTGTCGACTGGCGTAACAGATAGGAAAATCCATGTTTCCTTCTTCTGGCTGAGCCAGAATGCATCCTATTGCATATGCCGAAGCATCTATATGCACATGGAATATCTTCTCCCAATCTGGTGATTTCAAGACTGGAGCAGTAATGAGTGCCTCTTTCAATTTCTTGAATGATTCCTCACACTCCTCTGTCCATTCAAAGTTCACTATTAGCCTGTAAAGTGGTTGGCCTATTATAGCGTACATGTAAATGAATCGTCTATAATATCCGCAATGTCCCATAAAGCTCTGTACTTGTTTCGCATTGGTTGGTCTAGGCATATCCACTATAACTTTTATCTTCTCTAAATCCGTGGATATTCCGTTTTGTGAGACAATATGTCCCAGAATTCTGCCCTGTCGGACCATAAACACACATTTCTCAGGATTGAGACAAATGCGATATGTCCTACATTTCTCAAATACTTTTCTTAGGTGTTCTAGATGCTCATCTCTCAGTAGAGAATGTACACATAAGTCATCCATGTATATTTCTAGAAACACCTTAAGTATTCTTTGAAAGCATGCGTCATCAGCCTCTGGAAGGTTGCGGGAGCATTGGTTAGACCAAAAGGCATAACCCGATAAGCATAAATTCCCCACTCCGTTGCAAAAGCTGTTTTATGTTGATCTTCCAGTGCTATGGCTAGCTGGTTATATCCTGAAAAACCATCAAGAAAGGAGTATGCTGTTTTCCCTGATACACGCTCTAGAACATGATCAGTTATCGGCAGGGGATAATTGTCCCTGATTGTTGCAGCATTCACTTTCTTTAAGTTGACACACACTCGGAGTTTTCCGTTCTTCTTAGGTACTACCACAATCGGAGATACCCAATCAGTGTGTTCAATCTCGTATATGAATTCAGCTTCCATTAGCTTATCTATCTCTTCTTTGATTCGCTTAGCAAAGTATCATTATATGTGTATGGTCTCTGTCTGCTAGGCTTTGCGTCTTGTTTCAGTGGGATTGTGTGTTGGCATATCGATGGGTCAACTCCCTTTAAGTCCTTATAAGACCATGCAAACACATCCCTATACTCTCTGAGAAGACTCAAAAGTCTCTCTTCCTCGCCTGGAGACAAATCTGTGGCTATGTACACCGGTCTAGGTGTCTCACCTGGAGCTGCTAAATCAACTTTTTTTGCATCCTCCGGTCCGTCATAAGATTCGTTCTCCTTCCTCTCTCGAATAGGTGGGTTAATATCACCTTCCTATCCTCTATTGTGAATTTCCTATAGTGAGAGGGAACATCCATGTTTTCCTTGATTTTGGCGTTTTCGTCCTCTCCACTCTCAATTTCTGTCGTCCAAACTTCTTTCAGAGTTTTCTTGAGCTCTCTGTACTTGTTTCTACGTTCTAACTTGGACTCCGTGTATTCTCTGTTGCGCTTGTTCTTTTCTGATTTTTCTGTTTCAGTTTTCGTTCCATTCTTTTGAACTTGATTTCTTGAGCCTCTTTTGTCTTTTCGTAAGCTCTTTTGATCACTGCCTCTCATTCTTCCAGAAATCTTATCCTTAACACAATCTTCAGCCTTTACTAGCATTAGGAATTGATTTTTTCCTCTTATTCTAGGCATCGGATTGGTTCTAACCCCTTTTGTTTTTTTCTTTGCTCTATAGTGTTTCTGGCGTTGTTTAGTTTGGTTCGGAAAATCATAAAATCGGACATCCGTTATAGTTTCTTCGTTTCCGCTTGAATTGTCCGTTGACTCGTTGTCTGCTTCATTTCCCCACTCTGGATGATTGGGAATGTCGTGAAACACCTCTTCTTCATCTTCCTTTTCCAGTGTATCGTTCTTTTCAGTTTCTTTTTCGAGTACAGTTCTCAACATGAAATACGGAACCACGTCGTACCCGTCCTTGTCGCAAAATTTCGTTGTGGGACCATCCGGAATTGCACAAACATCTAGGGTTGCTAGAATGTGTGTCCATTCTAATGGTTCAAACGTGTCCTCTGGAAAGGGTTCTCCTACATAAGTTTCGTCTTCGATAGCCCTTTCTAAAACACATTCTTCTCGTTTCAGACTTCCACATTTCGAAGCTCCACACATCCATAACTCCTTGGGTTTACCTAACCAAGCTGGAAATTCGGATCCCGCCAAAGTAGCTGAATCAAACTCCTCTACCGGTGTTCGGTTCACATCTTTGTAGCTATGGTCTTTCAGGTTCACACGTGTAGTGGTTTCCATATTTCTCAGGTATATGTGATCGTAGCCCCAATCCTGGACCATTTTCAACTGTCTCATGAATGGTCTTCCCAGTATGATATCATAGTTATTCTCCTTGCCAAAATCGACAATAGCAAAAGTATGTTCGTATTCAATGCCGCAAGAAGTCACTACAACTTTCTCTAATAACCCCATAGGTTTCTCCATGTGTCCATCTGCTAATTGGAGTTTCAACCTAGTCTTCCTTATTGCTGTTTCCCCCATTTTTTCCAGATTTCTTTTGTAGCAATGGCTACCCCAGCTCCGCTGTCTAGTATTGCCATCGTGTTCACTCCTTGGAATTCAACTGGTAAGGTTGTATTCCCCTCTTCACCTTCGCAATACTCTCCGACCTTGTTTAAGGGTACAGGCTTAGCGTTCTTTTGTGGCTTGCTCAGCTCCTCTATGCTCTCTTGCAATCTCGATGTTGGATCTTTTATCCCGAATTTCTCCAAGCATTTTCCTACAGTGGTCCACATATGTGGTCTTAGCCTCAAAAGCTCAGCTAGAGTGATAGTGCATGTCACTGGTGTTGACAAAATCTCTATCAATCCTTGCGAGTCCATGACTTTTTCTGATGAGATTTTTCGTGAGGGAAGTGCTCTAATCTCGGATTTTGCTTCATACTCTCCTAAGTATGAAGGTAAGGTTTTCAGTGAATGAGGTTTGCTCTCCATTGTTCTAACAGAGCCCCCATCTCCCCAGTAAGATTGCAGATCCAAGTCCACTTGAGATCCTGCCTCAAATTCCACTATGGGAGGATTCCTGATGTCCTTTTCCCAATTTGTCTGATTAGCTTGGCAACTTAGCTCGTTTGCAAAGTTTGCCTCTCTCACTTGTTTCCAAAATTCATTGTAATCCTCATCTTTCCGTAAGACCTCTGTATGACTGGATGAAAACTCTCTATCTCCTGATCGGTTGTGTTCAATACTATGCGGTCATCCTTTTGTGTATTTTCAGGCTTTTGTGCACTGGGAGTCTTTTCAGCTACCCGTGAAACGATAGTCTCTTGCTGAATTGGGTTTTCCTTTCCACAATTCATTGTTTCTTTTGGTGGTTCTAATAAGGCTTGTGCAGTCTCGATCATTCTCTGGCACATTTCAAGTCTCTGCTTTTCCAATTCCGCGTTTGGGTATGTCATCCACCTCTGTTCTTGTGTTTGGTTGTTCTTTAACCTAGCTTCGTAAGCTCTCATCAGTGCGTCCAATGGTTCGTGTACTTTGTCGACTAGCACTGATCCCCCTGAGCTTAAGCTCGTTGTTTCTTTGATACTCTTTTGTTTCGTTCTTTCCGGGCTCATCTCTCGTTTCCCGTTTTGACTCTCAAGTTTTTCTAATCTATCTTTAGTTTCGCTTTAGTTCCTCAGCTAGAATAGCGTCTTCACGTTCTTTTCTCAACTTCATGCGTGCTTTTCTAGCTTTCCATGTGTTTTTCTGACTCCGCGGTCCTTGACTAACCACTTCAGTCGCTAACTTTCCATTCTCAGGTTCTCTAGTGGTTTTCTTAGCTTGAGCTCTAGTAACAACTTGCGTTGGTATCAGAGTTTCATTTTCAGACCCACTGCTGGTAGGAATAGTTTCTAGCATATTCAATGTCGTCTTTTGCACTTTGTTTGGATTCTTTGAACAATCCTCAATGAAGTGAGTAACCCCACACTCAGTGCAATAAGCGTTAATTCTAATGATTTCCGTATGTGGGCAAACATTCATCAGATGGTCACCTCCACACTTGTAACAGGGTCCTAGTGCTGGTCTTGGTCCCATTTGATTCGTCCTTTGTGGATAGGATGGTCTTTGTCCTGTTAACCCTCCATGAGCTATGAACATCAATGTTCTTGCGTCCAAATTGTATCTCTCTTCATCAGAAGCACTTGTAACTGTTGGTATTCCAACATTCCCCATCATGCCCCATGGTTCTGGTTGTTTTGGTTCTTCTGGTGGGTAATACACTGTCGGAGACATGTGTGCACCCGATTCTTCATAATAGGCTTGAACAGGCACTAAGGCTTGTTCTTCCTGATTCTCTAAGGTTGGTGCATATCTAATGCCCACTGGTCTTGCTCCTGGTAAAGGTGGTTGTTGTCCCAATACCGGTTGCGGTCTTTCTATCCCCATAGGTCCTGGTACATTTCCCGTTGGGTATCGAGGTACTGGATGTATCTGAGGTGGTGCTAATTGAGCAGGAGGTGCATACTGGCGCTCCCTTACATACCCTTTGTTGTAATAGCACTCCTCTGTTGGATGATTTGTCCATTTTTGTTCAATAGCACACCATTTCAGTGTTTTTGGCAATGGTTTTTGGTATGGTGCCATCCTTTTTAGAGCATCTTCTATCATTTGCTCTACATTTGGCATGGTTGTTGTTTGAACATTCTTTTTAGTGGTAGTCTCGCTCGCTACGGAGGAGGAGCTACTGGATGCAAAATCTGTATCCGCTGACACCTCTCCATAAACCGTACAGTTATCCACTAAGTACAATGCCTCTCTCGTTACTTGCTCGAAACTTGTACAAGCTTTCAAGTGCAAGTCCTTCTTGAGAGTGTCGTTCTCAGTCCCTCAATAAAGAGAACAGATAGTCTGTCATCTTGTGGTCGTTCACGTACTGGACATCTCTCAATGTATTGTTTGAAGCGAAGTGAAGCTTCCTTCACTTTTTCGTGTTCTCTCTGTTTAAAAGCATATATTTGTGAGACCGTATTGTGCTTAATCCCTCGTTTTGAGAATTCCTCAGCAAACTCTCTTAGCAAATGGTCAATGTCATGGAATCCCCCTTGTTCATTGGTTGAAACCATGTCAATGCAGTACCTTCTAGAGTAAGACCAAATCCCTCGTATTGTGTATGGAAATCTGTTATCTGCTCAGCTCTTAAGACTTGCTTAAAGAGTGACACATGTGCATACGGATCTCCTGAACCACCATACTTCTTTGGCATACACTTGGCTACTTGAGATGGTCTCATACGTCTATGATCTGCTACCAATCTCATTGCTCCTGTGTCCCGGCTAAAGCTTTCTCTAGCATCATGGACTTCATGGGTTACCCTTGTCGGTTCCCCGCCTGAATCTACTACTAGGAGGTAAATGTGATGGTTCCGCTTCAAACCTTGGACCTGGAGTGGTATAGGTGGGGATTGGAACTGCACTACCTCGATTCGTCTCCATTGACTCTCTGGAATGTAATGATCCCATTGGTCCGAGCTTCGAGTCCCAGGTTGACTGAAAGAGTCAGCAACCTGAGTTCTTTGTCCTCCTGTTGTCATTGAGTTTTGCACTCCAGTTGTTGGTGCTGGTCTATGTGAGCTAGAAGTAACATAATACTGATGTAGTGGTCCCCCAAAGTATGTATATCCTTCTAATTCTTTCTTGCCCATTGTTGAGTATTGCCTGCCATACTTATCGTAAGCGGCAATTTTCACTTCCGATCCCTCTGTGTAGGTAAAGACATAAAGTCTTTTTTTGTCTGTCAACTCTCCGGTGTAGGGTTCTTCACATCTATAATAGAGATCTTGCTCCCCATTATTATATTTGTATAGCCCCACATAGATGTTATCAGTGTTGATCCTTGTAGTTTCATTCTCTCTTCTTAACCTCGCATTAGGGAAGTTCATTATTGGTGCTTTCTCCTCGAGTTCTTCATCTATTTTGGCTTTGGTGCCCATCAATCCCCACTTGTCCACAATGTTAGGGTTTAGGACTACCAAGTACATGGTACCCTCGTCATCTAGATATCTATCTCCGCTATAGCTCACAGGCACTAAGTCCTTGAACTCACTAGGTCTATCTTCTATCTTTACACAATAGCGGTCCATTCCATCTTTGTAGATCTTGGCACCTTGCTCATTGTCGTACTGGTATTTTATGAACAATAGCTTCATGGTGGCGGAAGGGTTTGATGATCCTGCTGCCATATTTTCTCTGTTGTTCTGTTCAAGTGTTCCAAGTGTTCGGTGAAAATCTCGTAAGATCTCTCCGAAGAAGTATCAGAGACACTTCCTTCAAAGATCGGCTCTAATGGTTGCACCCAACTTTGGTTTACACTTCCCTCGGTTGATATGACACTTGCTGGTTCCCTTGTTTTGGTTGATTATTCCGGAGATTCCTGCCCGATCTCAAATTCATCAATTCCCCTAAAGGACTTTAACTTTTCCGTCTCGGCAATTTGTTTTCCCCAAGTTTTTGTGGTCAGAATTGATCCAAACTGACTGATACTTGGTCAATTGTTTAATCTTGTCAGTTGGACAACTTCTGTTTCATCAAGTGAGAATTTTGTTGCAGTTATGCTGAAAAAGACATTATACGCGTATGATGTCTTTTTTCACAGATTTTGACTATTTTGGTTATGCTCACTCTCAGTGGCCCCCTTATGCTCTGTTCACTCACAAATTCAGTTTGAACTCTGTTTGAGCAAGTTATGGCTAATTTAGGCTTTTCTTGGCAATTTTCCGCTTTTGACTTGTTTTTGGGTCAATTGTGATCCAAATGGGATGAAACTTGAAATATAACCTCTAGACAGCTATTACAATGGATCTGTGTTAGCAAAGTATCAAAATATGTCCAAAATTAGGTCAAAGACATCATACGCGTATGATGTCTTTTTCATCAATTTGGGTCCAAACTTGATATTTATGCTTTCTACAGTGTTTGTAACAATCTTGTCAGGTCAGATTTCAAAAATAAGCAGTGGAAGTGCCAAAAGACATTATACGCGTATGATGTCTTTTGTCCCAGATTTTGACTATTTTTGGTTTTAAGCCTTCTCCAATGTTTATAATTGAGTTTCAAGTGTTTTTGTCAGGTTTGAATGTAAAAAAAAGATTTGAATCCAAAATTTCCTATTCTTTGCGTTTCTTGGACTCCGACTTGTCTTTTTGGGTTTCTTTGAGTGTTAATGCTCTTGTTTTAAGTTGATCTTAGGGTAAAACCCCCCTTCTAAACACTCTGGCAATGTCAAATTTTCAATTTTAGTCTCTGTTTAGGTCCTAAGACATCATACGCGTATGATGTCTAAAGTTGCAGATTTCCAGTTTTTCAGCACAGAACTCTTCCAATAGCTCTTTTAAGTGCTCAGCAACAATCAGTTACACAGAAAATTTTTCTGAACTTTGTTTATTGCATATTTCACTACCAAAGCGACTTTTTCAGTGATCTAACATGCAATCAAACACATCAAGCAAATAGAACACCAATGATAGCTCTAGATCAGGATCAAATCAGGCCCTACCTAAGCTACTTCTAATCATAAAATGGATTTTTTGCAATTGAAAATATAAAGAGATTTACTACCACACAAGGAGTAGCAAATGCTTTTTATGTCAACAACCACTTAAACACCATCAAAAACAATCTAATCTAAGCTAAACTAAAAATACTGTCAACACGGAAGACCCAGGAATACCCCACTTCCTAGTATCTCTCGAGACCTTCGGAGTCCACCACTCCTAGATCTTTTCTAACTAAAGTATACAAAGTAGTTTATACGACTCACCTCGTAGGATTAGTCTAAGGTCACCTACTTAGGGCTCTCGTCCCCGGCAGCGGCGCCAAATGTTAAGGCGGTTACGCCGCTAGCGGAAGCTAAATAGCGAGAACTCAACCAACAACAGAATTTGTCAGACGAGGACGGAGCTTGACCCGCAGGCGCATGGAAACAACTAGGTGGGTGTCAAATCACCTACTCGACCTTCTAATGACAATCACTACTAAGGAAATCAAATCTAAGTTCTAAAATACGCAAGTGACTGAAATCCGTACTACGAACGAATGCTATACGAAACAGGATCTAGAATCATCGAATCGATCTCAAACTCAGGGGGAAGTCTATACACTAGGTAAGAACAACACCCTAAAGACTTGAACTGCAAAATCAACCTATAACCACTCCGTGCGGTAAACGCGTATGAAGACAGGCCGAAAAATACAGGTGACCGAAACTTGACCCCGATGGTACTAATGTGTAGCTCTACTCGTTGTGGTTCTATAGATATGCTGCACGCTCTATTCCGACACACGAGTTGGAAGAAAACTCACACCGAAGCTCGTAGGAACTTACCACACATAGAAGCCGATAGCGCGCACTCTTGGTATCTGTGCGTAGCTCTCACCGTTGCTAACACAATGGCGGTGTCGCTTCTCCAATGGCGGCCCGTAGCTCGCGTAGCAAGGAGATAAGACTCTCTCTCTCTCTCTCTCTCTCTCTCTCTCTCTCTCTCTCTCTCTCTCTCTCTCTCTCTCTCTCTCTCTCTCTCTCTCTCAGACACAGTCACGGCGCTCAAAAACTCACTTTGATTAATAATTGAATTCTTTTAGGTTACAAAACTTTGGCTTATATACCTCAGCCTTGGAGGTGAGAACATCTCTAATTATTTACATCAGCAGGTGAAATTACGTCGGGATTACAAGCTGGAAACTCAATTGAGTCCCGTTACTTAATGAATGGCTCAAATCAAAATTAATGTCGGAAAGACATTTATTACAATCAATGGTTACAAAATGATGGGTGTGAGCAAAAATGCGGGTGTGATCCTCTACTGGCTCAACAACCCCCCATGTTTCAATGGAGCCTATCTTGGACAAATGGTGGAGCATCCTTCTCTCCATGTTTCAATGGACCCTAGCTTGGACAAGTGGTGGACCTTTGTTTCTCTCTATGTTTCAATAGAGTTAGCTTGGACAAGTGGTGGAACTTGGAACCAAACCCCCATGTAAAACATATCATGGTCACTCCAAGTGGGAAGAAAGAATAACCTTTAAGATGTAGCCTTATAGGTTGGACAAGTGGTGGCCCTTAACACCCACATATTCTTAATAAAAGTGGTGAATCTTCAGACCAAACCACTCATGCTACTAAGAATAATAGCTTAGACAAGTGGTGGACGTTGAATGTAAACCCCTCATCTATGAAATATCGTGGGTTTAATGTATTTCGATGGAGCGTAGCATCTTGGAGACATGGTGCAGCTTGCTTCTCGTCATGTTTCAATGGAGCCTATCTTGGACAAATGGTGGAGCATCCTTCTCTCCATGTTTCAATGGACCCTAGCTTGGACAAGTGGTGGACCTTTGTTTCTCTCTATGTTTCAATAGAGTTAGCTTGGACAAGTGGTGGACCTTGGAACCAAACCCCCATGTAAAACCTATCATGGTCACTCCAAGTGGTAAGAAAGAATAACGTTTAAGATGTAGCCTTATAGGTTGGACAAGTGGTGGACCTTAGCACCCACATATTCTTAATAAAAGTGGTGAATCTTGAGACCAAACCACTCAGGCTACTAGCAATAATAGGTTGGACAACTGGTGGACCTTGAATGTAGACCCCCCATCTACGAAATATGGTGGGTTTAAGGTATTTAGATGGAGTCTAGCATCTTGGAGACATGGTGCACCTTGCTTCTCTTCATGTTTCAATGGAGCCTATCTTGGACAAATGGTGGAGCATCCTTCTCTCCATGTTTCAATGGACCCTAGCTTGGACAAGTGGTGGACCTTTGCTTCTCTCTCTGTTTCAATAGAGTAAGCTTGGACAAGTGGTGGATGTTGGAACCAAACCCCCATGTAAAACCTATCATGGTTACTCCAAGTGGTAAGAAAGAATAACCTTTAAGATATAGACTTATAGGTTGGACAAGTGGTGGACCTTAACACCCACATATTCTTAATATAATGACATAGAGTGGAAAAGTGGTGAATCTTGAGACAAATCCACTCATGCTACTAGCGATAATAGCTTGGACAATTATCGGCCCTTGAATGTAAACCGCCCATGTACAAAATATCATGGGTTTAAGGTATTTCGATGAAGCCTAGAATCTTGGAGACATGGTGCAGCTTGCTTCTCTTCGTTTTTCGATGGAGCCTATCTTGGACAAATGGTGGAGCATCCTTCTCTCCATGTTTCAATGGACCCTAGCTTGGACAAGTGGTGGACCTTTGCTTCTCTCTATGATTCAATAGAGTTTGCTTGGACAAGTGGTGGACCTTGGAACCAAACCCCCATGTAAAACCTATCATGGTCACTCCAAGTGGTGAGAAAGAATAACCTTTAAAATATAGCCTTATAGGTTGGACAAGTGGTGGACCTTAACACCCAAATATTTTAATATAATGACATAGAGTGAAAAAGTGGTGAATCTTGCGACAAAACTACTCATGCTACTAGCAATAATAGCTTGGACAAGTGGTGGTGGAACTTGAACGTAAACCCCCCATGTTTCAATAGAACTTAGCTTGGACAAATGGTGGAGCATCGTTCTCTCCATGTTTCAATGGAGACTAGCTTGGACAAGTGGTGGACCTTTGTTTCTCTCTAGGTTTCAATAGAGTTAGCTTGGACAAGTGGTGGACCTTGGAACCAAACCCCAATGTAAAACCTATCATGGTCACTCCAAGTGGTGAGAAAGAATAACCTTTAAGATATAGCCTTATAGGTTGGACAAGTGGTGGACCTTAACACCCAGATATCCTTAATATAATGACATAGAGTGATAAAGTGGTGAATCTTGAGACAAAACCCACTCATGCGACTAGCGGTAATAGCTTGGGAAAAGTGGTGGACCTTGAATAAACCCCCCATGTTTCAATAGAGTTAGCTTCGAGAAATGGTGGAGCATCCTTCTCTCCATGTTTCAATGGAGCCTAGCTTAGACAAGTGGTGGACCTTTGCTTCTCTCTATAATTCAATAGAGTTAGCTTGGACAAGTGGTGGACCTTGAAACCAAACCCCATGTAAAACCTATCATGGTCACTCCAAGTGGTAAGAAAGAATAACCTTTAATATGTAGCCTTATAGGTTGACAAGTGGTGAACCTTAACACCCCATATTCTTAATATAATGACATAGAAGGGAAAAAGTGGTGAATCTTGAGACCAAACCACTCAGGCTACTACAATAATAGCTTGGACAAGGTTGGACCTTGAATATAAATCCTCATCTACGACATATCATGGGTTTAATGTTTTCGATGGAGCAGCATCTTGGAGACATGGTGCAGCTTGCTTTTCGTCATGTTTCAATGGAGCCTATCTTGGACAAATGGTGGAGCATTCTTCTCTTCCATGTTTCAATGGAGCCTAGTTGGACAAGTGGTGACCTTTGCTTCTTCTTGTTTCAATAGAGTTAGCTTGGACAATGTGAGGATTGGAACCAAACCCCCATATAAAAACCTACATGGTCACGCAAGTGGTAAGAAATAAATAACCTTTACGATATAGACTTATAGGTTGGACAAGTGGTGGACCTTGCATGTAAACCCCCCATCTTACGAAATATGGTGGGTTTAAGGGTATTTGATGGAGGCTAGCATCTTGGAGACATGGTGCACATTGCTTTCTTCATGTTTCAATGGAGCCTATTTGGACAAATGGTGGAGCATCCTTCTCTCCATGTTTCAATGGACCCTAGCTTGGACAAGTGTGGGACCTTTGTTTCTCTCTATGTTTCAATAGAGTTAGCTTGGACAAGTGGTGGACTTGGAACCAAACCCCATGTAAAACCTATCATGGTCACTCCCAAGTGGTAAGAAAAGAATAACCTTTAAGATATAGCCTTATAGGTTGGACAAGTGGGGACCTTAACACCCACATATTCTAAAATAATGACATAGAGTGGAAAAGTGGTGAATCTTTGACCAAACCACTCAGGCTACTAGCAATAATAGCTTGACAAGTGGTGGACCTTGAATGTAAAACCCTCATCTACGAAATATCGTGGGTTTAATGTATTTCGATGGAGCCTTAGCATCTTGGAGACATGGTGCAGCTTGCTTCTCTTCATGTTTCAATGGAGCCTATCTTGGACAAATGGTGGAGTTCCTCTCTCCATGTTTCAATGGACCCTAGCTTGGACAAGTGGTGGACCTTTGCTTCTCTCTATGTTTCAATAGAGTTAGCTTGGACAAGTGGTGGACCTTGGAAACCAACCCCCATGTAAAACCTATCATGGTCACTCCAAGTGGTAAGAAAGAATAACCTTTAAGATGTAGCCTTATAGGTTGGACAAGTGGTGGACCTTACACCCAAATATTCTTAATATAATGACATAGAGTGAAAAAGTGGTGAATCTTGAGACAAAAAACTCATGCTACTAGCGATAATAGCTTGGACAAGTGGTGGAACTTGAACGTTAAACCCCATGTTTCAATAGAATTAGCTTCGACAAATGGTGGAGCATCCTTCTCTCCATGTTTCAATGGACCTAGCTTGGACAAGTGGTGGACCTTTGTTTCTCTCTATGTTTCAATAGAGTTAGCTTGGACAAGTGGTGGACTTGGAACCAAACCCCATGTTAAAACCTATCATGGTCACTCCAAGTGGTGAGAAAGAATAAACTTAATGTATAGCCTTATAGGTTGGACAAGTGGTGGCTTAACACCAGATATTCTTAATATAATGGCATAGAGTGGAAAAGTGGTGAATCTTGAGACAAAACCACTCAGGCTACTAGCGATAATAGGTTGGACAAGTGGTGGACCTTGAATGTAACCCCCCATCTACGAATATCGTGGGTTTAAGGTATTTCGATGGAGCCTAGCATCTTGGAGACATGGTGCACCTTGCTTCTCTTCATGTTTCAATGGAGCCTATCTTGGACAAATGGTGGAGCATCTTCTCTCCATGTTTCAATGGACCCTAGCTTGGACAAGTGGTGGACCTTTGCTTTCTCTATGTTTCAATAGAGTTAGCTTGGACAAGTGGTGGACCTTGGAACCAAACCCCATGTAAAACCTATCATGGTCACTCCAAGTGGTAGAAAGAATAACCTTTAAGATGTAGCCTTATAGGTTGGACAAGTGGTGGACCTTAACACCCAGATATTCTTAATATAATTAATAGTGTGATAAAGTGGTGAATCTTGAGACAAAACCACTCATGCTACTTAGCGGTAATAGCTTGGACAAGTGGTGGACCTTGAATGTAAACCCCATGTTTCAATGGAGTATCTTGAGAAATGATGGAGCATCCTTCTCCATGTTTCAATGGACCTAGCTTGGACAAGTGGTGGACCTTTGCTTCTCTCTATGTTTCAATAGAGTTAGCTTGGACAAGTGGTGGACCTTGGAACCAAACCCCCATGTAAAACCTATCATGGTCACTCCAAGTGGTAATAAGAAAGAATAACCTTTAAGATGTAGCCTTATAGGTTGGACAAGTGGTGGACCTTAACCCCCATATTCTTAATATAATGACATAGAGTGGAAAAGTGGTGAATCTTGAGACCAAACCACTCAGGCTACTACCAATAATAGCTTGGACAAGTGTTGGACCTTGAATGTAAACCCTCATCTACGACATATATGGGTTTAATGTTTTTCGATGGAGCCTAGCATCTTGGAGACATGGTGCAGCTTGCTTCTCGTCATGTTTCAATGAGCCTATCTTGGACAAATGGTGGAGCATCCTTCTCTCCATGTTTCAATGGACCCTAGCTTGGACAAGTGGTGGACCTTTGCTTCTCTCTATGTTTCAATAGAGTTAGCTTGGACAAAACAAACCCCCATGTAAAACCTATCATGGTCACTCCAAGTGGTAAGAAAGAATAACCTTTAAGATATAGACTTATAGGTTGGACAAGTGGTGGACCTTGAAACCCCCCATCTACAAATATGGTGGGTTTAAGGTATTTAGATGGAGCCTAGCATCTTGGAGACATGGTGCACCTTGCTTCTCTTCATGTTTCAATGGAGCCTATCTTGGACAAATGGTGGAGCATCCTTCTCTCCATGTTTCAATGGACCCTAGCTTGGACAAGTGGTGGACCTTTGCTTCTCTCTATGTTTCAATAGAGTTAGCTTGGACAAGTGGTGGACCTTGGAACCAAACCCCAATGTAAAACCTATCATGGTCACTCCAAGTCGGTGAGAAAGAATAACCTTTAAGATATAGCCTTATAGGTTGGACAAGTGGACCTTAACACCCAAATATTCTTAACATAATGACATAGAGTGAAAAAGTGGTGAATCTTGAGACAAAACCACTCATGCTTAGCGTAATAGCTTGGAAAGTGGTGGACCTTGAACGTAAACCCCCCATGTTTCAATAGAGTTAGCTTCGACAAATGGTGGAGCATCCTTCTCTCCATGTTTCAATGGAGCCTAGCTTGGACAAGTGGTGGACCTTTGCTTCTCTCTATGTTTCAATAGAGTTAGCTTGGACAAGTGGTGGACCTTGGAACCAAACCCCCATGTAAAACCTATCATGGTCACTCCAAGTGGTACAAAAGAATAACCTTTAAGATGTAGCCTTATAGGTTGGACAAGTGGTGGACCTTAACACCCACATATTCTTAATATAATGACATAGAGTGGAAAAGTGGTGAATCTTGAGACCAAACCACTCAGGCTACTACCAATAATAGCTTGGACAAGTGTTGGACCTTGAATGTAAAACCCTCATCTACGACATATCGTGGGTTTAATGTTTTTCGTTGGAGCCTAGCATCTTGGAGACATGGTGCAGCTTGCTTCTCTCATGTTTCAATGGAGCCTATTTGGACAAATGGTGGAGCATCCTTCTCTCCATGTTTCAATGGAGCCTAGCTTGGACAAGTGGTGGACCTTTGCTTCTCTCTATGTTTCAATAGAGTTAGCTTGGACAAGTGGTGGAGCTTGGAACCAAACCCCCATATAAAACCTATCATGGTCACTCCAAGTGGTGAGAAAGAATAACCTTTAAGATATAGACTTATAGGTTGGACAAGTGGTGGACCTTAACACCCACTATTCTTATATAATGACATAGAGTGAAAAAGTGGTGAATCTTGAGACAAAACCACTCATGCTACTAGTGATAATAGCTTGGACAAGTGGTGGCCCTTGAATGTAAACCCCCCATGTAAAAAATATCCTGGGTTTAAGGTATTTCGATGAAGCCTAGCATCTTGGAGACATGGTGCAGCTTGCTTCTCTTCATGTTTCGATGGAGCCTATCTTCCACCAATGGGGGATCATCCTTCTCTAAATGTCTCAATGGAGCCTAGCTTGGACAAGTGGTGGACCTTGGAACCAAACCCCCATGTAAAACATATCATGGTCATTCCAAGTGGTGAGAAATAATACCCTTTAAGATCTAGCCTTATAGGTTGGACAAGTGGTCGACCTTAAAACCTAGATCTTCTTAATATAACGACATAGAGTGGAAAAGTGGTGAATCTTGAGACCAAACCACTCATGCTACTAAGGATAATAGGTTGGACAAGTGGTGGACCTTGAATGTAAACCCCCATGTACGAAATATCATGGGTTTAAGGTATTTCAATGGAGCCTAGCATCTTGGAGACATGGTGCAGCTTGCTTCTCTTCATGTTTCAATGGAGCCTATCTTGACAAATGGTGGAGCATCCTTCTCTCCATGTTTCAATGGAGCCTAGCTTGGACAAGTGGTGGACCTTTGCTTCTCTCTATGTTTCAATAGAGTTAGCTTGGACAAGTGGTGGGCCTTGTAACCAAACTCCCATGTAAAACCTATCATGGTAACTCCAAGTGGTGAGAAAGAATAAAGTTTAAGATATAGCCTTATAGGTTGGACAAGTGGTGGACCTTAGCACCCAGATATTCTTAATATAATGACATAGAGTGGAAAAGTGGTGAATCTTGAGACCAAACCACTCATGCTACTAGAGATAATAGGTTGGACAAGTGGTGGACCTTGAATGTAAACCCCCATGTACGAAATATCATGGGTTTAAGGTATTTCAATGGAGCCTAGCATCTTGGAGACATGGTGTAGCTTGCTTCTCTTCATGTTTCAATGGAGCGTATCTTGGACAAATGGTGGAGCATCCTTCTCTCCATGTTTCAATGGACCCTAGCTTGGACAAGTGGTGGACCTTTGCTTCTCTCTATGTTTCAATAGAGTTAGCTTGGACAAGTGGTGGACCTTGAAACCAAACCCCCATGTAAAACCTATCATGGTCACTCCAAGTGGTGAGAAAGAATAACCCTTAAGATATAGCCTTATAGGTTGGACAAGTGGTGGACCTTAACACCCAATATTCTTAATATAATGACATAGAGTGAAAAAGTGGTGAATCTTGAGACCAAACCACTCATGCTACTAGCGTTAATAGGTTGGACAAGTGGTGGACCTTGAATGTAAACCCCCCATGTTTCAATAGAGTTAGCTTCGACAAATGGTAGAGCATCCTTCTCTCCATGTTTCAATGGAGCCTAGCTTGGACAAGTGGTGGACCTTTGTTTCTCTCTATGTTTCAATAGAGTTAGCTTGGACAAGTGGTGGACCTTGGAGCCAAACCCCCATGTAAAACATATCATGGACATTTCAAGTGGTGAGAAAGAATACCCTTTAAGATATACCCTTATAGGTTGGACAAGTGGTCGACCTTAACACACAGATCTTCTTAACGTAATGACATAGAGTGGAAAAGTGGTGAATCTTGAGACCAAACCACTCATGCTACTAGAGATAATAGGTTGGACAAGTGGTGGACCTTGAATGTAAACTCCCCATGTACAAAATATCGTGGGTTTAAGGTATTTCAATGGATCTTAGCATCTTGGAGACATGGTGCAGCTTGCTTCTCTTCATGTTTCAATGGAGCCTATCTTGGACAAATGGTGGAGCATCCTTCTCTCCATGTTTCAATGGACCCTAGCTTGGACAAGTGGTGGACCTTTGCTTCTCTCTATGTTTCAATAGAGTTAGCTTGGACAAGTGGTGGACCTTGGAACCAAACCCCCATGTAAAACCTATCATGGTCATTCCAAGTGGTGAGAAAGAATACCCTTTAAGATATAGCCTTATAGGTTGGACAAGTGGTGGACCTTAACACCCAGATCTTCTTAATATAATGACATAGAGTGGAAAAGTGGTGAATCTTGAGACCAAACCACTCATGCTACTAGTGATAATAGGTTGGACAAGTGGTGGACCTTGAATGTAAACCCCCCATGTACGAAATATCATGGGTTTAAGATATTTCAATGGAGCCTAGCATTTTGGAGACATGGTGCAGCTTGCTTCTCTTCATGTTTCAATCGAACCTGGCTTGGACAAATGGTGGAGCATCCTTCTCTCCATGTTTCAATGGAGCCTAGCTTGGACAAGTGGTGGACCTTTGATTCTCTCTATGTTTCAATAGAGTTAGCTTGGACAAGTGGTGGACCTTGGAACCAGACCCCTATGTAAAACCTATCATGTGCATTCCAAGTGGTGGTAAATAATACCATTTTAGATATAGCCTTATAGGTTGGACAAGTGGTGGACCTTAACACCCAGATCTTCTTAATATAATGACATAGAGTGGAAAAGTGGTGAATCTTGAGACCAAACCACTCATGCTACTAGGGAGAATAGGTTGGACAAGTGGTGGACCTTGAATTTAAACCCCACATATACAAAATATCGTGGGTTTAAGGTATTTCAATGGAGCCTAGCATCTCGAAGACATGGTGCATATTGCTTCTCTTCATGTTTCAATGGAGCCTATTTTGGACAAATGGTGGAGCATCCTTCTCTCCATGTTTCAATGGACCCTAGATTGGACAAGTGGTGGACCTTGCTTCTCTCTATGTTTCAATATAGTTAGCCTATATTAGACAATTAGTAGACCTCGAATCTCTCCATGTTGTCTAGAGCTGAGCTTGGACAAGTGGTGGACCTTACTTCTCCCTTCCCTTAGTTTACTAGCTTAAAAGATTACTATGTATACTTGCTTAGATCTAACTTGAACAAGTGGTGGACCTTGTATTCACACAAACTTAATTCATTACAAAAAAGTAGATGCTAAAATAACATTTGGTCTTTTTTGGTTTCAGGAAAGATGGCTCCAAAAAAACAGGTTGCAAGGGTTGCTGTCTCAGTTGACTATACTTGCAATGATCTTAGGAAATGGTATTTGGACATACATGGTATAGAGGGTGCACAATTTCATAAGGTGCATCTATTTATTGCCAAAAAGGAGAATGACAGCTTGTTTGAAGATGTTGGACAAGTTGTGGAAGCATCTGTCTCTGTAGTTGATAGTCATCCGAGGTGGAATGCATTGACATTCTAGTTCCAATGAATCTAGAATTTCAACTATCTCCAGGAGCATATGCATTGGAGCGCATGTCTAGAAACAAAGAAGAGACAATGTTTTCTCGAGGATGGAAGTTTGCAGAATCAAATCCAAACATCACAGCAGATCAACTTCAAAGCTCCATCATTGCCACACTACAACGAAAAAAGGTGAAAGCTTCACGACCACCATCCACAAAGAAGCAAGCAAAAGTGCAAAAAGTAGCAGCTAAGCGAACTAGTTCCATTTTGGATGTAGACAAGGCATCTTTGGCATCCTCATCAACAGAGGGTTCAATGTCAAAGATGAGAATTGTGGATCCAGATGTTTTAGAAGCTGAGGCCATGAAAGGACAAGAAAAAGATACAGGTGGAATGAATAAGTACATAAATTATTTTCCTTTCCAATATAGGGAATTTGATATCCCTATTCAAAATTGTTGGCTTGCTCCTGATCACTATAATGCACGTATTATGGATAAAAAACACGCTGAAAGTGTGTTATTTGGATTTTCACGGAGTACGACCAAGCCTGCAGCATGTGCATATTTGATGCCTGTTCGAAATGCAAAATCAAAGAAGGGGACTCCTTTGGCAGTAGAAGAGGTAGAGGAGCAAAAAATTAAAGATTATCATTATTGGATTCTTGATGGGCAGCATTCAATCTATGCTGCAAAAGTTTTGCTTCACAATGAACAAAACAACAAAGAGATATTTGAAAGACTGATTAGCGTGTATAAATTTAGAAAGGCTCGCATTGTTGTGAATGCTCCTCCATTTGTTGCAACTGCTATATCTGCCATTGCAAATGAGGAGGCTCAGGCATTGTATGTCAAGCAACCTTACAGCCAAATATTGAGACATTTACGGAGTCAATGGATCTTCTCAGGACGACCACCAAAGGCAGCAAGTGGAATTGCAGAGGGACATGCATCTCGTGCCGGATGGGATGTAAGTTATTTTCTTTGTCTTTTTGATAGTGTTTAATTAACAAATCTTGCTCAATAGTTTAATTATTTCTCTATTTCTTTTTAGGCTTTTCTTCGATTGGCAAGAATGAGTGCAGCAGCAAGTTGGATTGCTAAACAGGCACACATGGTCACGTACTCTGATTTAGTTTATGATTGCTGGATAGAAATCATTGAAAAGCTAGAAGAGGAGAATAAGAAACCCCCAACAACTGTATTTAGATACCTTTGTGGCCTTGAGGAATCAGAGGTAAAGACTATTCAAGAAGAGATTAGAGATGAGAAGATTTTACTGTCAAAGAGTGCAAAGGATGGTGATGCAACTGACATGTATGATCGAATCAAGCAGTTGAAGCAAGACAAATTGATTCAAGATGCACTTCTTGAAGGCTTCAACAATTTGAATGAGTCTTCACCATGTAAAGACTGGGAGGAGGTGGTCAAAATGTATAACATCAATGATGTTGTTTATAAAACAATTTTAATGCTATGCGAGGAATGGATCAAATCTAGTTTGACGCGTGGAACAAAGAAAATGGCTTTTCCAGATGGAGCAATAAAATACATGCAATGGGCAATTCACCTTCAAAAGGAGAAAACTGAGCCTAGAGATTTGCCATGGTCAATCTATGTGGTGAGCCTACAAATGGAAGGCTACTTGATGCGCCACTTCAATAATAAAGTGCCTATTGGCTTATGTGTTTTAGATATGACAAAAAACGTTGGAGGCAATTTGAAGTGGAGTGAGGAGACATTTAACAATGCTTTGGATGGGATCTTGGCTATTGCTGGAGGGTCAACAGATCCTGGATTTGTCTTTCTTGCATTTGTGGATTTCACTAACTTCACAAAATTGCAATGTGCCTTTCACGCCATGGGAGATAATCTGAGCTACCATTGTTGTGGTGCATTGCATCACTTTCCATCAGCTCCTTGCAAAGGAGCAATTCAATTCCTAACAGTTATTGCCTTCTTGGGACAAGGCAATGCATTTGAAGACCTGAGAAGAAGATCAGAGGAACATCCCATGCCAATTGATTGTTCTCTTCTTCAAGTAGCAGATAACGATATGTCAGATTTGCAATATTTGGAGGCCAAAAAAAGAGCTTTGGTCAAGCACTACATTCGTACATATTGTTTTGAAGACCGCAAGCTTGTTGATGTTTTTGGTGATGGCTCCTTGGTTGCACAAGAAGGAATACAACAGAAAAAAGAAGTTATATGCTTAATTGATAGTGTGGAGGAGGCAAAAAACGTGGAGACCATGCTGCTAGACTTTGCTAAGTCTCATGAAGATATAGAAAAATGGGCTGGACTTCAACAATCCACTTCGCAATCAGATGACATTGTGCCTGTTACAGAGGAGTGCTCTCCACAAAGAGAAGAAGAACAACAACAACAACATCCTCTGTCAATGGAGGACTTTTTGGAAATGGAGACACGTATGTTTTGAGTTTCTTGTGCATGTTAGTGTTTCTTGTTACTGATTTGATACTCTTAATGTTAGATTTTGCTTTATATAGTATTGATTGAGTTTGTATTTTTTATCTCAAGCATTCAAGGTTTGAATGTAAATAATAAATTACTTGAGTTTTTGAATGGTGGATCTTTAGACTAAAACTATAACATTTAATACTCACAAAGACTTAATTACTTAAGAGCTTGAACTCAATAAGTTTTGGACCTTTTATCAATACCCCCTTGATATGATACATTAGATCGTAGCATGGTTAAATGGTGATGCTTCATAAATTGAACCTAGCTTAGACAGGTGTTGGAGCCTAAATTTAAACTAACCTTGCTAGAAGGGAGCTTATGTTTGGACTTTGAGAACTAGCATAAGTAATCAATTAGAGCATAGATTAGACATGTGGTGGTGGCCTTAGAGACCAAAATCTTAATGAGCTTGGAAAGGTATTTAAGTACTGCAATTTACTTAGTTTTAGTACTCACTAAAGGCATAGCTTGACAAAAGGTGGACCTTACATGGATCCTAATTTCAAGAGGTGTGGTAGACCTTCAAACCAAGATCATATAGCTTGGACATGTGGTGGACCTTGCATGGAGACTAGTTTAGACAAGTGTGGTACACCTTGTAACCAACACCCATTTGTTATATTAGCTTGGACAAGTGGTGGACCTTGCTTTTATGTTTCAATGGAGCATATTTTGGACAGGTGGTAGACATATGTTTGGACAATGGTAGACCTTGGTTTCTCTCCATGCTTCAATGGAGAGAAACATTAGCTTGGACAAGTGGTGGACCTTGCTTTTATGTTTTAAAGGAGCATATTTCGGACAAGTGGTAGACATTGTTTCTCTCCATGGTTCAATGGAACCCACCTTAGACAAGTGAAGTACCTTGAAACCAAACCCCCATAATACAACCTACTAAATAGGTTGGAAAATTGGTGGTATATGAAACCATCCATGATAGAGCATAGTATAGGTGAAAACGTAGTGGTCCTTATATCAATTACCCATGCATAGCTTGGACAAGTGGTGGACCTTGATTCTCTCTATGTTTCAATGGATCCTATCTTGGACTATAGATATATCTTACTTATTTCCATGCTTCAATGGATTGTAGCTTGGATAAGGAGTGGACCTTCAAACAAAACTCCACAGCATAGCATATATTAACAATTCATGGGTTTTATAGAGATTTTCTTGCCTATTTTGGAGAGTTGGTACACCTTTATTCTCCATTCTTCAATGGATCTGAGGTTGGACAAGCGGAGCTGGAGAAGTGGTCAACCTTAAAATGAAACCTCCCATGCTACAACCCATCATAGATCGTATATGTAGTGGACCTTGAAACTCTTTTATGTCCCTAGCTTAGAGAAGCATTGCACTCTTTATTATCTCCATACATGAAGGCAAGGTTGGACAAGTGGTGGACCTTCAAACCAGAATCTCTATGCAATAATAGGCAAGTGGTGGAGCTTGTTTTCTCCATGTTCCAATGGAGCCTAGCTTAGACAAACAATGGAGCTTGCTTCTCTCCATGTTTCAATGGATCCTAGCTTAGAAAAGTGGTGGAGCTTTGATTCTCTCCATGTTCCAATGGACCATAGCTTAGACAAGTGGTAGACCGTGAAAAAACCCCCCGTATACAACATATTATGGGGTTTTCATGTTTCAATGGCACCTAGCTTGGAAAAATGGTAGAGCTTGCTTCTCTTTATGTTTCAATGGATCCAATCTTAGCCAAGTGGTGGACCTTGAAACAAGAATCCCCCCCCCCCCATGTACAACGTATTATGGGTTTTGAAAGCACTGGGAGAAAATAATAGCTTTGATAAGTGGTGGACCTTGCTTCTCTCCATGCTTCAATGGAGCCGAGGTTGGACACATGTTGGAGAGAAGATGGTTGCCCATGAAATAAGACCATGCATGCTATAATCAATCATATGTTGTACACATGGTGGACCTTGCAATTGTTTTATATGCCTAACTTGGACAAGTGGAGGACCCTTGATTACCTCCAGATATCAACAACAAGCCAAGTTTGGACAAGTGTAGTACCACCAAACCAGAATCTCTATGCTACAATAGAGTATAGGTAGGACACGCAGTGAACCTTGATATCAAACCATCCATGCTACTAGAGATGATAGGTTTCACATGTGGTGGAACCTTGTATCAATGTTCTATGTGTAGTTTTTGACTAGTGATAGACCTTGAAACTAATCCCTCTAGGCTACAAGAAAAAAGAGATGGATGAGGAGGCTAGACTACTTTTGTTGCATCAATGCATCCCATGTTACCACATATACTATAGGGTTCTTGGATAAGTGTTGGATCTTGTGTCAATGCTCCATGTCTAGCTTGGACAAGTGGTGGACCTTGGTTCTCTCTATGCTTCAAATGGGCAATAGATTGGAGACACAGTGGCCTTTTTTTTCCAATGATTTTATTTTTTGGAAACCTTGGAGGCACCATGTAAGAGGCACTCTAAGTCTTCCATACAATGGACCTATTGGACTATAAAATAATGATATCTTTCTTTGATATTGTCATTATTTTATGCATAATATTTTCTTCTTTTTGCAGACACAAAGGAGTTAAGTGATATAAAAACTAGATGTATTTCACACTATGATTGGCATGAAGATCCTTTTGGGACACCAACTTTTCCTATTCCCAAAGATGTAATTTTCCATATTAACGGTGTGGATTTTGAAGTGCGACTTTCATGTATTGAAGGAGCTGGTTATGGGCTATTTGTGCATACTACCCTGGAAAGTGGTTTGACTATTCTAAACTATGGAGGGCATAAGTATAGATTTCAAGACTGGAAAAAGATATGCAAAATTTTTCCAAGAGCTTATAAATATTCTCTTCTAGAGGATCCAAACATAGAAGAAGAGGAAGATCAATCATACATTATTGGTTGTGTAGAAGAAGGAAACGTGTCGGGCTATATAAATAGTTCTCACAGTACAAATGTCTGTCCCAACGTACGCTATACATTTGATCCAAATTTTCCACCTTGGCATAAATGCACCTCTTCACACATCAAGTCAGAAGAATATGGCCATGTATGCATTGAGACTATTTGTCAAGTTGAAGCAGGAGAAGAGTTGTTTGCTGACTATAACTTTACTTGACATTGTAAAGTATTGTACATGGATGGAAATCTCAAGTACATGCATCATTTTCATTTTTCATGGATGAAATCTCAAGTGAATATAACATTTGATTATTGTTTAGTTTATGCTCAACGAGAATCTAAAGTGCTCTTATGCTTTGTGTGTTGTTTAACTTATTTGACTACCTTGGCCATAGAATCTTGATTCTACTCTAGATTTGTGATAAATCTTACCAAAATTTAATCAATGTCTAGGTTGGACAAGTGGTGGGGCTTCAAACATTACTGTCTTAAACAAGTGGAGTTATCTTACTTGAATAAGTGGTGGCCTTTGAATCCAAATCTAAGCCAAATCTCTAATTGTTTGCTTGTAGTCTAGGTTGGACATTTGGTGGACCTTGTATCCATGTTTCCTCAACAAAGGTGGCTTTTAGTTTTCACTTTAAGTACTCATCTTTAATAAAGTGTAGGATGGAAAATGTTGAGTTAGTAGATTGTATTTTAGACAAGTGGTGTTTGGTGTACGAATGCTGAAAATGGTTGCAAGGATTCTAACAACGACTTTACCTTAAATAAATTTCTTACTAGGAGTTCTACATATAAATATGGTGAATAAAGTTCTAGTGGTTTTGAGATACCATTTGTGTGTGTGTTTTCTTAGATTCACAAACTGGGATGGATAATGCTCCTATGGTTCAGTCAACAACTATAGAATCCATAGATTCTATGGTTTCTAAAGTGCCCAAGATGGATGATATTTCTATACTAGAGTCTAGTGTTGTGCAACTTGAGCAAGCTTCCAATAATGAGAACCAAGAAATCGATGCTTCAAAAATGCAACATACATCAAAAGAGACTGAAAAGTCCACTCACGAGCTATTGCCAATTGGTACTACGTCATGTAGCGTAGATGTTGAGAAATCCATGCTTACAATTATATTGGATTTAAATGGTCTATTGTTGAAACGTTCCCCTCAACCATCCTCACACCACAACTCAGTGCAAATGGATTCAAAAAGATATATTATACTCAGGCCAGGTTGCATCCAATTCTTGAAGACTATTTTACAGAGGTTTAATGTTGCAATTTGGTCGACAGCTACTAGGAATAATGTGTATCAAATCCTTGCAGCACTAAACAACTTAGCTGAGGATACATTGCCTTTCTTTGCAATTTGGTCGCAAGATGTTTGCTACACCGCTCAAACTCAAAAATTGTTTAGACCCGACAATCCAAACGTTGAGGCAATGTTCAAGCCTCTAGCCAAAATTGCCATGGGGTTTGAATGTGATCCACAAAGAACAGTGCTTATTGATGACTCTCCTTACAAGGGATGTATTTCACCAGAAAACAATTGCATTTTTCCACCACAATTTGATGCTGAGAAGATGGTTGACAATATGCTCTTGGAGGAGCTACTGCCATACTTGATTCAGCTTGATGAGAGAAGGGATGTGCGTGATTTAATTGCTTCTAATCGTTATGGACAACCTATAGTGACAAATGATAGTGAATACAAACAAATCATGGAGTATTGGAAGCAGAAAAATGATGTTTGGTCAGCTAAGGTGTTCTTTACAAGAAGAATACCACCTGCAAAAGGTGACAGGGATGAAACTATCATTGAAAATGCAAGTGACACAAGCCACCGCAATGAAATGAGAAGAGCCCAAATACAAGAGATCTTAGCAAAGGAGCGTACACCCATTGAAAGCATGAAGGCGTCACAATTGACCACTTTAGCTAGGCAATTGGGTTGTAACACAAAAGGAGTTTTGAAGGCAACCACAGCAAAGGCTTATATAAATAAGGTGAAAGCTGAGAACAATCTTCTAAGGCTGGATAGAAAGCAACCCTAAGGTACTAGTGACATGTCATATATTCTTGATACACATACTTGAACACTCATGTGAATGGTATCTAACAAATCTTTCTTTTTATTCCTTCCTGCAGGATCTTACAAAGGATACTACTAGATGGAGCTCAATCAATAGAGATTTTGATATGTTTGCTCAAAATAATGAAGCAGTCACCTACATTTTTTTTTTATCAATTTCTTGAGAGACTTTCTTTTAGTTTGTAATCATCAAATGAAATGATAAGTATCCTTCTTATAAGATTGCTGATCTTTTTCTCGTTCAAAACTTTCAATTGTGATTTATAGTTTTGTTAGCATGAGATTGTGCTTTTTTAGTTTGAAAAAAAATGTCAAAGATCCAAGTCTTTTTGGCTTTACTTAAGTTATTAATTGTGAAAGATCCAAGTCTTTTTGCTTTACTTAAGTTATTGATTGTCTATGTAATAGTCCTTAAAACAATATCGGATGGCTTTCTTGCTCCCATGTCTCACATTGGTCTTTAGGTAAGACAAGTGGTGACCTTGAAAGTATGGTCTCATATATCGATCAAGTGAAGAGACATGAAGCTTAAATATCACTACTATGTATCTAGTGTTAAACTCCATCAAGACAAAGATACTAGAGTGCCAAATTGCAGTCTAGTTTAAGTGAAAATCCATTTGAGCTAAGGTAAAACTTATAGTGCCTCATTTTTCTAGGATTCTACCCCATCAAGGAAGTTAGAATCTAGCACAAACCAATTAAGACTCTTTTGGATCTTAGATAGGAAAATTTGTGGAACTTAAGAGACTTATTATTGAGTTAGAGTCTAGTTTAGATAAGCAAAAGATCTTCAAACCAACACTTGACTTTCTTACTATTCAATATTCAAAGTCCCTTGAGGCTAACAAATTACATACCTACTTGTAACCTAACTAATGAGTAATTATATAGATCTAAGCAAGTATATATAATGAGTCTTCAAACTAATAAACCAAGGGAAGAGAGTAGCAAGGTCCACTACTTGTCCAAGCTCAGCTCTAGACAACATAGAAAGATGCTAGTTCTACTAATTGTCTAATTATAGGCATGGAGAAATGATAGAAGGTTGAACACTTGTCCAACCTATCATCTCTAGTAAGATGGGAGGTTTGGCCTTAAGATTCACCATGTAACCAACCTATACATCATTGTATTATGAAGAGTAGAAAAGCAAAGCTCCACCACTTGTCCAAGCTAGTTCTAAAATCCACATGGAGATAAGAAATCTCCACCATTTGTCAAATCTCTCTTCCATTAAAACATGAAAAAACTCAGCTATGTTGTACAGGGGGGACTTTTTTCCAAGGTCCACCACTTGTCCAAGCTAGGATCCATTAAAACATGGAAATAAACAAAGCTCCACCACTCGTCCAACCTTTAGAGTTGCAAAGTGTATGGGTTGTCTAAACTAGACATGGGAAAATAATTGAAGGTCCACCACTTGAAACATGGAGCGAAGCAAGCTCCACCATGTCTCCAATATGCTAGACTCCATTGAAACACCCTAAACCCATTATATTTTGTACATAGGGGATGTACATTCAAGATCCACCACTTGTCCAACCTAGTATCCCTAGTAGCTTCATAGCTTTGGTCTCAAGATTCACCACTTGTCCACTCTATGTCATTGTATTAAAAAGGATTGGGTGTTAAGGTCCACCACTTGTCCAACCTATAAGGTTATATTTTAAATGGTTTTTTTTCTCACAACTTGAACTACCTATGATATGTTTTACATGGGAGTTTTGTTTCAATGTCCACCACTTGTCCAAGCTAACTCTATTGAAACATAGAGAGAACCAAAGATCCACCACTTGTCCAAGCTAAGCTATATTGAAACATGGAGAGAAGGATGCTCCACCATTTCTCCAAGATAGGCTTCATTGAAACATGGAGAGAAGAAAGCTCCACCATGTCTCCAAGCTAGGATCCATTTAAATGCCCTAAACCCATTTTATTTTGTACATGGGGGGTTTTATTTCAAGGCCCACCACTTGTCTAACCTATTATCCCTAGTAGCACGAGTGGTTTGGTCTCAAGATACACCACTTGTACACTCTATGCCATTATATTAGGAAGAACTATGTATTAAGGTCCACCACTTGTCCAACCTATAAGGTTATATCTTAAATGGTATCCTTTCTCACCACTTGAAATGCCCATGATATGTTTTACATGGGGGTTTCATTCCAAGGTCCACCACTTGTCCAAGCTAACTCTATTCAAACATAGAGAGAAGAAAAGTTCCACCACTTGTCCAAGCTAACTCTATTCAAACATAGAGAGAAGCAAAGGTTCACCACTTGTCAAAGCTAGGCTCCATTGAAGCATGGAGAGAAGTAACCTCCATCATTTTTCCAAGATAGGTTCCATTCAAACATGGAAAGAATCAAGATCTACCATGTCTCCAAGATTCTAGGCTCCATTGAAACACCCTAAAACCATGATATTTTGTACATGGGGTGTTTACATTCAAGGTCTACCACTTCTCTAACGTATTATACCTAGTAGCATGAGTGGTTTGGTCTTAAGATTCACCACTTATCCACTCTTTGTCATTATATTAAGAATAACTGGGTGTTAAGGTCCACCACTTGTCCAACCTATAAGAGTATATCTTAAATGGTATCCTTCACCACTTGTCAAGGTCCATCACCACTTTTCCAACCTGTAAGGTTATATCTTGAATGATATTTTTCCTTATCACTTGTAATTTCCATGCTATGTTTTACAAAGGGGTTTTGTTCCAAGACCCACCACTTGTCCAAGCTAACTCTATTGAAACATAGAGAGAAGCAAAGGTCCACCACTTGTCCAAGGTAGGCTCCATTGAAACATGGAGAGAAGGATGATCCACCATTTCTCCAAGATAGGTTCCATTGAAACATTGAGAGAAGCAATCTCCACCATGTCTCCAAGCTAGGCTCCATTGAAATACCCTAAACCCATAATTTTGTACATGAGGGGTTTACATTCAAGGTCCACCACTTGTCCAACCTATTATCCCTAGTAGCACAAGTGGTTTGGTCTCAAGATTCACCACTTGTACACTCTATGTCATTATATTAAGAAGAACTATGTGTTAAGGTCCACCACTTGTCCAACCTATAAGGTTATATTTTAAATGGTATCCTTTCTCACCACTTGAAATGCCCATGATATGTTTTACATGGGGGTTTCATTCCAAGGTCCACCACTTGTCCAAGCTAACTCTATTAAAACATATAGAGAAAGAAAGGTCCACCACTTGTCCAAGCTAGGCTCATTGAAACATGGAGAGAAGGAACCTCCACTGTTTCTCCTAGATAGGCTCCATTGAAACATGGAGAGAAATAAGCTCCACCATGTCTCCAAGTTGCTAGGCTCCATTGAAATACCCAATACCCATAATATTTTGTACATGGGGGGTTTACATTCAAGGTTCACCACTTGTCCAACCTATTATCCCTAGTAGGTTTGGTCTCATGATTCACCACTTGTCCACTCTATGTCATTATATTAAGAGGAATTGGGTGTTAAGGTCCACCACTTGTCCAACCTATAATGTTATAGCTTGAATGGTATTTTTTCTCACCACTTGTAATTCGCCCATGACATGATTTACATGGGGGTTTTGTTCCAAGTCCACCACTTGTCCAAGCTAAATCTATTGAAACATAGAGAGAAACAAAGGTCCACCACTTTTCCAAGCTAGGCTGCATTGAAACATGGACCTTAATACCAAATTATTTCTAGTAGCATGAGTGATATTTTGTACATGGGGGGTTTACATTCAAGGTCCACCACTTGTCGAACCTATTTCCCTAGTAGGTTTGGTCCCAAGTTCACCACTTATCCACTCTATGTCATTATATTAAGAATAATTGGGTGTTAAGGTCCACCACTTGTCCAACCTATAAGGTTATATATTAAATGGTATTTTTTCTCACCAGTTGTAATGCCCATGATATGTTTTACATGGGGGTTTTGTTCCAAGGTCCACCACTTTTCCAAGATAACTCTATTCAAACATAGAGAGAAATAAAGGTCCACCACTTGTCCAAGCTAGGCTCCATTGAAACATGGAGAGAATGATGCTCCACCATTTATCCAAGATAGGCTGCATTGAAACATGGAGAGAAGCAAGCTTTACCATGTTTCCAAGCTAGGCTCCATTGAAACACTCTAGGGGGTTTTATTTCAAGGCCCACCACTTGTTTAACCTATTATCCCTAGTAGCATGAGTGGTTTGGTTTCAAGATTCACCACTTGTACACTCTATGTCATTATATTGTGTTAAGGTCCACCACTTGTCCAACCTATAAGGTTATATCTTAAATGGTATCCTTTCTCGCCACTTGAAATGCCCATGATATGATTTACATGGGAGTTTCATTCCAAGATCCACCACTTGTCCAAGCTAACCATATTTAAACATAGAGAGAAAGAAAGGTCCACGACTTGTCCAAGCTAGGCTCCATTGAAACATGGAGAGAAGGAACCTCCACCATTTCTCCTAGATAGGCTCCATTAAAACATGGACATAAGTAAGTTCCACCATGTCTCCTAGATGCTAGGCTCCATTGAAATACGCAAAACCCATGATATTTTGTACATGGGTGATTTACATTCAAGGTCAACCATTTGTCCACCCTATTATCCCTAGTAGGTTTGGTCTCACAATTCACCACTTTTCCACTCTATGTCATTATAATAAGAGGAATTGGGTGCTAAGGTCCACCACTTGTCCAGCCTATAAGGTTATATCTTGAATGGTATTTTTTCTCACCACTTGTAATGCCCATGACATGCTTTACATGGCGGTTTTGTTCCAAGGTTCACCACTTGTCCAAGCTAATTCTATTGAAACATAAACAGAAACAAAGGTCCACCACTTTTCCAAGCTAGGCTCCATTGAAACATGGACCTTAATACCAAATTATTCCTAGTAGCATGAGTGATATTTTGTACATGGGGGGTTTGCATTCAAGGTCCACCACTTGTCCAACCTACTTTTCCTAGTAGGTTTGGTCGCAAGATTCACCACTTGTCCACTCTATGTCATTATATTAATAATAATTGGGTGTTAAGGTCCACCACTTGTCCAACCTATAAGGTTATATATTGAATGGTATTTTTTCTCACCAGTTGTAATGTCCATGATATGTTTTACATGGGGATTTTGTTCCAAGGTCCACCACTTGTCCAAGCTAAATCTGTTCAAACATAGAGAGAAACAAACGTCCACCACTTGTCCAAGCTAAGCTCCATTGAAACATGGAGAGAATGATGCTCCACCATACTCCATTGAAACATGGAGAGAAGTAAGCTCCACCATGTCTCGAAGATGCTAGAGTCGATTGAAATACCCAAAACCCCTGATACTTTGTACATGGGGGGTTTACATTCAAGGTCCACCACTTGTCCAACCTATTATCCCTAGTAGCATGAGTGGTTTGGTCTCAAGATTCACCACTTGTCCACTCTATATCATTATATTAAGAAAATTTGGGTTTCCATATCTAAATGGATCTTTGCTTGGATAAGTGGTAGACCTTGAGACCTAAATACCCATTCTACACTAGAGCATTGGTTAAGCCTTATGCACTTCAAGCATACCTTTAACAACAAGTAGTAGTTATTAGTTGACTTAAGTCTAGTTGACCTCCATGGTATTGAGACTAAGAGAGAGTGTAGCATAAAAAAGAGTCAGGATTTTAATTTGACTTTCTTTCTATTAATGAGTAGATCATAGATGGATTTTGGTATCTAATAAAACCTTAGGGTAGACAATGTAAAACTCATGTCTATTGTTGTGTTTTCATTAAGTGTTCTTGTTCTTTAATTTCAGAACCATTATAGAAAAATGGATTGGCTATATGCTTGCATAAATTGAAGAAAACTATTGAATTACCCATCCAACCTCCTCCAAGACCTTGTCCAAGGAATGAATCACCTCCTTATCACCTACCACTTGCTTTCAAGGACATCAAAAGAGTACTTATCTTGGATCTAGAGGGGTTACTTCTCAAGACAATTGAAATGAAACATGGAGATTCTATGCCATCTTGGGCTCAACACATGCGACTTGTGGAGGATAAAGATGAATTTTATCATGTGGTGCGACCAGACGCACAAAGTTTTTTGGATTTTTTTGTTGAATACTTTGAGCTATGGATATGGAGTTGCTATAACTTAACAAGGGTGCAACGCATCACACAAAAATGTTTTCCTGAGCAGTATACCAAGTTCAAGGTGTTTATGAGTAACAAAAATTACCAAAATCCAAATATTATGTTAGGATTTACAAGGGTTTATCACAAAAATTTGAGTGATATTTGGAAGATATTTGAGGATTTGGATGCAAACAATACCTTAATTTTTTATGACACTCCATATAGGGTGATGTGGAACATGCCAGGGACATATCTTATATTTCCAAAGATGTGGAGGCAAACTTCCGAGCAACTTCAAAACTTCTTGCAGAGAACCATAATTCCATGGTTGGTAGGATGGTTGTATGCAAGAGATAAGAGAGTCTATACATACAACACAATTGTAAATCAGTATAGTGATTCTGAGACAAATTATGTCCTTGGTGTGTACTTGTCAACACGAAAGAATTGAATAAATATGGCCATAAGATGCTTTTTTTATTCTAGTGTGTATCTTTCAACATTTGTATAATTTGATATAGTCTTTTTTATAAAAAAAACAAAGGTGTGTCAATTTTATGAACACTTGAATGGAGTGCACCCTACTCTAAGGGGACTTCAATGTACTATTGGAGTGCATCCTATTGTAAGGGGACTCTGATGTATTGCTAGAGTGCACCCAAATTTTTGGAGACTCATTTTTTATTTGATTGGGGCCTATGTTGGGTCATATAGTAAAAGAAATTCATTTTTTGTCAATTCATATCGAGGTTGCATTTATTTGTAACTATGAGAGAATTGATGTTTGATGTCAAAATAAAACTTGTAAGTATGGATCAGAGAATTCATGGACTTTAAATATGTGAGAGGGATCTTTTGCTTGGGCACAAATGTTTGCTTCAAGAATTTTGTCATTACATACTTTACGTGAAAGAGTTTTAGAACCTAAAAGACTTTGAAAACAAAACTATGGAATCTAAGTGCATGTATTCTTGAATGGCTTGAAAGTTGATGTATACATGCATGTCGCCTTGATGAAGATTTAGATCTGACAAGATGCAAAGCTAGAATTCTTGGACGTTACCTTTGTCAATTTGGTAATAACATATTTAACTTTCTTTTATTATGGGTGGAAAATATATTATTATGTGCATTTGGAACCTAATTGCTTGACCTTCAAACCAAGATTCCTATGTTATTTTTTCATATACTTTTTTGTAATGAATTAAGATTGTGGATACAAGGTCCATCACTTTTTCAAGCTAGATCTAAGAAAGTATATATACTGAGTCTTCAAACTAGTAAACCAAGGGAAGAGAGAAGCAGGGTCCATCACTTGTCCAAGCTTATCTCTAGACAACATAGAGAGATGTTAGGTCTACTAATTGTCCAATATAGTCATGGAGAAAGAATAGAAGGTTGATCCACTTGTCCAACCTATCATCTCTAGTAAAATGGGAGGTTTGGCCTTAAGATTCACCATGTAACCAACCTAACATAGAGAGATGTTAGGTCTACTAATTGTCCAATATAGTCATGGAGAAATAATAGAAGGTTGATCCACTTGTCCAACCTATCATCTCTAGTAAAATGGGAGGTTTGGCCTTAAGATTCACCATGTAACCAACCTATACTTCATTGTATTATGAAGAGTAGAAAAGCAAAGCTCCACCACTTGTCTAAGGTAGTTCCAAAATCAACATGGAGAGAAGCAAGCTTCACCATTTGTCCAAGATAGGTTCCATTAAAACATGGAAAACCTCATATATGTTGTACATGGAAGCTTTTTTCCAAGGTCCACCACTTGTCCAAGCTAGGATCCATTAAAACATGGATAGAAACAAGGCTCCACAACTCGTCCAACCTTTATAGCTGCAAAGTGTACCGGTAGTCTAAACTAGGCATGGGAAAATAATAGAAGGTCCACCACTTATCCAATATATTATCTCTAATAGCATGGGAGGTTTGGTCTCAAGATTTAGGAATTGGCTAACCTGTATTTCATTGTATTATGATGAATTTGGTTTTAAAGTCAACTACTTATCCAAGCTATAAGTTTATATCTTGAATGGTATTCCTTCCCATCACTTAGAAAACCAATGATATGTTGTACATGGGGGGGTTTGTTACAAGGTCCACCACTTGTCCAAGCTAGTTTCATTGAAACATGGATGAAGACAAGCTCCACCATTTGTTAAATCTAGACTCCATTGAAATCTAGAAAATCCATTCTATGTTGTACATGGGGTTTTTGTTTTAAGGTCCAACACTTGTCCAAGCTAAGATCCATTGAAACATGGAGTAGAGAAACACTCCACCACTTGTCCAAGCTAGGAAAAATTGATAGTAGTTGGCTTAGTTTGAAGATCCACCATGTGTCTAAGCTAACTCTATTGAAACATAGAGAGAAGCAAAGGTCCACCAACTGTTCAAGCTAGGCTCCATCGAAACATGGACAGAAGCAAGCTCCACCATTTCTCCAAGATAGGCTCCATTGAAACATGGAGGGAATCAAAGGTCCACCATTTCTCCAAGCCAAGCTCCATTTGTCCAACCTATAAGGTTATATCTTAAATGGTAATCTTTCTAATCACTTGGAATACCCATGATATGTTTTACATGGGGGTTTTGTTCCAAGATCACCACTTGTCCAAGCTAACTCTATTGAAACATAGAGAGAAGCAAAGGTCCACCACTTGTCCAAGCTAGTCTCCATTGAAACAAGGTGAGAAGCAAGCTCCATCATTTCTCCAAGATAGGCTAGCATGGATAAGTGCACCTTGAAACCAACCTTCCTATGAGGCAATAGAGCATATGCTACATATTTTATGTATGCCCCATGCCTCAAATTAAGAAGTTATAGATTAGAAGTGGACCTTGCTTGAATGTCACATGCAATAAATTAAGGAAAAATAGCCAAGTGGATTGTATTCCTCAATGGATCCTTGCTTTCACAAGTTGTGAACCTTGAGTCACTTTTACATTAACGTGGACAAGTGGTGGACCTAGAAACCAAGCTCTCCATGCTGAGATAAGTTGTAGGTAGGACAGTAGAACATAGACAACGATAATGGATGCAATATACTCGTCTCCTAATAATCCAATTGATTGAAACCATGGTATTTTAGTTGTTTTCATTGTGTATTGTATGTGCATAAAGTGGAATGAGACCTTAAGAAAACTCAATTTTTTGACAAAATCTCTATATTTTGTACATGATATATTGAAAGTTGTCCAACCTGGGAATTGGGATTTTCCCACTTTACCTAATATGGTCTTCTAGTCTAAAGCCTAGGGAATAGTGCATTGTATACATTAGGGTTTAACAACAATCAGATTTACAAATGGATTATCTAGAGGAAATGAAACTCAAGAGGTCTCCATCACTGGAGACAACAATCGATCTCAACAAATCTCACAAGTAAGTCATCCGTCCATTCTAGTTTTCAATACTATAATAGTTTTATTATCTTTGCTATTTATGTAGATACCTATGTCTACTACGTGGGTTATATGTAAATGTCTATGAAAAATTATGCATGACTATTATGATGAGAAAACACACATCTGCATGTTGATGAATATATGCAAGAGGAAAGAGGATGAAAATAGCAAGAGAGTAATATTATGACTGTGTAATTTTCCTATTTTTGAGAGAAATATCAAGCAAGAATGATTGATTTGTGTGTCTTTGTACATGGGAGTTACTTAGGATGCAAACACCATTTAGAAATTCTGCTTAGAAACTTTGTATCTTTATACACAAGAAAGAATGATAGAGAACCTTTAGGTATACATGGGGAGAGAGAGAGAGAGAGAGAGAGAGAGAGAGAGAGAGAGAGAGAGAGAGAGAGAGAGAGAGATGGACCTCTAAGGAAGCTATTGCGTCTTCTTCATTGCACGCGTTAGCACAAATCTGTACGTTGATGGCCTCCCATCCACGATGGCAATTTTATACCTTGTGTGGGATGATCATCATGTACTTGCGTTGTACACGGTCTATACTATTGATCCCTATGTGCGCATGAATGTTGTACCTGTGTGCGATGTTTGTGTGCTTCTTCTGTGTTTTTGTGTTTTGTGTCCGCACACATTTCTTTGTTTGTAGGGTTTACTTACTAGAATGCCATGTAAACTAAAAAACCAATTTTATAGTAATATTGATATTGATAGCTTCTATTTTTTGATCGACGATTTAAAAAGGAACAAATCACATTTTAATCTCGACAAAAAATATTTTCCCAGAGCTCGTAACTCAAATTTTAACAAGAATATGGAGAAGCTTGTGAGAACTTACAACGTTCGTCTTGAAAAGTTCTACGATCTTTGAGACATCAAAATTTTTTAGTTTTGACTTCCTTTTCTCCAAAATTAGCCCGTAATTTTTAAAAGTCTAGAGAGAGAAGAAAATACAAGCATTTTTTTGCTTTCACTAAACTTTAGAGCATTAAACGGAGCCCAAAATAAAAATTCCTTCGACGCTCAAAGAGACAAAGTTGTTCTAATTAGCTGGACTATATTTTGTACATACAAAACATTTTTAATTTCTTTCATAAATTAGCTCAAAAATTGGCACACAAAAAGGCACACTTGAAGAGCTTTAGAGAGAGAGTATTAAAAAATATAAAAACTTTAATTTTTCCATGTGTTAAAAGTGACCTAAAACCCACTTTTAAACATCTACTACTACATGCACTTAAAACAAAAATTTCATTATCGAAAACTACCCCCAAGAGCCTTGTTCACCAAAACAAATTATATGTACCCCTTACACACCTTTTTTTTTCCCGAGAAAAAGATCCTTCTATTAGTTAATGAAAACTAGCCATAAGGACTACAACCACCTCTGCAAGAGAGGGCTACAACAAACATGATGGGGAAACTCTCCCAATGAAAGAACAGCATATATACAATGAGGCTAAATCAAGAGATGGGAGGAGGGAAGAGCCACATAGGTGGACGGTAGTGCCATCTGAGCACACCCTGGACAATGGTGTAGAAAGGCCCAGTGTGCCAGAGTCGAAGGAAAGCCTCGCAGCACTCCCGCATGCGGTCGGAGCTGCCCTGTAGTCCCTCAAGCTATCCTCTGAGAGTATGGATCAGCTCTAGCCAAAAGTCACGAGACAGTCGCTGTTGGTGGCACAGGCCGAGCTTCAAAGATGCGGAAACAACGGGCCCGCCAAATGAACCAGAATCTCACACCTTTGATGAGCTCCCAACACTCCTCTCTCTCACTGCACCACTCTTGTGGAGTAAGCTCTGTAGCAGGCTGGAGTGTAGGTCGCCGCCCCTGTATCACTATCATCCTGCTAGTGGAAGATAGCTCAAACTGAAGTGCCAGGCCCGTGAGAGTGGACCAAGCTGCTGGCCCCCAAGTGTACTGTCTAGCCCTGGAGAGAGTAGGCATCAGCTGAAGAACTCGTAGCCACACCTGCTGGGCCGAAGTACAGTCCCAAAGACAGTGACGCTGACTCTCCAACAAGTGGTCACAGGCTACACATGCGACCAAGAGACCACTATGCACTAGCCAGCTTCCTACTGCTGTAGCTCTATGTGCGACCAGCCACTGAAACAAGGTGACGCGCCTCGGCTGTCTGGAGTCCCAAAGCCTCTCCCAAAAGGCTGCCAAGAACTCGACTGTGAGGCCCTCCTCCTGCCAATGACGTGCTGCAGCGGGGCGGGCCTCTCTCTGTGTTGTAAGTATATGACGCCAAAGCCGAACAGTGTACTGAAAGAAAGGGACTCCTGGGTGGTCTGCAGAAGAGAAGGGGTCCCTCCATAGCCAGTCACTAGGATCCCACTGCACTCGTGCTAGTGGACAACACTCCCAAGCCCAAAGCCTCCAGTGTCCAGTCTCAAGAGCTACTGGGTCAGGGTCTATGACGCAAGTCCTCCCACAGATGCCCACAACTCGGATCCTCTAGAAACAGAACTCTACGGGGCCTCTACTGCAACTCGTTGTAGTTGTCCCCCACACTGAAGCTCAAAGAAAAGGGCTGGGACAATCGTTGAGCATACCCTGACTGAAATGAGAACCTCAAGTCGTGTGAAGGCTCCCAGCTGGAACTGACTCTGAAATGTCTTGACACATGCTCTGCATCCCTCTCATGCCCTGTAGCTGGAGACCCTGCACCTCCTCAGACAAACCTGTGAACTCTAGCCTCACCCGTGCCAAGGTAGAAGCCTCCCTGAAAGTAAAGATATTGTCAAGTATACTGCGTTCCTTGACAAAACCTGTCTGAGTCCCATGTATAAGGCACTCTAAAAGTGGCTAAATCCTCAAACTCAAAGCCTTGGCAAGAATTTTGTAGGTTGAGTTGAGGATGGTGATGGGGCGCCACTATCGAATCTCATCCAAGGAGCCACCCTCCTTGGGAATGAGGTAGATCAGGCCCTCACTCATGCTGTCAGGCATCACTCCTGTGTGTAAAATGTACTAAAAAGCACTACAGAGATCTGGGCCAAGCAGGTCCCAGTACTCTAAGAAAAACCTGGGAGTCAATCCATCCTCACCTAGACAGCTACCACGGGGGAGGGCCCTAAGAGCCGTGTGAAGTTCCTCCAACTCGAGTGGCATCTCTAGCCTCCTTTGGCGGATCTCCTCAGTCACAAGACATGGCATCTGTGCCCAAACCTGCTCCCTGCATGCATCCTGCCGCTCTGACTGGGGCTCAGCCCCAATAGTAACTCACGATAAAAGTCAGTAGCAACTGCACACATATCCTCGGGATCACAAGAAACTGACCCATCGGGCCTCCTCAACTGACTGACCTTCGCATGCGAGTGTCGAGGTCCCACTGTCTCAAAAAAAGCACCAGTCACTCTGTCACCCACCTGAGTCCACTGAGATGCCTGTCGGTGGAAGGCAAACTCATGACGCCTCTCCTCTGTGCTAGCAAGCTCCTGACAAGCCTGTTGTAACTGCTCCTCCAACCATGGACTATCTGGATGATTCTCTTGCATCCTCTGTAGTGAAGCAATGCCTCGTTTGAGATGCTGCTCCACCTCTCTCGCTCTACAGCCCGGCGAGCCAGAGACTCCTGAAGAAAAAAGTGGCTAAGCTGAGCTAGGCCCAAGGCCACTCTGTCTGCAGGTGAATCCTGGCTGTCCATGCCCTCTGTCCAGAGAGCCTCTACCCTCTCTCTGAGTGCTGAGTCCAACAAGACCCTCTCTAGGATACAAAGCATCTTGCTCCCACTCCTCTGCCTATCTGCCAGTGTGAGGATCACTGGTGCATGGTCCGAGAAGAAGGTCCCTGCCAGGATGCCCATTGATCCCCTCAAGTCACTGAAGTGGTCACTAGTGTAGAAGCGATCTATCCACGATAGATTCACTCCTCCCACTCTGCGGTCCAACCTAGAGAAGGCAAGACTGTCTGGGGGCCTCACAAAACAAGAGTGCTTCCATGTATCCGAGACCCTCATAGTCATACACAGCCTCTCCCAAGTTGCCAACTCGACTCCATGCACAGTAACATGGTTGACACCAATCCTGTCAGAAGGGTCCTCCAACATGTTGAAGTCCCCTCCTATACACCAATGATCGATCTGCAGCAAAGACTCAACAATCTATGACCAAAACTCTGCACGAGCACTCGCCACATTGGGCGCATAGATGTTCAGGAAACCCATAAGGCCACCCTGAACCTACATAGTAATCCACTAAGCCCAGCCTGGCACAATAATCCCTATGGCCACCATGGCCTGCTGCAATGAGTCCACAATAGTCATACATACCCCATCTTGTATGCCTCCCACAGGTCCAAAAGCAGCTGACCAAAAGGTATCATATCATCTACGCAAAATCTGACCACATTGCCGAATGCGGCTCTCACACACATGGTGCTCCTGAAGCATAAGGATATCGGGAGGAGATCAATCTCTCCTTCCACAAGGCAATGCTGAAGCTCCTAACGCAATCGGCCCCGCAGTTGCTAAAACTGGGGCCCACCTAGTCCCTGCACGTTCGATGAGACGATCCTCATGGGGAGTGAGAGAGAACAGATGTTGCCGCAGCAGCAAGATGGGCTATCTTGGAGGCTGGCTTGGATGGGGAGTAATCCCCATCCGAGCATTCTCTAGATAGGCGTGACTACAGTGAGTGCCTAGCCCAAGCCCAAACAGAGTGAGCCGTGCATAAAGCAACCTCCTCTGTCCAGGAGTCCTCATGAATGTATACATAGCAAGGCAAACACTCCGTATCAGCAAAGAAGTACACCACAATGTGCCTACATACTGCTGATTCTGGGGGTGTCACCACAAACTTGGTCAATGGCCACAAAATCTGCAGCATATCTGTAACTCCAAGTTCTCCCATGTGGTGAGAGAACTCTAGGACCTGTGTATGCAACCATCCCAACACTGAGTCGAGGGACCACTCTGTCTTGGCCCTACCACAGAGGGGGAAGGAGAAACCAACTGCTGAGTCCAAGGCCTCTGTCCCCCTAGCGGTAAGGAATAAAGCATGGACCCTGAAGCAGGCTGCCTCATGGTCTGTTGCGGAATCGCCGAGAAAACGAGTGAACCCTTAGTCGAAGAAGTCCCAGCAGCATCGGATGACAATGCTCGTCAGACCACGAGGGATAACTGCAAGGGAAGATGTCTGAATCTACAAAGGGGGCCGTAAGAAGGGCTGACCCTCTCTCGCTAGGCGACTCGTGGCAAAGGCGCTGCCAAGAGATCTCCTAGCCGTCGGAGAAGGACCTGTCTCTTGAGTCGACTGTGGAACTAGAGCAGGAGGGGGGGAAGAAGGAGCTTGGGGGAGCAAAGGAGAAGAGGGGCGGGATGGGGCGACAGAGGTAGAGGGGCGAGGTGGAGAGACAATGGGAGCAGAAGTCGGGGGGGGGGGGGGAGGATGAGGAAGAGGGGGGGAACTTTGGGGGGGGAGAGGCTGTCGAGAGTGAAGCGGAGGTGGGGGCTGGTGCAGGGATCTCCTCCTGCTCAAGAGGACCAAAGCGATTCCCCGTGGAAACCCACTGCTGTTGAGGAGGTACCTGAGGTCCACTCTAGTGCCAGGCTGACATTGTGGCCCCTGGTGTCGTCGACCACGGGCCTGCTGCCACCCCTCCTCCGAGGAGACCCAGGCTCGGAGGGTGTCTCTGCATGTGTGCACTGTGCCGTTGACTGTGGCTGCATGCCAGCTCTGGAAGGTTGGGGCTGAGGCTATGGTGCAGGTCGCGGCCTCCTCCGTGGACAGGCCTTCGCTAGATGGCCCATCTGTCGGCCAATGAAGCACTAGTTCGGGAGGCCCGAGTACTCCACACTCTGTCTAAACCAATCCCCACTCACCCGAGGAAAAAGGATAACCTTCGGGAGCGTGTAGGTAACTCTGACCAAAACTCAAACTGAGGGAATGCCAGCCGCCTTGGCAGCTACTAATGTTGCCGTACGAGGAGTCTCTAGGACAGTCCCAACGGCGGAGCCGATCCTGGAAAGAAGTGGTAAGTACTCCCTCCGTAAACCCGAAAAGCATACTGAGATGGGGATATCTGCCTCCTCTACTAGAACATCCGAATCCGGGTCAAAACCATGTTGCCATTGTCGAAAGTGGGCACGTGATGCTTGGATGGCCAGTGGACTTATAGCTATGACCTTGGACGCCATCTCAGAGGTCTCAAACTCGATCTGATAGTAACCCCGTTCGAGAATCTGGACATCCAAGATCTTGCCCACCTCTGGGAGAAGGCGGGCCTGGAGAAGGTCTCGCAACTCTCTTTTGCTAGGTTGGCTGCCGAGAATCTTGCAGATGACCAAGGTCGCCTGCAATCGCTCTCCCTCTGCGGCAAGGCTCGCTTGCTCTCTCGGCGAGAGAGCAAGTCAAATGGTGGGCTCAGAGGGGTCGGGCAAAGGGGATTCTGGCGAGTCCCTCTGTGGCGAAGCTGGAGCCTCCATCTGTGTCTACTACTGTGGCGTAAGAAGAGGGCGACGAGAGGGTGCTGCAATTGGGCCCATAGAGAACTGCCCCAAGGAATTGAACCAGTGCCAAATGGGCCGAAGTGGAGGGAGATCTCGAGGTGAAAGAAAAACACGGGTGGGCGAACGGGCCGAGGGGGGGGGGGGGGGGGGGGGGGCATCAGGCTGGGGCAAGCGGGAAGGGTAGTGCAGCTGGCACAGGGGAGAGGTCAGCAGGCGGCGAGAGCGGGGACTGCGGGCGGGCGGACGGACAAAGGCAGGGGCAGCGCGAGGGGGGGTAGCGGGGGCTGGGTGGGGGGGGGGGGGGGGGGGAGGCAGCCAACTAGAGGGGGCAGCGAGGGTGGGATAGGGTGAGGGGAGTAGCGTCAAGCGGGGCTGGAGCGAGGGGGAAGGAATGCGGGGGCAGGCAGCCAAGAGGCAGCGCATGGGGGAGTGGGCGGGACAGCAGCAGCGAGCTCGCGAACCCCTTACACACCTTATGCACACATGTTTTTGTAACTCCACAAGAAAATAAAATCTCTTATGTTGACGCCATGTGCTATGTTACATTGACTTTACTGAACTCCTCGGGTAAAGGCAAATGAAAATACATTGATTATAGTTGTGTGGTTTTAACATGGATAATTTTTCAATTCATTGCACTTTTTTAGCAAGAGAATTTGTCTTTTTCATATCGACCATTGATCCATTCAATCATTTAGAACTTTGTTCCACCACATGACCAAGCTTAAAAACAAACATTCTCTTGATAGGAATTATTCTCAAAGTCCACCAATTCTATGGTATTTTTTCTTCTTCTTTTTTTTTTTGTGGGGTGGGGTGGGGGGGTGGGGGGGGCTCTCCAAGCAAGGCATTGGCATGGGCAGTTTAGGTCCACCACTTGTCCATGCTAGATTTTAATATACCAAGTCTTTTAATTTCAATATCCATCATAGGTCCAACCCCTTCTTCAACAGTGTTTCCAATAGTTTTCCTTAGGCATTGGCCATTAAAACTAAGTTAACAAATTTGTCTTAGTTGTACAGTCTAGCGAAGGGCTATTGGTTTCAAGATCTACCACTTTCTCCACCACTTGTCCAAGCTACATTCTGATTTACCAAGGGGCTTTTGATTTTAATATCCATCAGAGGTCCACCCCCTTCTTCAACAATATTTCCAATAGTTTGCCTTAGGCATTGTCCATTAAAACTAATTCCACAACTTTGTCTAAGAAACAGTTTAAAATAGCAAAGGGCTATTGGTTTCAAGGTCCAACACTTGTCCAAGATACACTCTAATATACCAAGGGGATTTTGATTTCAATACCCATTAGAGGTCCAACCCTTCTTCAACACTATTTCCAATAGTTTTCTTTAGACATTGGCCCTTAAAACTAAGTTGACAAGTTTGTCTAAGCTACAGTTTAATATAGTCAAGGGCTATTGGTTTCAAGGTCCACCACTTGTCCAAGCTACATTCCAATATACCAAGGGGATTTTGATTTCAATATCCATCACAGGTCCAAACCCTTATTCAACACTATTTCAAATAGTTTGTCTTAGGCATTGTCCCTCAAGACTAAGTCCAAAATTTTGTCCAGGCCACAATCTAATATGGCAAAGGGATAATGGTTTCAAGGTCCACCACTTGTCCCAAGATACATTCTAATATACCAAGGGGGTTTTGATTTCAATATCCATCACAGGTTGAGCCCCTTCTTCAACACTATGTTCAATAGCTTGCTTGCCTTAGGCATTGGCCCTTAAAACTAAGTCCGCAACTTTGTCTAGGCTACAATCTAATGTAGCAAAGGGCTATTGGTTTCAATGTCCAACACTTGTTCAACCTTGCCTCCATTGTAAGAAGTAAGGGCTACTTGTACATTGGTAGGAAGGTGTTTTGGTTTCAAGATCCACCACTTGTCCAATCTTGCTTCCATTGAAGCAAGGGCTAGATATTAAATAGCAAGGTCCTCTAGTTGTCTACCTTGGGTATTGAAATTAAAACTAGGTCCACCACTTTTCCAAGCTACACTCTAATAAAGAAAAGGGGTAGTGGTTTTAGGATCCACCATTTATCCAACCTTGCTTGCATTGAAATAAGGAAGGGTTACATTGACATTGGTAAGCAACGTCCTACAACAGCTCATCTCAAGAATTTTCCAGTAAAACTAGGTTCACCACTTTTGCAAGCTACACTTAGATATAGCAAGGGTATCTAGTTTTAAGAACCACCATTTGGTCCACCAATTTTCCAACCTTGCTTTCACCAAAAGAAGCAAGGGATAGTCAAGCATTGGGAAACACGGTCCTATAGTAGTTTTCTTTGGAATTGGGCACTCAATAATAGGTACACCACTTGTCCAAGGTACACTATAATATAGTGGGAGGTTGTGGTTTCAAGATAGACCACTTGTCCAACCTTGCTTCCATTGAAATAATAAAGGGCTACTTGGACATTGCAAGCAAGTTCCTACAATAGGTCACCTTTGACATGTGGCATTAAAACTAGGTCCACCACATGTGCAAGCTATGGTATAAAGAAGAAAGAGGGTTTTGGTTTCAAGAAAAACTAGTTGGACCACCACTTGTTCAACATTGATTCCATTGTAGATTTTCATCTATTGGTGTATCAAGGGTAGTTTAGTCACAATATCTGCTGCCAATTGTCCAACGTACCTTAGATATTTTGCATGGTTTAACATGGGGTATTTGAACTTGAGATCCCCCACCAACCCAAGCTAATCCCCATTGATGCATGGATAGGAACAAGTTCAACCACTTGTCTAAGATAGCCTTGATTGGGCTCATCACTTTGAGACTAAGTGAAGTTATAACGCTTATAACCCTCATGTATTTTGTAAAATGGAAATAATATTTTTTTTGTTGAAAAGAAACTTATTTATGGCTATGAGCTTGACAAGGCCATCTTTTCCATTTAAAGGATGTATTTTGAATCTGGGGAGTGCATATGATACTTGATGTGGTTGTGTGTGTAGAACATATCCAGATTCCACTTGTGGCGGTACAAAGACAAGACCAGGAAATGTATCTATACTACTAGAGGAATGTATCATACTACTGGAGGAATGTTTGAAGAATGTGGTTACATTTTCCTACAATAGATACTACATCTCTCCACAGTTCATTATGGAGTGTCATTCAATGGCCTAAGATTCCCTTGTAATCTTTCATAATAAATGATAATTTAATCTTCGACAAAAAAAATAGCTATAATGGTGATGAGCAAGGGAATCATTCAAATCCTCTAGTTACAAATGCAATACCTATAACAAGCCCATGATTTGAAACATTGATTTGAGAATCTTGGAGAAATCAAAGGGTTCTATTCAAAGGATGACACAATGATGTAGACTATGAAGGAAGGGACCATCTTATATGTATTTCCACATGATTATGTCAACTTTCAAGAACTTGGCAATGATTTTGTGGGTGTAGGTATTGAAAGCGAAAACCCAATCACTGAGAATATGGTTGAAGTGGATAGAATCACTTTTCTCTAGTGGCCCATCAAGCAGACAATAATGTTGAATGGGAACCCATTATAAAGCTTTGTTCCTATTGATGGTATGCATGCTAGATGTGAGGATGTATCCAAGGATGATAATGTTGAAAAAAATATTGGTGGGAGTAATGTTTTCCCTTTGTCAAGGAAGAGACAATACACTTTCATCAACAGGACTCAAAAAGCAAAAGTAGCACCATATTTTTTATATAAAAAAATTTCGAGAAAAGGATCCTTGTATTAGTTAATAAAACTACCTATAGTGCTACAATCACCTCTTCAAGAGAGGGCTACAACAACCATGGTGGGGAAACTCTCCTAATGAAAAACCATCATATGTACAATGGGCTAAATCAAGAAATGGGAGGAGGGAAAAGCCACACAGGTGGTTGGTAATGCCATCGGAGTACACCTTGGACCATGGTGTAGAAAGGCCCAGGATGACATAGTCGAAGGAAAGCCTCTCTGCGCTCCCGCATGTGGTCAGAGCTACCCTGTAGTCTCCTCAGCTGTCCTCTGAGAGTGTGGATTAGCTCTAGCCAAAGATCACGAACAGTCTCTACTGATGGCACAAGGCGAGCCTCAAAGATGCGGAGGCAACGGGCCCGCCAGATGAACCATAGTGTCATGCCACTGATGAGCTCCCAACACTCCTCTCTCTCACTGCACCACTCCTATGGAGTAAGCTCTCTGGCAGGCTGGAGTGTAGGTCGCCCCTCCTACATCACTATCATCCCGCTGGTAGAAGATAGCTCAAACCAAAGTGCCGGGCCCATGAGGGTGGACCAATCCGCTGCTCCCTAAGTGTACTGTCGAGCCGTGGAAAGAGCAGGCATCAGCCGAAGAGCATGAAGCCACACTTGTTGTGCCAAAGGACAGTCCCAAAGACAGTGATGCTGACTCTCCACAAGATAGTCACAAGCTACACATGCGACCAAAAGACCACTATGCACTAGCCAGCTCCCAACTGTTGTAGCTCTGTGTGCAACTAGCCATTGAAACAAGGTGACTCATCTCACCTATCTGGAGTCCCACAACCTCTCCCAGAAGGCTGCCAAAAGAACTCAGTTGTGAGACCCTCCCCTTGCCAATGAGGTGCTGCAGTGGGGTGGGCCTCTCTCTGTGTTGCTAATATGTGACGTCCCAGTCGAACAGTGTACTGAAAGAACGGGACACCTGGGTGGTCTGCAGAAGAGAAAGGGTCCCTCCAAAGCCACTCTCCAGGATCCCACTGTACTCGTGCCAGTGGACAGCACTCCCAAGGCCACAATCTCTAGTGTCCAGTCTCAAGATCTGTTGGGTCAGGATTGATGACACAAGTCCTCCCACAGATGCCCACCACTCGGATCCTCTGAAAACAGCACTCTACCACCTGCGGGGCCTCTACTGCAACTCGCTGTAAGCGTTCCTCACCCTGTAACTCAAAGAAAAGGGATGGAATAGTCTCTGAGCACACCCGGATTGAGATGAGGACCTCCAGTTGTGTGAAGTCTCCCATCCACCTGCATGCTATTGGCTTGAGAGTTGTGAGCCACTCAGCTAGAACGAGGCTGAAACTACCTCTGAGATGTTTTGGCACATGCTCTACACACCTCTCATGCCCTGTAGAAACCCTGCAACTCCTTTGACAAGCCTAAAAACTCTAACCAGTCACCTAAAGAGCACGCTGGACCCACTGCCATGGGACCCTAGGAAACATGAGGCTGACTACCAACCAAGTGGCCTCTCTGAGTGCTAACCATGGGGTTCCAAACAAGGGGCTCTCGTAGGCACTCGTCCGTGCAAGTAGGATGTCTCTGCTCCAGGCCTTGTTGCAAGAGCTCCCAAGATCGAAGCAAACTCACAGCGAAGCGTTCCTCTAGTCTCCTACTCAAACCAACTCTATGCATCTCTGTGAAGATCCATCTGGTCGAAGTTCCTAGGGGCCTCCAACCTGAAGCACCCTAGTACGAAGCCGTTGTAGCATGAACTCCTTCCAGGGCTCCTCACCTGGAAGAAGTCCTCTGACTATGAACTTCGCAAGAAGGGCTCTGCTCTGTTGTGCGGGGTCAATGATCCCAAGCCCTCCCTGTGAACAAGGAAGAGTGATGACCTGCCAAGCCACTTTGGCTCGAGCTATTTGAGTGTCACGTCCTGACCAAAGGAAGTTCTTGATCAGCCTCTCTACCTGGTTGATACAAGAACTCGAGAAGATCCAGCAAGAAGTGATGTACCACATAGTCTCCAACAACACCTGGTTGGAAACTACTACTCTACCTGCCAAAGAAAGTCGTGTTGAGCTCCAGTGTAACAACTTCCTCTTGATAGACAGGAGGAGGGGATCAATTTGCTGCTTGGGGGACAAGTCCAAGCCAACCTGACAACCCAAGTATTGAACTGCAGCCCCTGGGGGTATCCACCTAAAACCCTCTCCTGGCATCCAATCGGGCACAGGAGCACTACCAACTGAGAAAGCCACTGTATTTCTCCAGTTGATCAATGCACCACATGCACAACAAAAGGTCTCTAGAGCATGCTCACACCTGTAAAGGCTAGCCTCCTAGCCATCTAAGTACAAGGCTGAGTTGTCGGAAAACTCAGCGTCCAGTAGCTCATCTACCCGAATAGGGTGTGCTAAGCCCCGTAGACCAACCTGCTGCAACACCAAGAACCTGCTCATCACCTCCGCATAGAACAGAAAGAGGAAGGGGGCAAGAGGACAACCCTATCTGACCGAACGTGTTAGCATGAATCGATCACCTCTACCTCTTGCCAAAAGAACCTAACTGTGAGCCTGTCTGTACAAAGCTAACACCCCTCTGATCCAAGCATCTGAGAAGCCCATCCTGCGTAGTGTGCCCTCTAGAAAGTCCCAGTAACCTCTGTCCTATGCCTTCTCAAAATCGAGAAGAAGAATCACCAGGTCCTCACACGGAGCCGCGCTAGGGCAGAAGCCTCCCAAAAAGTAAAGATGTTTTCAAGGATACTGCGTTCCTTGACAAAACTTGTCTGAGTCCCATGTATGAGGCTCTCTAGAAGTGGCTGGATCCTCAAACTCAGAGCCTTGGAAAGAATTTTGTAGGCTGAGTTGAGGATGGTGATGGGGCATCACTGTCAAAAATCATCCAAGGAGCCACCCTCCTTGGGAATGAGGTAGATCAAGCCCTCACTCATGCTGTCAGGCATCACTCGTGTGTGCAAGATGTATTGAAAATCACTACAGAGATCTAGGCCAAGCAGGTCCCAGTACTCCAAGAAAAAACTGGGAGTTAACCCATCCTCACCTGGAAAGCTACCACTGGGGAGTCCACTAAGTGCCGTGTGCAACTCCTCCAGCTGAAGTGGAAGCCCAAGCCTCTAACGCATCTCCTCAATCACAAGGCAAGGCATCTGTGCCCACACTTTCTCCCTGCAAGCATCGTGACGCTCTGACTGAGGCTCTGGAGACAGTAACTCATGATAAAAGTCAGTAAGAAACTGCACGCATATCCTCGGGCTCAAAAGCAATTGACCCATCGGGCCTCCTCAACTGACTGACCTTGGCATGCAAATGCCAAGGTCCCACTGTCTCAAAGAAAGCACCAGTCACTCTGTCACCCACCTATGTCCACTTAGATGCCTGTCGATGGTGGAAAGCAAACTCATATCGCCACTCCTTTGTGCTAACAAGATCCTAACAAGCCTGTTGTAGCTGCTCCTCCAACCAATGATTGTCTGGATGTTGCTCCTGCATCCTCTCCAATGAAGCAATGCCCCGTCTGAGATGTTGCTCCTCCTCTCTCACTGCAGCCCAGCGAGTCAAAGAATCCTGGAGAAAGAAACGACTAATCTGAGCTATTCCTAAGGCCACTCTGTCAGCAAGAGAGTCCTACCTGTCCAAGCTCTCTGTCTAGAGAATCTCTACTCGCTCTCTGAGTGCAGAGTCCAGCAAGACCCTCTCTAGGATGCAAAGCATGGTGCTCCCTCTCCTCTGCCTGTCTGCCATTATGAGGATCACTGGTGCATGTTCCGAGAAGGAAGTCCTGCGAGAATGGAGGAATTCCAAATTGCAAGCGAGATTTTTTGAGCGAGCTTTAAACCGAGCAGGAAAAAACAAGGTACTTCATTAAAAAATGCAAACCAGTCAAGGTTTACCTATTGCTTTGAAACACCACCACAAGTGTAAAAGAAGAATTTTTCTCATGTCTCCTTGATTATGGCCTTGAGGGAACATCCCCCTTGGGTGTAATAGTTGGAACCATTTATGGGCATGTCACATAGATAATGGTACAACAAATGAAAGATATTGTAGTTTTATTGACCTTGGCTATTGCTATTGCATGCTATGGACCTTGGTTATTGCGACATCAACATTAACAATTCTTGGACATAGTGGCCCCATGATTTAATGGATACCATTCTTTAATTACTACCTTCGTTCGTTGTGACCAAATGAGGGTGGTTATTTCAAATACAAAGTGAAAAATAGAGCACTCAAAGAAATGTTATGAACATGACTACAAATTCTCCATCCTGTTGAGTAAATAAATAGCAGAGTATTAACTCTATTCCCACTAACCCCCTAGTCGCACCCAACGCCAAGTACTTGAAGATATTGAAGATCTACTCGTTGGCTGGGTTTGAGCGCAGACATTCCGGGACGAGGAGGTGGCAAGTGGAGATGTACGTGCAGTTGAAGGAGAACGCAGCAGATCTAATGGCTGCGCAGGTCAAATCCATGCAAACTTTGCTTAACCCCTACCTTTTCAATACACTGCAGTGGAAATATGAAAATCTTGGCACTTGCCTTGGCGATGGAGTGCAACCGACTATTAGTAGAAATATGCCAACCCCAGTGTCCCCACACCTCCCATGCGCGACTCGGCTCTAAGTGTTTCAAACTTTCTCGCGACTCTTCCTCTCTTTAGCCATGCATGCTTGTGCAGATAGAAAGAGATGGAAGCTACCTTTGTTTGGGACCCTACCCTTTCCAAGAGACCATTTTAATTGGAATTTTTTTTAATAACAAACTTGTCCAAACAATCTGGACTTATGTAAAAATCTAATGTATTTTCACCTTCCAATGAGGCTTGGTTCAAATGAACCCGACGGCAAAGCTCAATGGTTCTTGACTACCTCTACCGGCTGTCTATTCACACAAGCCAGAAGGACAAAACAACAATGTAGTTGCGGGAATGATACTCACCCAGTAGCCACACGTCAGTGGCAACATGTTGAGCACGCACAGATCATGGTTCGACTTGTGCCGCCCGCGTTTTGCACTGAAAAGTGGCTTGTAACCGAGTTTTTCCAAGGAGGGAGGGAGGTCGTCGGCCAAGCAACGGTGGGTCTGGAGAAAACCTATGATTCTTTTGCTCAATCCGTGCATGCCATGCAAGAAGCACACACTTGTGCCTCTCTCTACCGTCGGCTCGTATAAACCTAGCCTGAGATTACAATTTGAAAGTTTTTAGATTCATCAAAGAAATTCGACATTGCAGTAAACTAGGATATGTGAGAAATGGCATACTCTCTCTCTCTCTCTCTCTCTCTCTCTCTCTCTCTCTCTCTCTCTCTCTCTCTCTCTCTCTCTCTAATTTGCACTAGCTTGGATGCATATTGAAACAATGATGACCAAGTTCAAATTCTAGATGTTGCAACCTTTTAATCTTATACGTTTAAATTTTGAACACTTTAAAAAAAACTAGTCTTTTGTTAAGTATGGAGCCTGATTTACCCTTGTAATTTTCTATGGTAAAAGCACACATTTTTAAGGCCCCCATTATGAGGAGAAGCCATCGTGCATGAAGGAAAATCACTCACCGGAAACCAAAATTTTCACGGACAAGAATCAGGGGCAACTTTAAAGGCCTCGGGGATGGAGGCCCCCGAGACTTTTTTTTCCGCCGGAATATTATGGCCGGACGGCGCCCGGAAAGTGGTCGGAAAACAACCGGTCGGTTGGCCGGTGGCCGGTAGTCAATGGCCGGTGGTCGGAAGTCAATGGCCGGTGGCCGGTGGCCGAATTCAAAAGCGGACTTGTCTTCTCAAGGGCGGCCACACATGGGCGGATTGGAGGGTCCGATTTGGACTTATTCGCACAAGGGCGGCTACACATGGCTGTCTTTCATAAGAGAGGGCAGCCCTTTTGGCCTATAAAAGGAGGCCATTTCTACACACATTTCATAGTGTGAAGTTCATGCAACAAGGTGAGTGTGAGGTGGTGAGAGTGAAGCAAGGCGGGAGCTCCATTAAGGGTATAATCCCTTTGTAAACTACTTCTTGTTTTGAATTACTAAAGCCATTGAGTGGCTGCTTTCCCGTGGACGTAGCCCACATTGGGTGAACCACGTATATCGTGTGTACTCTCTCTCTCTCTCTCTCTCTCTCTCTAATCTCGTGTATATAAATCTGTCTCTCTCCATTAAGTAATCTACTCAATTATCTATTTAGCTACGTCTTATTTCCTAACATCTTGCTTGGTGGGCTTTGCTATATTACATCTATAGAATATAACAGGACGTGCAAATTGACTTTTAACAGCTAGCACTGAAGGGAACAAGAGCAAGGCTAATTTGGGAAGGGTGGCATTTCGTGAAATCGATACACATTCCAATGACAAAGCGCCCAACAATAACACAGAAGTGAGGGCAAAAGGAGTGTATATTCACTACTATGATACACCACACTACTTGTGTATTCACTACTGTAATACATCACATCCATTTTGCAAGCAACCGTATGCAAAAATTTGTGTGTAGCTCACGTGCAGATGTTGGTCGACATTGAGTGTATAGTTTTGAAAATGAGATCCAAATAAACCACAGTAAAGGAAGTAATGCGGAAAATTCTAAAACAAGCAAGCAGATAAAGCATGAATGAACTACAACAATAAATGAGGTACTTTACTCACCTGCAATGTTGTACTCCTGTTTTTTGATTGTCCAATCAACAGGCCGATATGTGAGTCAAGCTACAAGCAAAGTAATGTGAATAGTTAAACATATCGTCTTGCAATGAAACGTCACACTGAAAGTGCAAAGTATATTGTCCACGTCATACAGAGGAGCCATACAAAAGTATGGTGGAGAGCTGGCATTGTGGTCTCTCCAAAAAATTATAAGAAACAGAAGCCGTGCCATGCCCCGTAGCGTTTATGTGTTGCGCCAAGCAAACGCATGCGCATAGAAATTTGGATGCAAATAATGGACCATGCAATGTTGTCGAGCTCAAGTCGTGCTTGTGCAATTGGAACGTGCAGTGTTGTGAATATATGTCCTCCCTGCCATACACAATACATGCAAATGTAACTTTATGCTATATGTCCTATAATCAATATTACCTTCTCTCTCTCTCTCTCTCTCTCTCTCTCTCTCTCTCTCTCTCTCTCTCTCTCTCTCTCTCTCTCTCTCTCTCTCTCTCTCTCTCTCTCTCTCTCTCTCTCTCTCTCTTTGAGTTGTAAGATACTACGGTTAGCGATTATGTATTCTTGCCTCCTTGTTGTTAACTAACCTGTGTTATGTATCGATACCAAATTGATGTTTGAATTTGCAAACCATCTGAACTTGATCTTATACTGTTGCGTACATGGATGTTTTCTCATAGGATCCGCCACCGAATCGTAGTTATTGGCAAGAAAGGAGCTCCGAACAATAACTACTATGCGTTCATATCCACATGACCGGCATCACCTGCTTCATAAGAATCTGCTAAAGAAAAATGCTACAGTATACTGTTGTTGCTAATCTCAACTATGGCAGCATTGGTTGCCGCATGCACGCGGTTTAGAAAGGGAATCTCTTTACAAGCCGCAATATTGGCCATATTGTCTGTAAAATTTATGCTATCCCACCCAGATGTTGAATGGCCAATAGTGAACTACTGCTGGAGGCTAATAGGTGCTGACATATTGGTGTGCTTGTCTCTAGAAATACCATTACTCCGTAGTCCTTGTTCTTCGGCTTCTCCAACATCAAAGCTCTTTGTGTGGAAAAAAGAACTAGCTTCCTCCTCTACTCTTTTGACTATTCTTTTGATCCTGGTTGCCAACGTAGGCACCTGTATGATTGACTACTTGACTTCCGCTGCAATGTTGCTGCATCTCCTTGGAGCTACACATTAACCAACTCCCACGGACACCATATTCTGCGTTGAGTTGGTCATGAGAGATGTTTCTGTTTGTTTGCAGATTGTTCTGAAATGCTTGCCTCATCAAATTTTTAGATAGGCTATCAACAGAGTTGGACGAGGAGTGCGACTAAAGTGAACAACTCATTAGACCATGACTTGCACTAGTGGCAATATTCCCCAATGACTTCCCCTCGACGGTGAGTTGTCTGTCGCCGCTAATCCCCTCACACTCTCTGCTAATTAAAAGCGCAAGCATCTAGCATTGAAGCCGCTGGCTTAATTACTTGAGGATAACCATCATAAGGTTTTCTGCCCACATGTCCACTTCAATGTTTATTCTTTCCATTTCTTTGATCTCTTTTGTCTGCATCGCCAACACCCTGATAACATCAATAGAAAAATTGTTGAACGGGCATGCGAAGGCAATGAGTTTCGGTGGTTCGAGTCTAGATTAGGCCAACTGATCATCGATTGAAATCTGATTATCTTTTGTTTCAGTAGCACTAGAACAGACCTCTACCATTTAATTGGTTGATCGCACGAAATATCTGATCTTTGAGAATGCTCATCACTTCGGCAAGCATCCGAAGTACTCTCCAGCTTGATGATATACAAAATATAACAAGGGTTTGAAAGGTCTTTGGTACTCCTTTCCAATTCTACCTGGCTTACTGCTGCAAAGGCAAACTACGTGGAAAACAATTGGTGTGAATCTTGAGAATTAGGCATGGGGAAATGAGCTGAGTCATACTCAGTTAGCCATTGGGTCTTGTGGCACACAAAGCTGCTATGATCTCTATTGGGGAACCTGCGAACTGCTCGTGGAGAAGATCACTTGGTAGATTTTTGCACGGAGTTTTATTTAGAGCGTTTCATGCTTTTCTGTGTTGCAGACAGCGCATGGTGCTGCTTTATAAAGCTTTTCATGGCGCTGCTTTAGCTTTGCTCGTTTTTTATTATTTTAAAAAACTATTTTTCCCATGCCACGTGGTTGTGTGTGGCTGTAGATAGGGGAAAAATAACCTTTGGCTCACCAAGTTTTTTCAAAAAAATCTGTCTCAAGCCATTCGCGCCAGCGCGGACAGCTACAGACAGTTTTTTTTTCACTATAAAAGTGACGATGAAGCCCGCGCAGGCGAGCCTCATGGACAATCGCATCAATCGAATGGCATGGCCATGCATTGGCATGGTGACGGCCACAGGCGGAGTTGTGTGCTGCGGCCTCTCCTGCAGTCCAAGATGCTGCGCTAGACGGGTATTCCCCACATCACTGTTACAATTGCTTCTTCTCTATCGCCTTCTTCTTGTTTTCTCTCTCTCTCTCTCTCTCTCTCTCTCTCTCTCTCTCTCTCTCTCTCTCTCTCTCTCTCTCTCTCTCTCTCTCTCTCTCTCTCTCTCTCTCTCTCTCTCTCTCTCTCTCTCGCTCTCTCTCTCTCTCTCGTACTAACACACATAGGAGAGAGAGAGAGAGAGTAGGCGGCAGGCCCCTCGTGTTCCAACTTTCGTATGTGAGGGTGGGGGGCGGGGGGGGAGGGGGGGGCACAGTAGGAGCTAGAGGACTCTAGCCTATATGATATCAGTTCTACCCGGAGACGTTGTGTCGACTCTGCACGCTGCCATCCCTCGATTCAGGCAGCCTCGCACAAAGAAAATCTTGATAGGACCAATAGGTGATAGGTCTTATTACTACTTTAGGTTCGGGTAGAGATCAAGGGTACGCACGCTGCTGTAGGGTTGAAAAAAAAATCTATCTCTAGCCATCCCGTGCCGGCGCGGACAGCTACAGACAGTTTTTTTTTCATTCATGCTCTTTGAAGGTGTTCAAAATCCCTCGGGCTTCTTTGCCTCTCTCTAGCCATCAGCGCCTTGGGGGGGGGGGGGAGAGAGAGAGAGAGAGAGAGAGAGAGAGAGAGAGAGAGAGAGAGAGAGAGAGAGAGAGAGAGAGAGAGAGAGAGAGAGTTTTTCAAGTGGCAAGAGAGTTAGCAATAGCCTTTTCTCTCAGCTTCCGAAACACCTTGCGGACGCGCTACTCTGCTCCTCTAGACGACTTCATAGAGCTCTTCCTGTTTGCTATGTCCTTTCGAAGTCGGACAACCGTCCTTGCCATCCTTGCCTTTCGGACAACTGTCCTTCTAACCTAGTCTTGGTCTTCTTTCTTCAGAACCCTGGGAAGGCACCAGCCTTTCCATTCTCCCGAGTCCCTCATGATCCTTGCCGCTTTCTAGTCTCGGCTTGAAAACCCCATTAGGGGTGCATCCCCGCAAGTGGAGCTTCAATTTATATCACTCAGGCGCATCTTGATAGTATTCACCTGAGAGAGGGAGTCAAATCAACAGGATATTCCTACAAGCTGACTCTCAGTCTTTGCCATTGCTTCTCGTTTTCCAAGCACAATAGTGCTACTTCATGCACTCCTTGGCCAACTCTACCTCTTGGACATGATGCCAACTCTAGCTAAGATATTGATATGTCGCCTCTCTGTTGAGCATCACTTTTGAGACGTGCTAGCAATTTTCGGCTCACCACGTCCCATGCAGCAAGCACATAAGTCCAGGGAATGTCTGGCGATGGTTGTTTTGTTGAGGAATCGGCTGAAGTATGCCTTGACCTATCGAGAAGTGGTTGCCATTGTGATGTAGCAACTCATCTCTATGGATGGGAAAGTAAGGACCGACAAGTGTTACCGTGCTGGGTTTATGGATGTTGTGTCCATTGCAAAAACCAGAGGGAACTTCCGGTTGCTTTAGGATAGCAAGGGAAGATTCACTTTGCACTCCATCAGCCTTGAAGAGTCTAAGTACAAGCTATGCAAGGTCTGAGCTGCTTGCTTCGGTGAGAAGGGGATTCCCTACATCACTACATTTGAGAGGTGCACCATTGGCTATCTATATCCCCTTATCAAGGCCAATGACACCATTAAAATTGAAATTGAGACTGGAAAGGTTGTAGAGTTCATCAAGTTGAATTGGCAACATTGTTATGGTTACTGTGGTCGCAACAGAGGCAGGATTGGGATTATCAAGCACCGTGAAAAGCATAAGGGAAGTTTTGAAATTTTGCACGTACAAGATACTGCCGATCAAGAGTTTGCCACCCAGCTTGGAAATGTGTTTACTATTGGTAAAGGAATAAAGCCTTGGGTGACACTACCAAGAGGCAAGGGTATTAAGCTGTCTATTGTTGAAGAAGCCAAGAAAAAAGCAAGAGCTCTAAAGGGAGTTGTGGCTTGAGTTTCTTTTTTGAGCAGGCTTCTCTTTTGCAGATTGATGTTCCCTTTTGAGGTATAGCACTAGGGTCTCTTGACACAAAGAGTCTTTTGAATTAGGCTTGGCTTATGCTCATGTGAAATTTTTGAGCTCAAGCTAATTTTGAATGCTATGATTTCTTTTACTTTTGGGACATTTTAATATGAGTGTATCCAAGCTTGTTATTAGGATTAAGGTTGTGCTTTTGATATCTCAAATGAGGAATTTTGAAGAGGTGTATCTAAGTTTTATATTGTGCTATTATGGTGAGCAAGAGTCTTCAGAGCTGCTTTTTACTCCGAGAGAGAGAGAGAGAGAGAGAGAGAGAGAGAGAGAGAGAGAGAGAGAGAGAGACATCTTTGTGGGAAAGCAGTTAGTATCATAGAGAACAAGAATTTGATTTCAGCATGTAGGAATCTAACTACAAATGACCATAAATGAAGAGAAGTGCATGATGAGGCAGGTCGATGCAAGCGATGGTGATCAGATGCAGCTTTCGTTGTTGCCGAAGATGATGCGGGCGATGTTGATGTTGAGGCCAGGGCAGGTGGTGAGAGATAGGTGGGCAAGGTAATCTTCACACATAGAGAGTCAGAGCCTAGCAAGCCGGCACCAGATTCAGTAGGGGCGTGAAATGTACTGTCGGAGGAGGCGGCTATGCTGCGGCACCACTCAGTCTGACCATCGCCACCATTAGCACCAAAAACACTGCGACCATGCGCTTGTCAGAAGCCCTCTCTCTCTCTCTCTCTCTCTCTCTCTCTCTCTCTCTCTCTCTCTCTCTCTCTCTCTCTCTCTCTCTCTCTCTCTCTCTCTCTCTCTCTCTCTCTCTCTCTCATGCTAGCTCGCTCATGTACTACTTTTTTAGTAAATTTGCATTGACGCTTTCTTCTCTTTTTAAAAGAGAGAGAGAGAGAGAGAGAGAGAGAGGAGAGTGAGGGTTTCTGTGTGTGTTTTGTTGCAGCCATCTCACTCGTCTCTCTCGTCGGTAAGCTGTGTAAAGTTGCCTTGATATCACCTCTACCTCTCTCTTCTCGTCCATCCAGGTGCTTTTTGGTACAGGCCGTCCAATGCTCGGCTGTATCGTGCAACTTTGTTTCTATAGTATGAGGTATTGTACGTGCAAGTGCCAGCTTCTATCACTCAACCCTAGCCAATCCCAATCCCTATTCTTTACAAAGAAATTTGCTCAAACACATGAAGCCCAAGTGAGAAAAATCCAAGCCAAAGAAGAGTAGAAGTAGAGGTGATTATAGTTAAATAAATACAGATTGAGCCAGAAGATAATATTTTCAAATATTGTGTTACTTTTTTTAAAAGTAAACTTTGATCTTTTGGAATTTAGGAGGTAGTCTATCCATTAAAAACTTTTTTTGTTGTAGTGCATCAATATATAACAAACAATAAATATTTTGTTGATGATAAAATTTACTAATTGCGTACAAACACTTGCTCGAGCTTGTCTTTGCTCGGAAAAACTCGCTCGGTGCATGGTAAGACTCGCGAGAATGCCAATGATCCCTCCCAAGTCAATGAAATGGTCACTAGTGTAGAAGCGATCTATCCGCGATAGATTCACACCTCCCACTATGTGGTCCCAACGAGAGAAGGCAAGTCTATCTGGGGGCCTCACAAAACTAGAGTGCTGCCATACATTCGAGACCCTCAGAGTCATACAAAACCTCTCCCAACCTGCTAGCTCAACTCCATGTACAGTAGCATGGCTACCACCAATCCTATCAGAAGGGTCCTCCAACATGTTGAAGTCCCCCCTATGCACCAGTGTTCTGCTACGGTAGAGACTCAACTATCTGTGACCAAAACTCTGCTCGTGCACTCACCACATTGGGCGCATAGATGTTCACGAAGCCACAACCCTAAATGTACATAGTAATCCACTAAGCATTGCCTGGCACAATAATCCCTCTGCCCACAATGGCCTGCTGCAAAGAATCCGCAATAGTCATGCATACCCCACCTTCGATGCCTTTAGGTCCAAAAGCAGTGACCAAAAAGTATCATATCATCCACGCAAGAGCTGACCACAACGTCTAATGCAGCTCTCACACAGATGGTGCTCCTAAAGCATAAGGAGATCAATCTCTCCTCCCACAAGGCAGCACTGAAGCTCCTGACACAGTCGGCCCCGCTGAAGCTAAAATTGGGGCCCACCAAGTCCGTGCACATTCCATGAGACGATCCTCATGGGGAGGGAGAGAGAACAGGTGCTACCACAGCAACTAAACATGCTATCTTCGAGGCTGGCTTGGATGGGGAGTAATTCGCATCCGAGCGTCCTCTAGATAGGCGTGACTACAATGAGTGCCTGGCCCAAGCCCAAGTAGAGCGAGCGGTCCGTAAAGCAACCTCCTCTGTCCAAGAGTCCTCATGAATGTGTACATAGCATGGCAAGCATTGCGTATCGGCAAAGAAGTAGATCACAATGTGTCTACATCCTGCTATATCTGGACGGGTCATCGCAAACTTGGCCAGTGGCCACAAAGTCTGAAGCATGTCTGTAACTCCTAGTTCTCTCATGTGGTGAGAGAACTCTAGGACCTGTGTGTGTAACCACCCCAACACTTAGTTGAGAGTCCACTCAGTCTGGCACCTGCTGCAAAGGGGAAAATAGAAGCCAACCGCGTTGAGTCCAAGGCCTCTATCCCCCTAGCTGCAAGGAACAGAACATGGACCGTGAAGCAGGTTGCCTCATGGTCTGTTGATGGGTCGTCGAGAAAACGAGTGAAGTTGTAGCGAAAGAAGTCCCATCGGCACCGCAAGTTGATGCTCGTCAGACCACGAGGGATAGTTGCAAAAGGAGACGTATGTACCTGTAGTGGGGGTCGCAAGAAAGGCTGTCCCTCTCTTGCCAAGCGACTCATGGCAAAGTCACTGACAAGAGATCTCCTAGCAGCCGGAGATGGCCCTGATCCCTGGGTCGGCTGTGGAACTGGAGTAGTAGGGGGGGGAGTAGGATCAGGGATAAGAGGTGGAGAGGAGGGGCGGGGGGAGTGGCAGAGGAAGAGGGGCGGGGGGAGGAGGCGGCAGGAGCAGGGTGTGGGGGGAGGATGATGAGGAAGGGGGAAACTTTGAGGGGGGAGGGGCTCTTGAGGGTGAAGCTGAGGTGGGGGCTAGAGCAAGGACCTCATCCTGCTCAAGAGGACTGAAACGGTTCCCCGTGGGAGCCCACTGCTTCTGGGCAGGCATCTCAGGACCATTATGAGTGCAAGGATGTCTCTATGGCCCCCACCATCATCGACCACGGACCTGCTACCATCCCTCCTCTGCTAGAGCCCCAGGCTCAAAGGGAGGCTCTGCATGTGTGCGTTGTGTCTCGGCATGTGGCTACTGGCCAGCCCTTGAAGGCTGGGGCTGAGTCTGTGGTGTAGGTTGAGACCTCCTCCGTGGACGGGCCTTCGTAAGATGGCCCATCTTTCGACAAATGAAGCACTGGTTTAGAAGACCCAAATACTCCACGCTCTGTCTGAACCAACCCCCACTCACCCGAGGTAGAAGAATGACCTTCAAGAGCGTGTGAGTGTCCCTAACTAGAACGCAAACTGAGAGAATGTCGACCGCCTTTGCAGGTGTCTCCAGGATAGTCCCAATTGCTGAGCCTAACTTGGACAAAAGTGGTAAGTACTCCCTCTGCAAACCAGGAAAGGAGATGGAGATGGGGATGTCTGCCTCCTCTACCAGAACATCCGTAGCAGGTTCAAAACCATGTCTCCACTGTCAAAAGTGGGCTCGAGCTGCTCAGATCGTCAACAGACTCATGGCGATGACCTTGGATGCCATCTCAGAGGTCTCAAACTCGATCTCATAGTAGCCTCGATCAAGAATATGTACATCCAAGATCTTGCCCACCTCTACAAGTAGGCGAGCCTGGAGAAGGTCACGCAGCTCTCCTCAGCTGGGTTAGGTATCGAGAACCTTGCAGATGACAAAAGTCGCCTGTAAGCGCTCTACCTCTGAGGCTAGGCTCGCTTGCTCTGTCGGCGGTGAGAGAGGGGTAATGTGGGCTAGCAAGGAAGTGGGTTGCTGGGAAGCGAGCGGCGGCCATGGCAGGGCTGGGCAGCGAGAGGGCAGCGGAATGGAGGGGTTGCGGACTGGGAAGCGGGCGTGGCAGTAGGCGGGCAGGGTGGACAACGCACGGGGCGGGCAGGGAGTTAGCTGCGCAGGGGGGCGGGCAGGGCAGGCTGCACAGGGGGCAGGCAGGGAGGGCTGCACGAGGAGGCGAGGATGGGGGTGCTACGCAGGGGCAGGGGGGTAGGCAATGATGGCGAAGAAGGGGGAGAGAGCGTGCGAGCAGCAACAGGGAGCGTGGTCATATTTTTTCTTTTATCTATCAACCGATTCAATTCAAAGGGTTTCATACATTGGTTGTTGTGGAAAAGAATATTGTCAGTTTGCATATCCGCACACATTAGGCAAAATTTGGACTCACAAAGGGGCCCTTTAAGAAGTTTGACTTTACCTCTCTCTACCAAAATTGGTGCATGGATAAATTTTTGCAAATAAATTCCAAAGTTGGCGGAGGTTTGACAGTTAGAATGTCCTCTTCAAGCTCTATCTAATGATATATAGCACGCCATGAGATTCCTCATATTTTAGAAGATTCTTTTTTTGATTCACCTATGATGTGACAACTCTGTCGGAATCAAAAAAAGTGAATCAAAAAAAGAATCTTCTAAAATATGAGGAATCTCATGGCGTGCTATATATCAGTAGATAGAGCTTGAAATGGACATTCTAACTGTCAAACCTCCGCCAACTTTGAAGTTTATTTGCAAAAATTTATCCATGCGTCCATTTTGGTAGAGAGGTAAAGTCAAACTCCTTAAAGGGCCCCTTTGTGAGTCCAAATTTCGCCTGATGTGGTGACAGGGTTATGCATATAATTTTTGGGACAACCTTAGAAAGCACATACTAACTATGTTTATGATGTTATTTCTATTTTCTATTGAGACGGTTCGGGGCAGGCAACAAGAAGAGCGGTCTCTAGACACCTTCACGGCCCCTGTGCTGCTCAATGAAGCTAGGACACTGCTAGAAGTTTCCTTGCCTCTTTGAGTAGTGCTTTCCCTTTGATGACTCCTAACCTTCATGGATTTTGTGCTTTAGGTTTGTCCTCTGGCTTTAGCTCGACCTTATGTTGAACGGCATCCACTCCACGTACATCTATAATCTTTAGCAAAAAGCCTAGGAAACTTTCTTAGCACACTTTTGAACTCCTCTCTTTCCTCCCAAGTAAGAGTCTTTAACAACATACCATCTAGCATTTCTTAATCATGAAAACTTTGGTTCTCCTAGGGGCCTACCTCTTCTAAACCTTGGCAAGATGTCTCTTTGTTATTTGGCCTAAAACTTACACCCATGACTTCAATGGATGACTCCTCCTCCATAGTGCTACCATTGCTTTCTTCTTCCAAGGTGTCATCGGTCCAATCATCCCCGCTTTCGCTTTGAGAAGATTCCTTACTTATTTTTCTTCACAAACTCAAGATAAGATCTCTAAAACATAAGGAAAAATACAACATAAAAAGGAAAACTAGTACAAATGACCGCCACATGCCTCTTCATGCAAACCTTTTAGAATGGCTCGAATTTCCTCGATAGTTGGTACTCTTCTGCACACTTAATCCTTCCCTCTTTGATAGAGGGATCCTTCTAGGAAGAGATAGAAACTTGCCTTCTTCATGAGTCTCCTTTTCTTAGTTTTAGTGAAGTCTTGTGGAAACTCACCCTCCAAAATGTAGCCAATAATGGGAGCCAATGACTCCAACCCCATGTATCTTGGTTGCTTAACAACTGTTGCCACCATGATGACCTGCACTCCTTTCTCAACACATGTAACTGCTTGTTGTGTAAGTAAATCAGCATCTTCATTTTGTTTCCTAGGAATATGATATACTTGCACTTCTTCAAACTGATTAAACAACCTATGAATGGCATGAACCTTTGTCCTGAGGCTTTCATTCTTGCATGCCCAAATGCCTAAGATTTGCTTCACAATGAGAAGTGCATCCCCCTTTACCATGAGACGTTGTATACCTTGACTAATGCACATCTTCAAACCATGAAGTAGTGTGTCGTATTCTGCTTCATTGTTGCTAGTTGAACCTGGTAGATTGACCTTCTCTTTCATGACCACCTCTCCACTTGGGTTGAGCAACACTAGCCCTCCCCCTGCTTTTCCTGTGACTCGTCAAAAAGCTCCATCAAAGAACAATGTAAAATCATTAGGAATATTTTTAGGTGGTGGCAATGGTAGGGTCTTTATTTCAGGCACCTTAATTTCCTTCTCATGTACCCTATAAGTGAGAATCCTTGCCAATTGTGCACGCACACTATCTTCTACCTTGAAACAGTATTGAAACTCTTGCAACTCCATAATCAACTTGGAGATCCTAGTACTAAGATTCATTTGAGATGACACCCAAGGGAACAAATTTTCTGCAGTGAGAATTACAGAAGGTTTTGGTAGCAAGTAGGATCTAAACTTTCTCACCGCAAACATGAGAGAAAGCATCATGAGTTCTACCTCCGTGTAGCCTCTCTCCAAAGCATTCATGGCCCTACTAGCAAAGTAGATGAGTCACATCCTGGTACTGTGAGGATCTTGTTGTAGCAAAATAGCACCAATTGTTTCTTTCCCAACACTAGAGCTAACAAAGAATGTGTACTCCCAACAAGGAGGCATAAGTGTTGGTAGCCTTTACAGAATGACTTTGATGTTACAAAAATATTCTTCAAGCTCATCAGGCCAACAAACTCGACTTGTTGTGTCAAATTTTGCAAAGCGTGAAGTAACTCCGAGGCTAAGTGAATGAAGCGTGACATATACTTCACCTTTTGAATGAATTAGATGACCTCCGTAAGACTCTTCAGTGACGGTAACTCAATAAGAGCCTTTGACTTTGAAGGATCCACCTCGATGCCTTTGTAAGAAACTTTGTGACCAAGCAAGATCACTTCATGCTCACCTATGTGACACTTCTCGGGGTTGAGTTGACCTCCCATGTCATAGAGCTTCTTCAAACCTTCTTCTACCCTTTGTAGATGTAATGATTTTGAAATATAAATGCAGAAATCATCAATGAACATCCTAATTGACTTTTCAAAGAATGCTTGAAACACCATGTTCATGAAACATTGGAAAGTTGCAAGAGCATTTGTCAGGCCAAATGGCATGACTCTAAAAGCATAACAACCCCAAGGAGAGATGAAGGTTGTTTTCAATTGGTCCTCCAATGCAATCCCTATTTGAAAGTAACCTGAGTAGCCATCACACACAGTGTACTTCTCATAACCAGCTACCTCATTTAGTATCTCATCCTGAAATGGGAGGGGAAAGTGATCTCTTTTTTTTGCCTCATTGAGCGGACGGTAATCCACACACACCCTCCACTTGCCGTTTTTCTTGGGAGTGACACCAACGGGAGAGACCCACTCTGAATTCTCCACTGGATAAATGAAATCTGCTGCTAGAAGCTTTCTTACCTCCTTACGGTAGATCCTGCTCCTTGATGACTCCTAGCCTTCGTAGCTTTTGAGCTTTAGGTTTGGCCTTTGGATTTATCTCAATCTTGTGTTGAACATCATCTACTCCACGCACGTCGGTGTAGTCTTTAGCAAAAATCTTAGGAAATTTCCTTAACACGCCTTTGAACTCCTCTCTTTCATCCTTTGTAAGTGTTGTAGACAACATACCTTCTAACATTCTTTCATCTTTCACATTTTGGTTCTCTTGGGAACCTACCTCCTCCAAACCTTGACAAGAGGTCTCTTGGTTGGTTGGCTTAAACCTTACCCCCATGACTTCGATGGAAGACTCCTCTTCAGTAATGCTGCCGCTACTTTCTTCTTCTGAAGTGTTATCGGTCCAATCTTCTTCCGTCTCACTTTGAGATAATTCTTCATGGAGCTCCTCTTGGCGTTGCTCCTTCATGTCAAAGACAACCTTCTTATGATTGTCATTCCTGGAATTTTCCACTCTCCCAATCCTGCAAAGCTCGCATTTCATTAGCCATGGTCTTCCTAGGGTAAATGGATAACCACTTCCCCAGAAGACCAAAATCCACGTAACTTCTTTTAATTTTTCATCTTGACGCTTTGTAAGTGTACATGTACAACCGTCCAAAGCATGCTGGCATACATTCATCCAATGGGATTCCATGAGAGCAAGGCAGTTGATCACAAGCTTCCAATTTTCTTGCAAATCGGGCAAAGCCCTTGGCAGCAATCTATGAACCTTGATTCCAACTCATTCGATTTTTACGACGGTCATTTCATCGGTAGGAGTACTTCATGAGGTACGCAGTTGATATTTGTTTATTTCACATGCGCTTGATAACTATGGTATGCAAGGGGCATCTACGATGGATTGTGGATATCATTCATAGACTCAACTACGTACGAGATGCACATACGTTGCACATATAATTTTGTTTTTGCAGCAGATCTACAAGTAGACAAGGTCTATTTTTTGTGTATGATCGACAAGGTCAAGTCTCTTTGCTATGACATCTGTTGCCAATAGCATTTTTTGGCAATGAGGTCAGACATAGTTCTATGACGCAAGGCTTCAATTTATACATCTTGTATTGAAGCTGGCCACGTTTGGCATATGCTATGAGCATACACAATGGGGACGAAATAGAGAAGGTGTTTGCAGGTGGATTCAATTTTGCAGGTTATGGCCTTATGTACCAGACGAGTGTATAGGACATACGAGGGTGTCTGTGCAGATATGGCTATGGGCCGTTTTGGAATGAGTTTTTCTCCCAACTTTCATGACAACTGGTTGCAGGAACAACGACCAGGTTAGCCAAGTTTAAGTTTTTCCTGTTTCTTCCTATTTACACTTTACTTGGAAATTACTGCCATTGTGCAAAGCAAAGTGCTTTGGCAATTTTATAGGAAGCACAGCTTCAGGGAACTGGCAAAATAGGGGATATCTGCTCACAGAATACCTACCACTTTAAATTGTTCAAGATACTTACAGTTTTGGTTCTCACGGTTGAGGCCATCACTCTGCGCAAGGGCTTACCATTCTTTATGCAAGGCATGCTAGTGACGTGAATTCAATTATGCCGCTTCATGCATTACGCTTCTGCTAACACACTCGCAACTCTGTCAAGGCCAGAGTACGGATGGATTGTTGGTTACTATCAACACTCAACAATACTAAAAAGAACCTAAAATTTTGTCTAGATTCACCGGCAAGGTGCCCCTTTCAAGTCATCCTCATACAGCCACCACCCTACACGGTAGATGGTCAAGATTTAACTTGTGTTTTCTGTTGCCTCTCTCGATGAGAGCGTCATACAGAGAGGTTGTGGAATGCTGATAGGATAAGCTGCAATTTAGGCATAAGATTCCAATCATTCTGTACATGGTTGACTATGTTGGTTACCGTTATCTGCTAGTTGAGCAGTTTCTACAAGGTGTCTTGCCAAGGGGTTTGACTACGTAGATTCTAAATCCAAGGGCTTGGATTGCAAAGGCAACACCCAGGGTTCCCAGTGCAATGCTATTTGTTTTTTTAGGTAGGGGACGTGCTCCTCTCCATTTGAATACGGGTAAGTGAACATTACGTTCAAATATCCAGGTACGCATTTGTTGATTTGGTGTTATTCCATTTTTAGTATGCTTTGCTTGGTTTTTCAAAACATATAAGTACGCTTGAATGTTACAGAGCCATGCCAAGGGCATGTCGGCACAAAGTATTTTGGGCCAAGTGTCCAATCTATCTTTCTATCTTATGTTGTTACGAACCTACTTGTAGGGTTCAATTTGGCACATGTTGTCACATGGGATACAACATGGTCTAGGAACTCAAGGAGTTCGGTTTATCCAGTGTGGAGCAAGGCTAATGAGGGTCCCTCTCACTCCCGTCGTAGAGTGTTTGCAGTTACCTCCACACACAAGTACATCTTGTACTTGAAGGATGTTATTTTTTACACATCCTTACATGAGACATATTCCACATGTGGAGAATATGAGTCTCTGGACTGACACTGGCGCCATTATATCAATTATGTCTCACGACAAAGTCTAGGTGCTGGTCACGTCTGTTTGCTAGAACATTTTTAGCACGACGTATAAGGAGCAATTTCGTGGCCAGAAATTGTCGGATACTTAGAATGACTTGTTAAGGTACAAGTACTGCTAAACAACATTACAGATGGTTGTTTATACATATAGCAAGGCTATAAGTTATTAATGAAAAAGTTTCATTGTCTGTACCTAGCAGTGACCAATGTTTCACCTTCCATTGTGATTCAGACGTTTCAGCAAGGCTTGCAAAAGATTGCAACTAAAAGTATTTAGTTTCTTTTCATATTTACATTCCTTTTAATGCGTCCTAGGCTCATCACATTTTCCATAAGTATTGGCAAGGATCATTATGGATATACAGGTTCAGGTTAGTTTTTGCTAAATGCATGCACACTAGGTGTTATGGGCCCTAGTGTTTAGAAAAGGCTGATTTGGAACGGCATGCATATTCCTTAAGTTGTTGCTTATGAAGCATTTTTGCACTCTATGTGCACTATCACTATGAGATTACTTTTGGGTCTACTAATCACCAATAGAGGTCATGGCTCGGTTTGGGTGTTTGTGGAGTTTTTCAAGTGAACCACGATGGTTATTTCGGACATTGTTGATTTCTCATCAATGTTATACACTACTGTGATTCCCCGTTTACAAGTCATCTGGGACGACTGTCTGTAAACCGTGAGGAAAACACACCTCAGCACTGTTAGTTATCCAAGGGGATAGGCAAATTACAAAGAGTAATCTTGTGCTAAAGGATCTGCTAAGAGCATACGTTCGCACAACGCATTTCTGGATAGATGATTTTCTCCCTATTCTAGAATTTTCTTAAGTACGGTTTTTGACTTTGAACACCTGTTGTGGTGGGGTTGGAGATTGTGTCAATACTTTCATACATCAAGGACTTATCAGGTGTGCTGACAAATTATGTTGGCAAGTAACCTTCATTAGGGATGAACATGTAGTTCTTTGTGTTCCAAACTATTCAGAATTCTAACACGAGGACACTCCCTATCTCTATGAACTTTTCAAGATACTCACGCGAGTAGGAAATCTGGCTCACAACTGCATGGAGATATACGCCAAGGTTTCCTTGCATTATTCCAATACCTTCAGAAGATCTGAAAATTGGTTATGCCTTTGGACAACTCTTAGTTGTGTCTACTCCTTTACAGTACTCAAGTGAGTTATAAATGGAGTTACCATTTAGACCCAAGTGACTCTTAGTTGTGGCTACTCCTTTACAGTACTCAAGTGAGTTATAAATGGAGTTACCATTTAGACCCAAGTGGTTGCAAACGGACAACAATGTTGAAAATCAAGATGTTGCTCTTGGTTTCATTGAACCTCCTCACTGCACCAATTATCAGTCATACAGACAACTAGCTCACTTATGGGATGCCAATAAAGAAAACATCAGTATTCTTAAGAAGATATTACTACTTGTGTTTTCGAGGACGAAAAATCTTCCTTAAGGGGGGAGTAATGTCAGGACAAGGGTCCTACGCGGCAAGGCCCAACCTAGGGGGTCAGGGACCTAGGCCAGGGGCAGACTGGACCAATGCGGACTGGGGATCCGCTTAGGGCAAGAGCTAGGAGCTAGGCCTATATAAGGGGCGGTAGGGAGGAGGATCCTATGTTCAGTTACCCTAGGTCTTATAGGTGCTACGTGAGATATTGCAAGTTGTTTTACAAGAAGGAGAGGGGCCTATTTATAGGTTGGAGACCCCTCATTAAGATTATTGGAAATCCTAATTTACAAGCTAACAAATTAGGATTATGATTTTTTTTAATATCAAAACATTGCGGGCCTTATTTGTCTGCTTGAGTCATGGATGTGGGCTCAAAAGAGAGAATTATTGATGGTAGATAAGGTGAAAGTAGAGTTTTAAGGAAGGAGAGAGAGAGAGAGAGAGTTACTATGCACATATCTTGAGGTGAGGTGTCTTTTATGGTTAGGTCAATGGCTATTTTGTGTTAGTATGTGAGTGGTTAGTGTTAGTAATCACTAGAAAGTTAATGATATATTTACAATGGATAGAATGGGGTGGATGGTTGAATAAAGTGAGAAAATCCTTGTGATATTGAAGCTTGAAGAAGTACTTACTTGTGTTGGTTCCCAAAATGACTATCGATCATCTTCTTCGTCTTCTCTTCTTTACGCCACCGCTGCTAAGGTTGATTATCACGAGATGAAAATGGCAATTCGGTTGATGAAATCTCTTAATTTGCAGAGGTTAAGCATGGTTTACATGCTGAATTTTATGTATATAGAGAAGGGGTAAGATGGAATTGTACTTTGGAAGTAATAGAGAGAGGCATAGAGATAGTGTATGTACATGTAGAGCTCATATGAGAGCTACGGAAGTAAGAGGGGAGGTTAATGGTGAAGAAGGTGAGGGAAACCATGGAAGGTGCAGGTTTGAGGTAGGGATTGAGAGGAATGAGTGTGTGCGTGCGTGCGTGCGTGCGTGCGTGCGTGCGTGCGTGTGTGTGTGTGTGTGTGTGTGTGTGTGTGTGTGTGTGAATAGAAGTGTGGAAAGAGTTGAGAGAAGACTATGGGCTACTTGTGAGAAAAGTGGGCAGATTGGGGTCCACTCAAAACATCTTAGCTCACTGGTGGTTGCTCCAAAAATCACCAAACGTTTTGAGGTGATTATTCAGCTCTTGTTCCACATTTTCTCTTTTGACCACCGCTTCAAATTTGGAGTGGAGATGGATATAAAAAAACCCACCAAAATACATGTTTTTCTTCACAAAAAAGTCTTCAGTGGGCCCCCTTTTGTTGAATTTGCATATGGCTCCAAAGGTGAGCCCCTCCTTGCATGAGATCATGACCTAATTGATTCTTAGGGGTTTGAAAATATGCATGTTGTGGATTATGCAAAATATAATACATGGATATGATGGGAGAAAATAGGCTATATATATAACCAATTATGGAATCTAGAATAGTGTCATCTATATATAAATATAAAATGGGGAAAAGAGATATATGAAAATATAAGGAATCAAATGAGGAGACCACCCTCATTTGTTTTTATTGAAGTATATTTATTTACATGAGATAAGAAAAAATACCTCTAGGAAATAGGAACTTAGATGTGAAAGGTATTGTTGAGGTTTTTCTTAGAGTGGATTCACACAAAAAATAAGAGAAGCTTGCATGAAATGATTTTTTATAGAATACATAGGTAAAAAATATTATGGTAATGTTGAGTAAATGTACATAACATATATAGGAAAATAGCACACACTTAGGTGAAATATTTTAATAAATACCAAAATAATTATGAAAATTCCCTATATTTAGGTCCTATATATAGTGAGATATTTACAGACCAATGGGCCATAATATACTTTGGATTTTTGTTATTTATTTTTTTGGTGCAACTAGCGTAGTGACTAGTTAGTTGAGGGTTTTAAGAAGATATGGGAAAAGTCCCCTAATTCACACACGGCTATGTACAATGAAGAGGTAAGAATAGCCACAGTGTTTTGGTGATTTTGGTAGGGTGAGGTAACTCACTATGGCAATTATGAAGAGCCGAAAAACGGCTATCACTATATATTAATGGATAGATATCAATGATATTTTAAAGCCAAAAGGTCTAACCAATTTTGATTTCATTTGTAAGAATTTTATCATGCACCCATTTTGGAAAAAAGGGAAAAAGCCAAAGTCCTTATAGGGCCCATTTGCCAAAATTTCCCTGATGTGGATGACTATCACCAGCAGCCATCATCACTAGCCCGCCTTAATGGATTCGCATATCTTTGACAGTGATACTACAGCTAGACTATAATGAGCTAGTCTACCTCCCAAAGTGATGGCACACTTGTCTACTCACCTCACTCACTAGCGGTTCATACTAGACTATTGTACTAGTTTCCCTTTTTTGTTGTATTTTCCCTTATATTTTGTAGACCTTTTATCTTGAGTTTGTGAAAAAGAAGAAGTAAGATGTTTTGCCTCCATCTTTGTGAGTGTGTGTGCTTGCAAGATCTCAAGCTCTCTCCTTCTCTATCTCTTGACATTGTATCAGAGCGTGGTTGTGTCTGAGGAGCAGCAAGCGGGAGTAGCCTAGGAAGCGGCTTCGATATTCTCAAGATCCATCATCAATGATATTCGATTCAGGTGATTCCACTTGGAGAGTGTGCATCTCATGGTTCTATACGTTCCTTTGGACTACAATTATGTAGCCATATTGTCATTACTGGCATGCTTTGACCCCCATTGTGGAGTATGTTCGCATGCAAAAACGCAATGGTTCCAGATTTTGCAGATCTACATATAGGTGGTGCAGAAATATTTGGTTTGGCTACAGTGTGCACACACACTTTTTAGTACAATGAACAGGTGTATGTACATAGATTGTGGTTACAAGTAATAATCATGTATTTTTAGCATGCCTTGTAGGCTGTATGAAGGGTTGGAAACATGTCGTCCAACAATGATGGGCTTAACCATGTTGTCAGTGAGAAGCTAGACAAGAAGCTTGGAAGTTTAGAATGATCAATTTCCTTATGGGCAATGGTTATTGGGAGTACATTGATGGAGAGCATGAGGTAGCACCACTATTGCTAGAGGTAAGTGTGAGTGCTGTGCAAATCAAGACATTTAAAGATTGGAACCAGGTATCTTGGAAATTCATGTATTGGATTTTTGACAGTGTATAAGACACTATGATTAGGCATATACAGGATGCTCAATCTCCTAAAGAGGCTTGGGACACTTTGTTGTCATTGGATGTGATCAACACAAACGCAAGGAAGCTGAAATTGAAGATTGAGCTGAATACTATGTAGAAGAAAAGCATGTACATCAATGACTATTCTTTGAAGATAAAGAACATATGTGAGTCACTTGCATCCATTGGTGTTACAATTGATGATGTGACAAAGTAGAATTTTGTTTGCGAGGTTATCGTCCTGAGTATAAACAGTCCAAAACTGGCATCCATTTTTGAAAGAACATTCCCTTGTTTACAGATTTGGTGTCCTTATTGATTGTGGAAGAGAAGGAACTTGAGGAAGAATCCTCTAGTCAGGGTGGAAACAATTGTGAACAGGTCCTTTTCAACAACAGAGGAAGAGGAAGAGGATGTGGCACAGGTCATGGACGAGATTGAGGAAGAGGCAACCACCAAGCACAATAGAAAATCAACAATCATGGTCAGAGCACACGTGGTGTTCAAGGAAACTTTTGAGGCAGGGGTAATCCAAGAGGTCGTGGAAATGCATAGCACAATAATGAAGGTCAACAAAAAAATGTAGTATGTTGGGGTTGTGGAAGACATGGTTAGTTTGAGTGTGACTATCCAGACAGAAGGCAAAAAAACAATTATGCAACTACTAGCATGGATACAGTTGAGCTTGAAAGGCTATTTGTGATCGGGGGGTCCACCTCTATGTATGTAAGTACCATGAGAGTTAAGCAGGAGGGGTTTTTTAATTCAAAAATTTTGGGTAAATTTACATAAATATATGTAAATAAGGGGTTTTTAATTGCACTTTGAAAAAAACCCGTAAGTTCATAAAGAAAGAGGGGTTTCTTTTATTAGTTCAAGATTCACAAATAAGGGGTTTTTTAAATACCCTTTGAGTGCACATTGTATAGATGGTTTACATATAGTGAACCCCTCGAGGATGCACCGCATGCTGAATACTATGCCTGCAAATGTGGCAAAATCAAGTGATAATATCTAGTATGTGGATTCTGGTTCATTGAATCACATGGCCAGCCATGGTGAATGGTTTAAGAAAATGCTAACTTTACAAGTTCTTGGCTATGTACAAACTAGGGATGATACTACACATCCTATTATGAATACAAGAAATGTGCCACTATCTAGGACATATGGTAAAGTGAATTTCCTAGTTGATGTACTACATGTACCCAACATTACAAGCAACCTGGTTTTTGTTGGGCAAATGGTTGAGCATGGTTTACAGGTCAAGTTTTTAACTCTGATGGTCTCTTTGTCAAAGAGCATAAAAAGGATGGAAGGCTGGTTGCACAAGGAAGGAAAATGGGTAGAATGTTTACTTTGGAGGTAAAGTAAACATTCTTCGGGAAGTCTGGGTATAGATATCTAAGGTAGGCTAAAACCACCTCATTCTACTTGGAGCCTTTGTAGAGAGAGATTTCGGTCTCTTTCGTGCGAGTTTTTTGGAGCCACAGTTGACCATTTTCAGCGCTGTCTCACACGAGACATGAGGGGTAAGTTCTTTACACATCAATGATCCATTTTGTACGGTCGGTAGCTAGTCTAAATCCATAGAAAAAACCCTAGAAATCGAGCAGTGCATGAAGAACTACGACCTAAAACTGACCATAGTGGCCTGCCAGCTCAACCAAATCAGATGGGATTTGAACTATAGCATTCCCTAACATAATAGAACCTTTCTATACCATCAGTTGACCATTTGGCAGGGGTTGAGGGGGTCCCTAGTAGAAAAGTTAGGTTTTTGGCAAATGCGAGAATTCCGACCTGACTCCACAGATGGCTTGCTTATGAGGTCTATATACAATGCATATGATTGGTTTGGTGAAAGCCATCAAGAAAAACCCTCAAAAAAAGCAGAAAATAGCTCGAAGGTTACAAAGCATCAAATTGACATACAAGGTCAAACTGACTCCAAATTAGCCAAAATTGGACAGGTTGCTTCACGACTATGTTGCGGACAAGTCCAAAGCCTCAAAGTTGACCGACCAACCCAACAGGCAGTGTAGTCACAAAAAATGGTGATATCAAAGTTGACAAAGCACAAAGTGATGCTGGCATGACCAAACTTGACCAAATTCAATTTAGGACTTGTTTTAGGTGTATGGAACATATCTAGGTCAAAATTTGTGAGTTTTGCAAAGAAATTATCACTGTTATAAATAAACGTGATTATTTACTTTTGCATCAGTTTTGCTTGGAGATTGTTACCTCACCTCACCTATCATTTGTACACACCTATTACATGCCAAAAATCAAGTATGAGCCAAAATGACCACCCATTACTTGGAAAATTGTCAAAAAATGCAAAGAAATCTTTGCAAGCCAATTTCTTGGTTATGGACCACATTTCTTGATCCAAATCACCTTATATCAAATATACAGGGTCTATACAATGCCTAAAACCAGTTTATAGAAAAAAATGTCAATTTTGGAAGAAAAGTTAATAATCGCGATTATTTACTTTTTGGTCAAAATTGGGGAGTTTTGATATTTTGCCATCATACATCCAAAGTACCTGATATGTTAAGCCCACTAGCCAATTCTGAATGAATTTGGAGCTCAAAATCTCAAATTTCCTTTATATCTACTGTTTCAGAGACCTAAAGCCAAAATATGGTACCATTTTCACCCTATGTATCCAAATGAGCCCATATTTCACTTAGAGCATGTATTTGGTATATACTTCAAGCCTATGAAGCCAAGTTTGCAAAAAGTTGAAAATTTTCCTTAGCTATAAATAATCATGATTATTTACTTCGGTTGCAAATATTTGTTTTGACTTCACAGTTTTGTTCCTTGCATGTTTTTATGCATCTTTGCTTGTTCAAAAATTGATTTAAACAAAATTGGACCAAAATTGTCAGCATTTCAACCTAAAGGACATTTCAGAGAAAATTCTGACAAATCTGCTAACTTTGCACTCTATTCACTGAACAAGAGCTATGCAAGAAGCGGAAAGGGCCAAGAAGAAGCTCAACCAAAAGGAAAAGCTACAGGAACTACCCGCTTATCAACTAGACCCTGATTCTGTCAAAGGAGCCAAGGCATCATACCTCTCCAGAGAACAGTTAGAAGAGCATCACACTACAGTCTTCACTGGCAGGTTCAAAAGTGAAGAGGGGCATCAGGTGGAGTTGCAACTCCTGCCCAAGGAATTCTATGATGTAGCCACCAAGCTAGAGACAAAAGAGGCTAACCGCAGGCTGGGACTCAGGGATTTCTACGAACAAGAGCCTTGCGGAGTGGATTTTTAGAAAGCTTACAAGCTTCTATCCACAATTAAAGAAGATGGAACAGATATCTGACACCCAAGGAAACAAGGTCAAAGTAGTGATCGCTAAAGAGATAGTGGCAGAGGCACTCAGATTGCCCACAGAAGGAATGACCATGCGATCAAGGGACAAGAAAACAGCAGGAACATTTACCAAAGAGACAGATGCGGCTACATTTGCCGATTTAATTCACAAACAAGTGGAAGAGCCAGCCCTCTTGTACCATCAGCACTTCCATTTTTTGGCAAAAAGGCCACCAAGGTACACTACGCCAAATCACGTCGTGGCCACTACATTCACTCAAGTTCTCAAGTCAACAACAAGGCAACCAGTGGACCATGTGCAGTATGTCTTGACCACTTTGAAGGGCACCAAGAAGGAAGGCAAAATCACTTACTTGGGTGTGCCAGAGGTCTTGACAAGAATAGCATACCATGCCATAGGCATGGCCGACAATCTACCGCCTGCTCCTGATCAAAACACCTGGATATTGACAGCACAACCCTCTCCAAGAGCTACAAGGTCAAGAAAAAGATCGTATAAATCCGATGAAGAGTCAGTTGATAGCTAGCCGGAAGGGCATAGCAGCGAGAGAGCTTTGACAACGAGGAAAAGAGAGCTTGCAAGGAAGAAATGAAAAGAAAAGTTGTGGCCACACACCAAGAAGAGCCACCCAAAAACAAGCACGACTTGAAAGAGAAAAATAGGCCTACAAGTGCAGTAGACAAGCACAAGGGAAGGACCGAGAGAAATGGGTGCCTGCTGGACTTAAAGGCCCTAGAACGAAGCATCACACAACAAAAGAGACTCAAGATCCGACAAAGCGTTTGGAAAGAATGTACCAAGAATCTGAAGTCCTCAAGCTGAAGGAGGTAGAAGACGTGGCAAGGAAAGCCAAAGAGGTGGAAGAACAAAGACAATCCAAGGAGACAGCTAGAGCAGAAGCCCAAGATCAAAGCTACGGATCTCCCAAACCAACCTCACCACCTATCGAACAACAGGAACACCCCATGCCAAGCCCACCACCATCACCGGTGGGAAAAGAGTCCAATAAAGAAGCGGAGCCAGAGAAAACTGATGAATCTGAATCCAACAAAAAAACAAACTCTGCACAAGAGGCTGACCACCGAGAGAAAGAGAAAGATAAAGAAGCAGAGCCAGAAAAAGAGGCTACCAGTGCACAAGAGAAAGAACTCGAGCTAGAGAAGGACGCAAGTCCGGCACCAGAAGCGAAAACAAGATCTGAGCCAGAACCCTCTACTGCGGCACAGCAAGAGAAGGATGAAACACCTTCTACTTACACTCAGCATGAAACGGCCGAGGCATCAAAGCCTCAGGATGACAAATAAGAAGACCGACCCTCTACCTCCACACAAGAAGACCAGCAGAGCTACAACGCAGCACAAAGACACACATGAGGCTGCAAGCACATCTCGGCTGGCAAGACAAGAGGATTGGCATTCAAATGACGATGTTATATTACAGGTAAAAAAATATGCACGGCACATGCAAGAAATGATGGAGAGACTCCATTCAGCAGCACTAAGTTACAGCACAAAGGCCAAAGAGCTTGAGATGGTGATCAACGCTCTCCAAGGAGAGTTAGAAGACAGGATGATTGTCATCACCGATCTTCAGAGACAAGTGCAAGAGATGAAAGCAAAAGCTGAACAGCATTAGCTAGCTAGAGATAGGTAGCAAAAAGAAATGGAGGGAGTTAGGTGATCTGCTCACCAAACTATTCGATGCCTGCAAAGCAAAAGACGAGCAGTTGACAAAAGTGACAAATGAACTTCTTACAACATCCCTATCAGCTCAAAAAATTCAGGTGCAGTTAGATGTTGCAAATGCCTCGTCACAGTACTCTAAACAGCGGATCAATGATCAGGCAATCTTCTTACAGCAAATCAGAGAAAATCCAATCGTGGCCTCGATCAAAGGAACTGACGAAGTATACAAGGCACTCAAAAAGAAGAACAAAGACCTTGAGTTGGAATTGAAGCTGGAAAAATCACAACGCGAGGACCTGGCACTGATGCGGGTTCAAAGAGAAGAGGAGCTCCTAAAGAAAATAGCAAAACTCAAGTGAGTTAACCAACTCCTTAGAGATGGGAAACCAAACACGCAGGAAGAGGTAGGCACTTCAGAACAGCCACAGATAGACATACCCTCGGTCTCATTTGTTGAGTTTGAGACATAGTCCACAACAGAGCTGAGTGGTGATGAGGATTCTCATATCAACATCACAGATGCAAACACAATGTCAATGTTCCAACTGTCAAAAGTTGAAGAAGACGCACTGAAAGAGAAGATCACCCAAAAGGTGGATGAGTAGTGGAAAGTTGCAATGGACTAGGAGTTGAGAGTTTCACACTCTGTCAACGTCACTCAACTCACTTCCAATCAGATCAATGCGCAATGGCATCAACAATCCCTACCATACCCTCTCATCAAAGTGGAATTACTACATGTGAAAGAGAGGTTGTACAAAGATATGCAAGAAGATGGTGCAGATAAAGACCACCCAAAGTGGAGGTTAAGCTGGTTGAGCAAGAATCCCAGATATCTGATTCTGTTCACAAGAGCACCCGCAGCCCTTCAAAGAGATCCAACTTTATGTCTTGTACCCAGAGTAAGGACATCGCAAGAGCATGAAGCATTGACAAAGAAGAGGCCAACTTGTCTTAACTACCTCAGGCTGCCAGCTCCAGAGAGAGGACAAGCGTGGTGAAAACCCTCACGGGTGCCATGTCTTTCTTCAAGGTTCTACTAGATCTCTCCTGTGCCATGTTATATAAGATTTGCAAAATGTTTCTCACATGCATCCAAGTTTTTAATGAGCCTGAGCAAAGAGGAGCCCCATGGATATCATTTTTAGAAGGTAACAAAGGCTTATGCTATGATCTGAGTGGGCAACCTTCGAAAGAAGTTCTTTATGACTTCTATGCCAGATGCATGCTCTTGCCATTGAATAATATGTTGGCCTTTGAAGAAGCTTTCTACACTGGATTCTTCACCTGGTGAATGAAGATATTTTCGACCGTGATCAGCAACCTTACATCCAGGTTTGTAGGCTACTCAACGGTGGAGCTAAAGAATAAAGTGACTATGCAGTTTTTGCAAGTGCCCAACAAAGAAAGAAAAATTGGATACTAGAAGGTACTGGATGCGCTTAAAGACCGCCTCGCCAGTTGTCAACCCAAAGACTATTTCAGCCCATAAAGCTGTGTCAAGGGACGACACAGGCGAGGAGGGGGGAAATGTTAGCAGCAAGCTAACACGGACACCATTTTTTTAAGTTCTCTTTGTAAAACTTTTATTATTTTGATAAATTGGGAATATTGTAACTCCTACTTTCTCAAAAAAACTCTGTAATTAATGAGTCGGGCCCACAAGCTTCCAAATTGTATCAGCCAGTCATTACCCAGCTTTGGTAGAACTCCAAATTATTAGTTTTGAACACCCAAAAACCTTGGCTAAGGTATAAAAGCCAATTTTTGTAAGTTTTTGGATAAGAAATACACAGCGTGAGCTAACGGCGCTCACTCCTCTCCTTCTCGCGCTTCCTACTCCCTCCTTGGTTGTCACATTGCAATTGTGTTTATTGCATTGCAACCGCAGGTAAGAGTTCTACGCATTGACGTAAGAAGTTCACAGTATTTCGTAGCTTTTGGCGTCGTCGACCCGCGGCCTAATTTCATCATAACTAGGAATTTACACTTTTAAATCAAAAATTAAGCATAGACGGGGTATTGGATCAACATTGCTAAGCATTTAGATGCATTCTGGGTCGAAAACGACTAGGTCAAAAATCCACTCCTGTTAATAATCGTGATTTTAGAACTTGACCTAAAGTGGGTAGACCATAAGCATGTGTGCTTAGGTCTTATAAACTTGTCTTAGAAGTTTCGTCACGTTTGGATGTCATTTGATGCTGTAACGAATGTGATTTGTTTGCCGATGAGCGATTGTCTTTTGGTGATTTTAGTCACTTGAGTGTAGCTTGAGTTAGATGCAATTTGTTAGTTGTTTTCCGAGAGATTGACAACCTCTTGTAGCCTCTATGCACTAGTCGAGTCAGCTTCATCCCATGGTTTGACAAATTAATTGTTGTTCTCGCTAATACTGCAATAAGATAGGATGGCAAGGTTAGACATGCATCCCACACTTAGCTTCCGCAAGCATGTCTGCAACATAGTCCATATAAATCTTCCATAGTATAGTGACAAGCTCCACTTGGTGTTCGGGAGACGTCATCTCCACACACATGATCCTGAGCATGCATACTTATTAACATTTGTGCACAATAAAGAAAAAGAGAGTCTTATAAGACAAAACTTTGTTCTTTTATACATATTTACATTTTCTTACTCTAGGGAATCCTTGTAGGCATTGAGAAGGTTTAGGGTATCCTTTAATCATATTCCTTGCATCCATCTAGCATCTTCAAAAGGATTCTTTTCAAACTGCAGCACCTCTTCATGGTCCTTGATATTGGTGGGTCTTCAATGGTTGCTTCTTGAGGTGGCTCTCCTTTGTAAGGCTTTAGTAGGATCACGTGGAAAGCATTGTGTATGATCCAATGGTTGGGAAACTTGAGCTGATAGGCCATCTCATTGATCTTCCTAAGAATTTGAAAGGGATCATAGTACCTATTTGCTAACTTAGCATAGTAGTTTTGGTGTCCCATAGGATTTTTTCTCGTCATGTGACTTAATAGAGCCTTGGGAAACTTAAGCAAGACCCAATCATTTTGTCTAAAGGATAGAGTTCTTCTATGCTTATCAACAGAAGCCTTTTACCTTCGCTTGAGAGATGGATATAGCATCCTTAATCTTTTGGAAATATTCTTGGAGGTCTTGGCTATATTCATCTACAAACAACAAAGATAAAATCCATGGATATGCTCTCCCATGGGGAATTAGGGATTGGCAAATGTTGAAGCAATCTAGGTTGCTTCCCTCTACCAAACTTTTTCTTTTGACATACTGCACATTTTGAAGCATACTCTTGTATGTTTGCTTTCATGGCAAGCCAACAAAAGTATGTTTCTATCCCTCTTAGGGTAGATTGAATCCCTCTATACCCCATATAAGGAGGATCAGTATATTCATACATTACTTTCTCACATAGCGAGTTAGTAACACATAGGCTGTTCCCATAGAGAAGATAACCATCTTGTAAGGTAAATGGTTCTTCCTTCTTCCCTAGTGCAAGGGCTGAAATCACATCTTTAAAATCGCTATTGATAGAATACTCATCTATCATAGAAGATAGATCATTGTGAGTTGCTATGGATACCGCATTCACTCTTGGTCATCTTGAGAGTGCATTGGCTACTTGATTATGCTTGGCAGCAATGTGAGCAATATGAAAATGGATGTGGGAAAGGAAATTTTCCCGCCTCATTTGTTTGTCAGAGAGCTTGGTCTGCATCATAAAGTAATTAAGGCTTTGGTGATCCGTGTGCAGAATGAAAGGAGTCCCCAATAAATAGTGCCTCCATGAGTATAGAGCATGTAGAACTGCTAAGAGTTTCTTCTCATATATACCTAGAGCTTGCTCAACAGGGTCGAGCCTTCGACTTTCATAGGCTATGGCGTGCCCTTCTTGGAGCAAAACAAAATCCAAGACAATCACCATAGGCATCACATTGGACCTCAAATGGCTTTGAGAGATCCAACAATGTAAGCACTGGTTGAGAGATAAGCTTCTCTTTAAGATTTTTGAAAGCATTTCTCTCCTTGGTGGACCATATATACCTAACATGTTTCTTTGTAAGGTCATGTAATGGTCCCGCTATTTGTGAGAAATTTTCTATGAAGCATCTATAGTATGCTTCTTAATTCATGCAGATTACTTGGATCCATTTGGATGCCATCTTGAGAGATAATGTGACCTAAATACTGAATCTCTTGTAAGGAAAAATCACTTTCCTTTTGATTTATATAAATCTTATTCTCTTGTAAAACTTGAAATATTATTTGGAGGTGTTGCTTGTGTTTGTCTCATCAATTATATTAGATGATTATATCATCAAAGAACACTCCAGTAAAGCTTTGGTGAGGCCTAAATAGCTTCTCCATCAGACGATTGAATGTGGTTGGTGCATTGGTCAAGCCAAAAGGCATGACAATGTACTCAAAAAAACCAAACATAACATAGACAACAAAAGTATAAACCCAACATATGTACAAAGCTTGGTACATCTACGAAATATTTTTATTAGGCTGCCAGTCTATAAGAACAACAAGTGAATGCCAAAATTTTCACCTTGAGACTATCATAGCTAGAAGTTGAGAAAAACTAGACATTGGCTTTAGAAGGTCCAAAAGGACAAACTGAACCAACAACACACATAACCAAGAAACATAGACGGGGACAAGAGTACAACAGAGTCTTTTGAAATATCTTCTAAGAAACAAAGATTTTTGGGAACAGCTTAATGTTAAGACCAAGCCCGGGTGATTCAATCTATATACAAAACAATACGCCACCTACAAGCGGACACCTTTGATAAAACCCCTATATACGACTCATATTATGGAATATGACCCCCTTTCTACTTCTATACGACAATCAATGAAGAAAACTATCATACCCTATCTTACATATAAAATTTAGGTCTCACATGATCTGACTGAGTAAAACTAGTCCAAGAGTTTGTACCATAGTGAATGGCAACGTGTTAGGAACCACTTCTATTGATAAATATATGTAGCTTCAATGTGTCATAGTTTGACTTTCAAACTATGTGCCCGATCAGCCTGCAATGTGGCTACTTGTCCAATTTTGACGCATACAAAGCTGGGGTAAATCAACCCTTGACCTGCTCCAAATCAGCCCTTATTTATGATTGGCTTGATGCAAAATTTGATGTGTGACATGATAAACAACTTCCCCAAAATTCATTCGAGTTCAAGTGCACACCGGTGACCAATCACTACAAGTAATTAGCCCTTATTTATGACTGGCTTGATGCAAAATTTGATGTGTGACATGATAAACAACTTCCCCAAAATTCATTCAAGTTCAAGTGCACACCGGTCACCAATCACTACAAGTAATCAACCCAGATCAGGTCCCCCCTGAAAAAAATATGATACCCCCCTCCCTTATTTTTAAGCTTGGGAGATAAATTTTGGGGGGCTTGCCCCTAACTTATACGCTTATGTAACTTGTAAAAAAAACCCCCTCCCCTACACTTAGGTGGTGCGGTAAGTTTTTGATGGTGAATCCCCCGGGAGACCAAGAAGGTAGCATGACCTATTCCACAGATTGAAGGAAAATCCATAGCCATGTTTTTAGTACTATGAAGTTGCTACCTTGGAAATTACTATCAAATTGTAAAAAAGTCCAAACTAGATAATTGAAGAACTAGAAACATCTGGGTAGACCACCACTAGTACAACACAAGCAACAATAGTTACCACAACAATAGTTCAAAGTGTACATGGCTGACTATAGGCCCTTCAAAACAATAAACTAATGGTGGGTGATCTATAGTATTGATACATCTAGATGAATGGTGGTGCCATACAATGTCCCAATGGTCATATATTAAATTTAAAGCACCCATGAGATACCACCACAAATTTTCTATGTAGCCATGATCCAAACGGGATGGAATACAATTGTAATGCTAAAGGACAAAGGATGGAGTCTCATGCTAATATTTAATTTCTAACATAGACAATCAATGGCAATAATTATAGAACAAAAGTTCTTGAACTAAAAGAAATTTTGATTGAAGAAGAATATGAAAGAGAGTAGCATACAAAAACCATTAAAGAATTGCAACAATGGAATATAGAACAGTTGAAGTTGCTCAACTCTAGCCTCAATGCTCAAAAGTGGAAACTCACCAAAGATATCACAAAGCACAAATCTTTGCTGGAATGAAAACAAGCCATCAATGATAGTCTAAAGGAGGTTCACACTGTACTAAAGAAATCCATTATGGACAAATATCTCTACTAGTCCTTGTTAGGTATGTTGTGTATTTAGAAGGCAAACTCACACTCAACCTGGAAGACATGCAAAATCTCATCGCAAACATATAAGAAGACCTAGAGGACCAAACCACCACTAGTGCATTAGCCAACAATGCCCTATTAGAGAACATTAAAGCAAGCCAAAATAAGAACAAGGAAGAGGATAATACCTCAAAGGAAAACCAAATTCAGCGACAAAAGACAATGATGATGATGATGATCCTACAGATGCTCCAAAGAAAATCAAGGGAGGGGTCAGACTCAAGTGCCCGATTAATCACAATAGCCACCTGATCAAACCTCAAATAACAGACAAGACCAGACACTTGGGGGCTAGGTAGATCAAACTTCAGACCAAGAAATTGAGCTCCATAAACAAAAAATCTCCAAAAATTGGTCTTTACACAAAGGAACTAGGGGAAAGCCATCCACAAAGAGTCAAATCACACATCCAAATTTTCCAATCAATGTTTGAGTCTGATAAAAAGCTTAAGGAAAGAAAATCCGATCCAAATCCAAACTTTTCTTTAGGATGATGATGTTGACGGCCAGTTTTGAAACCGTGGCCGCAAGAACCAACCCCAAGAAGGGGAGAGCACATTACCAAAAAAAATGATAAAAAGTTGTTTTTTAACATTCACCACCCCTCTATGCTTAACCACCGGTGGACCGCCACCAATTTGGACACACCTCTCTCCATTATCACTAGAAGACAAAGGTCTCTCTCTCTCCTGGTCGCTCCGCCAATCCACCACCATCTCTCTTATCTCTGCTCCTCTGTCACCTAGCCCTACGGGCACATAAACCAAGTTGATGTTGTCTTTCTTCCACTGGCGTGCCGCCATGCATGGACAAGAGTCAAACTCTCTCTCTTGCATTATTTATACACACACACACACACACACACACTTTCACATTTTTTTATTTCCTCTCTCTCTTACCTCTCGCTCGTCCATACTCCACTAGCGGGCCACCATACCTCACCCCTCCCTCTTCCCTCTCGTCCACACTCCCTCGACCTCACTCTCCCCTCCCTCTCTCCCCTCCTATTTTCCTCCCACCCTCTACTCTCCCCTCCCTCACTCTCCCCTACCTCTCTCCCCTCCTATTTTCCCTCTCTCTCTTTCTCTCTCTCTTTTCCTTACTCTCTCTCTCTCACTATCTCTCCCTCCCTCTGTTTACTCTCTCTCTTGCTCTCTGGGAGATGGCCCATGCGGGTGCATGATAATACTCTCTCTCTCTCTCTCTCATAAAACAACACCCCCTACTCTCCCCACCCCGTTGAACTTACCCCCCCCCCCCCGCTCTTGCTCTCTATCGCCATGGCCTCACACTCCCGCTACCCGCTCTCTCTCTCTTTTTGTGTAGCCCGTGCAAGTGCAACTCAGAGCCGTTCTCTCTCTCTCTCTCTCTCTCTCTCTCTCTCTCTCTCTCTCTCTCTCTCTCTCTCTCTCTCTCTCTCTTATTCACACCACACACACACCCTCACACACTCCCTCTCTGGCTCTCTCACCATCTCTCCCTCTCTCTCGCGTGCTCTCAACAGGCCCGTGCAAGAGCAACATAACAGAGCCGCTCTCTCTCTCTCTCTCTCTCTCTCTCTCTCTCTCTCTCTCTCTCTCTCTCTCTCTCTAAATACACACCCCCCTTACACACACATACACACACACACACTCTCCCCTCCCCTCTGCCAGCATGTGCTCCCTCCCTCTCTCTCATTCTCATTTTCTCACTCTTTGTTTCCTTGCGTAGAGCACCATTAAATATATATATATATATCTTATTATGCTATTATTCACACACACACACACTCTTGCCGCCGAACACATACAATTACACACACTCACACAACCCCACATACACATGCACATATTTGGAAAAAAAACACTCATGCCATATGCACGCATCAAAGAAAAAAGAAGAAAACCAAAGGAATTGACGTCATCAACAAAAAAAAAAGAAGTCCAAGTCGCATGCCGCCGACACCGAAACAAGAAAAGACGCCGAAGGCATGCCTCGATCGGCCGTTGGGGTCCGTGTAGTGCTTTATGCTCGTGAATTGGTGCCCCCACTGAGGAGGGCTTATTGGAAACCTTCAATTTACACTGTTGAAGATAACACACATCATCAACCATGGATGAATGGCTGAAAGAATTCTCCAACTGAGGAACGGAGGAGGAGGAGACTGAAGAGGCATTGACCACCCTCATTGAAGTACTACTACCAGGTTGTAGTGTCGTCAGTATTCAAGAGGTAAGCTCCTCATCTCGTGTTACTCGTTCTAACTGCAAATTGAGAGCATCAAGTGGAAAGGCTATGAAGTGTCATCACTGCTGTCGACCAAAGCACACTATCAATGAGTGCCAGCACCAAAGGTAACGGTCTAGTGAGATGAGTAGAAAAGTGTGCCATCACTCTGGTAGGTAGACCATCACAGTGTAGTCCATCTGTAGTATCACTGGCAAAGATATGTGTATCTAGCAAGGCATGCCAGTGATGATGTTTATTGATGATAGTCATCCAGGAGTGGTACATGTTGAGCTTGACATCGCAACATTCTTTATAGTTTTGAACTCTCATTAAGCCTATATCTCATTACAATTACTACAATGGCTTGAAATATATCAAAAAATCACAATACATGACCATGTTTGGAAAAATGTAAAATGTTTGTAACTCCAATCTTCACTGCTTATTCTTATTCATCTTTGATGTGCATTTACAAGGCCTACACCTTTAGCAGCTTTGTTAACTTACATTGCCTCAGTTAACATTCCCCCCTTCCAATTTTAGTGCTCATCCTCGAGACAATTGAGAAGTGTTAATGGAGGTTGGAAGGTGTTTTATGTTTATTTTTGCTACTCCTTCCGTCATCCTCTATTCTTCTTTTTTTTTTAATCTTTTTTTTGTTTGTTTGCTAGAACTAGTATAAGGCTTTATATATACATTCCCTAGGATTGGAGATTGAGAGGTCAGGGAGGAAGGTTGAGAGGGAAGCAAGTGAATGATGGATGTCAGCAAACACTCCCCCCTTCCTTGGGTAGATCATACCTTTTGGAATGATGTCGTCACCTTTTGAAACCAATTGTTCCAAGTTGTTATGGGTGAAGGCTTTAACCAATAGTTTTCGATCACCCTATGTGTTTCATCTAGTTGCAAGGGTGGTAAGGTACTCTCCCATAATTCCAAAAAACGTAGTTTTTTTCTTGTTGACACCCTTGACTTGGATAATACTCTCAGATAGAGGTGGCTTCCCTAACTGACACCACACCCCATATGATAGCAGATTATATTTAGCACCCGTGTCCAATAAGGCGTTATATAGCACTTTTCCATAGGCACTATTTATCTCAATAGGGTATCGTAGAGGCGTGTCAGAGTCCAACCAATCATCCTCTGTTTCAACGTGGAATGCATGTGTAACTCCAAGGTTAGCCTCTCACTGGCGTCTTATGCGTTGTTGGCGCTCTTTCGCCTCAGCTTGAGCTTGTATCTTTTTCAATTCTGTTTGAGCCTTGGCTGTCTTTTTGTATGGATGGCATGTAGCTCCTCTTGGCTTAAAGGATTGTAGTATCTTTTAAATTTGCTCCCATTGAGGAATCCAATGGTTTCAACTCCATCAAGAGTCTCCACACGAATGGTTCCTTGTGGGGTGATCTCACATACTCTATATGGTCCTTTTACCGCATATTTCAACTTTTTCTTTTTGTTATGTACTCCATACATAAGGAATTTATCACCAACATTGATATCTTTTTTCTTTAGATGATGGTCAAACCATTTCTTCCTCCTATCTTTCTCCACATGTGCATTTTGCACAGCTAATTTCCTCTCTTCATCTAGCCTTTCAAGGATATATAATCACTCAACTAAAGGGTTACCATCCCAACCTTCTTGAGAAGCTACTCGAAGACAAACTCCCATGGCATATCCGCTTCTTGGCCATACACCATCTTAAACAGTGTGCAATTAATGGCAACTTTGTACGCAGTACGATAAGCCCATAAAGCTGAAGTTAACTTTAAATCCCAATCTGTGCGATGAGCTTACACCGTTTTGGTCAAGATAGAGATTAAGGTTTTATTGGTGCTCTCAGCTTGGCCATTTGCTTGCGGATAATAAGGTGTGGACTTATGGTGAGCTATCATGAAGTTAGTACTGAGTTCTTTGATTACTCCATTTATAAAATGAGTACCATTGTCACTCACAATCTCAAAGGGACAACCAATCTTGTAATAATGTTCTCAAAGAGAAACTTGGCAGTTGACCTCGCATCAGCCTTTCGTGTCGCCCTGGCTTCCGCCCACTTTGTTACATAGTCAGTGGCAACGATAATATATCGATATTGAGTGCTACGAGCTGCCGGACTAATTGGGCCTACAAAGTCCAAACCCCATTTTTCAAATGGTTGAGTCACTTTAACAGGATGTAAGGGCATCCTATCCTTTCGTTGAGTGATCTTGTACCATTGGCATTCATCACATCCTTTTGAAAAAAGTGATGCATCCTTAAATAAGGTTGGCCACCAATAGCCCGATTACAACACCTTCCTAGTTGTTAGTCCCCCCGAGAAATGTCCTCCGGCTATACCCATGTGGGCTTCTTGCAGTATGTACAAATACTCATCCTCATGGACACAACGTCTCAGAATATCGTCCTTCCCTAGCCTGTAGAGAGTTCTTGCAATGAGAGAGTAAGGTTCACATTCTTTTAACAGTTTTCGAGCTATGTCCTTACGAAGCTTTTTGGGTGGAAAACCATTAATTAGAAAGTTCACAATCTTCTCACTCCATTCAGGTATGGTTTCGACTAGGAATAGAGAAGTATCGGGTAATTCATCATCGACTCCAGTAGGGGCTTCACCATTGGGTATGCAAGACAAATGATCCGCCATGACATGTCTTTTACCAGGTCTCACCATAATGGTAAAATCAAACTCAAGGAGAATTAGCAACCATCGTGTAATTCTTCCCTTGGAACAAGGTTTTTTTACGAGATACAACAAGGCTTGATGATCAACATAGAAAACAAACTTGTTGGCCAGAAGGTAGTAGCAAAATTTCTTCACTTCATAAATCATACCTAAACCTTCTCGCTCTGTAGTGGTGTAGTTTCTCTCGGCATCATTCAATTGACGACTTGAAAAGCTGATGGGGTAGTCCAATTTATGTTCTCCTGGTTGAGCTAGAACACACCCAATAGCAAAGTTTGATGCATCAATATGCACATGGAAAATTACATTCCAATCAAGGACTCGTAGAATAGGAGCGCTAGTCAAGGTCTTTTTCAATGACTCATAAGCATAGTCACACTCCGCAGTCCAGTGGAACTCAATAAGAAGCTTGTACAAAGGACGAGCTATCTCGGCAAAGTTTAAAATAAACCGTCGGTAATAACCAACATGGCCCATGAATCTTTGAACTCCCTTATAGTTTGTAGGTGGTGGCAATTCAGCAATGGCTTTAATTTTGCTCTCATCTGTGGAAATCCCATTTTTGGACACTATATGCCCTAAAATGACTCCATGTTTAACCCAAAATTGGCATTTGAAAGGATTTAAGGAGATGTGATACAATCTGCACTTCTCAAACACTTTTCGTAAGCATGATTGATGTTCTTTCCAAGAGGAATAAACACAAAGGTCATCTAAGAAATCTTCGCAAAACTCTCTCAAATATTCTCTAAAAGCAGTGTTTTTTATTAATCTTTGAAAGGTAGCAGGGGCATTGGTTAAGCCAAAGGCCATAACACGGAATGCAAACACTCCAAATTCGGTTATAAAGGTTGTTTTAGCTTGGTCCTCTAGTGCGATTGTGATTTGATTGTAGCCAGAGTACCCATCTAAAAAGCTATAAGCTTCCTTCCCTGCAACTCTTTCAAGCACATGTTCCGAATATGGCAAGGGGTAATGGTCCCTCCTAGTGGCGGCATTGACCTTCTTGAGATCTACGCACACTCTGAGCTTCCCATTATTTTTTGGCACAATCACTATTGGAGACACCCATTCTGAGTGCTCAATAGGGTATATGAATCCGCATTCCACAAGCTTTTCAATCTCTTCTTGAATGATCTTTGCATATTTAGGATTCATTGGGTAGAGTCGTTGCTAAACTGGTTTAGCCATGCTATTCATGGGGATTGTGTGCTGCACCACGGAAGGTGGAACACCTTTCATATCATGATATGTCCAAGAAAATATATCCCTAAATTCCTTGAGAAGTTCTTTAAGTACACACTCCTCAGTTGCTGTCAGATCTTGGGCAATGAAGACAGGTTTAGACTCTTCTCCTGGGTCTGCTAACTATATTTTCTTAACTATCGCTAGACCATCATAGACTCCATTGCTCCCATCGATAGGTTTTCTTTGGGCCTTTGTATACACAACCTTACGTTCCTCTGTGGTATAGGACTTGAAATGTTCAGGTGCAAGGTGTAAGTCTGTGGGGTCCTGTTGTTCTGTGGACTGTGATTTAACTTCTGATTCCTTTGTTGTTGAGCTAACTCTCGATTTTGTTGTCTTCTTACGGTACGGCTCAACCTTGGCTTCTCTGTAGCCTCTAGTTATGCGATGTCAATGGGTTGTGGACTACACCACATAACGCTTTGAAGGTATTCACCCCAGTTATCTACCAACTTTCGATGAGCATCACATGCCCCTATATAATTAAGCCATTCTGCGGTAGATTTCTTTTCATTTATTCTAGCACGCACATTTGCTCGATATCATCGCCTCTTATATCTCTTAATCTTCTTGTTTAATTCTTGATTACGGTCGATTTCTAGTGAAGAGTCACTAAATGAATCGCTACTTGTGTCTTCTGCTCCTTTGGATAGATTGTCATCTAGGTTACCACTGGGCCCTGAATGGTTTGTCCCCACATTTGCACTAAGATTTAACTCAGATTCTTCATCCTCATAGTCAATTTCAACTAATGATTCTGACCCCAAATCGTGGGGGCTATAGTCTTGTGAGGCGCTACTGGTTTAAATGCCATTCAAACTTTCATCTTGTAGATCATCAGAAGCTATATGCCTTGATTCTAGCATGTTTAAGGGTACAAGTGATGGTATTTCATCCCCCTCAGGTGTTACCCAGGTCGTCCCCCTATTTCCCCAAGTGTCTATGGTTGCTGCTAGGTGGACCCAATCCACATTGTCCGACTCAGTCATCCCAGGTAGTACATCCATATAAGGAGAATCTTCCCCAACATCAGTGTCCGCTTTACACGTGTAACAATGCTGCAATGGGGCTGAGTGAACTGTGGTGTCAGATCTATGATCAATTATAAACCTGTTTCCTAGAGGATGTGCTCGACCCGTCACAAGATCCACTCGAATGACAGAATCTTGGAACTGCAAGTAGACATGGTTTTTGGACCAGTCATGCACCATTTTTGCTTCCCTCATGAACGGACGTCCTAAGATCATCTCCGATGCCATAATGTGTTTGGAGAAATCCATAACAATAAAGGTAATCCTTATTTTATGTCCAAAGACCTTGATCTTGAGATCTTCTAGAATCCCAATAGGTTTAACAATAGACCCATTGGCCATCTTCACTACTATGGTTGTGGTCGCAAGGTGAGGTCTTCCCATAGTTTCTCAGCAATTTTTAGTCACAATGCTAACCCCAGCACCACCTTCAAGGATTCCCTTCACAGCTAATCCCTTAGTAGTGATTGGTATGGTCGCATTGGATTCATCACCCTCAAAGTATTGTCCCAAATTGTTAACAGGTATTTCTATAACAAGGTTCTCATCTAGGTTGGGTTGTGGATCTAAGTGATCCTCCTCTATTGGCATCTCCCCAACTCCATCCATCTGTGCAAATTGTGGTAGCCCAAACTTTAGTTCTCCATTGAGGAAGGCTCGAAGAGCTGAGACTAGCTCGGGGTCTTTATATAGTTTGGACATGATGGTGGTTCTAACTTCTGAAGACATGAAATCCATCAATTTGGCAATGTTTAACGGCACCTTTTGGCCTTGAGTCCCTTGACGTGGGGAAGATGGGATCTCCATTTCTTCGATAGGATCAGGTATTCCCTCTGTAAACATTCTTTCCATCAAGAAGTGAGTACGCCCACTTTCCCATGACTTTAAGTCACTTTCTTCTTGGATGACACTAGGTATGTCCAAGGGTCTATGGACTTGGTGAGGTTGTTGTTGCGTAGGGAACATGGTGTCTATAATCTGGATCTTCCTAGGTGCTGGTTCTAGATACCTTTGGGTATCTTCTACCAAACTCCTTAATTGCTTGACTCACTCAATCTCCTCTGTAGGGTTTGGGTAAGTTCCTATCTTCTTTTTGGATCCTGGCCATTGTGGCTCATGAAGATCTTCCTTGTTGGTTTCTATGTTAGTGGTCATTTTGGTCTCCATGGTTTCACCTGAATCAGAATCTTCTTCAGCGTCGTTCATATATACGGGGTCATCACCAGTCCCTATGTTGGTCTTTGAACTGGGGTCTGACTTCGCTGCTGTTTGCGATCTCTTTCTTCGTGTTTTCTTCTTTTTTTGAGATTGGGCAATTGATGCCGTGTCTCTTTTCTCAAGAATATAATTTTGTTTTTGGAGCATTGATCGTGTGAGTACGTTTACTGGTACCACGAGTGTACTTGGTGATGTCTCCTTGGTAACTTCAATCAAGTTTAATGGCGTGATCTTCGGTGCATTTGGATTATTTGGACATTGGGCAATCAAATGATCTATGCCACATTGATTACACATGAGTATCGGCATTGTAGTCGTGCTCGCTTGATTGGTTTGCATTAGTGTGGCGTTCTTTTGTAGCCTAATAGGACACTCGGCTACACGATGTGGACCTCCACACTCATAGCATTGAAGAGGTGGTCTCTTAGCAGTGTAGTTGATATTTTGGCCTCTTGCCGCAAGAGCAGCTACTTGATATACAGGTTTGACTTGTCCCCAATAGTCCTCCATGTAGTATTGTGGACTTTCTTCAAGCACATCCATCCCATAGGCTATATTAGGATCTATAACTTCCTCATAGCCTTCCAAACAAGAAATAGATGATTCACAACCCACTTGATTCACAGAAGTGATTCTCGGATGTGGTGGTTGCAGTCCTAGCACTGGAGGTGGTAAGGGTGTTGTTTGAAAAATATTTTGGGCCCTAGGGACCATATGTTGTGATGTTTGTTCAAGAGGTGGGGCCGGCATCAATGCAGGAACTCGAGGTGGGTCTGTCCATGCTAAGGTTGGTCTATTGGCCATTGCACGCTTAAATACTATGCAATCCTTAGCTTGATGACCATACCTCCCACATGCATTGCAGTTCCCATTGAATTTTATTCTAAAAGTAGGGCATTCACTGATACTATGCGGTCCATAGCATACTGAGCACCATTGTTGCTCCCTTCTTGGATACATATGAGTGTTTTGCGGAGCACGATTGTCTCTAAGACTCTCTTGAATAGCCTTGGTGACATCTGCTAAAGTCATCTCAGATATCTTTGGCTCCTTAGCAATAGGCTTTAGGGTCATTGGCTGATGCCCTGATGCTTGCGAGCTAATAGATTTAGTCTCAACAGACACTTTTTCTCCTTGAATCATTAAATTATCCTCCAATTGGATCGCATTGGTGGTGACTGCTTCCCAAGTGGTAATACCTCTAATGACTAGACCATTGTAGATATCCTCATGTCGTAAGCCCCTAATGAATCTATCAAGCAATTGGTTATTATTGAAGCGCTCATTTGTATTACAACGAGAATTCAAATGTTTCAACAAGCCACTTATAAAGTCTCTCACCGACTCTCCTCCCTCTCGTTGGGCTTTCTGGAGCTGAGAGGCTACACCCCAAAGCACTCCCTCTCGTATGTATTCTTTTAAGAACAGTCTCCTAAGAGTAGGGTAAATCGTTTTTTCTTCCACCCTTAGGGTTCTATACCAATCCCCAGCCTTTCCACTTAAGGTTAGGCTTAAAGAATTGCTCTTATGTAGGTCATTGTGTTCTCCTAGAGAATCGCATATTTGTTCAAACACTTCGATATGCTTTCTCACATCCCTGTCTCCACTAAATTTTTGTGTGAGCTTGGCTATTTGTATTGCCTTACTTCTAGGCTCTCTATCAGGCGTGTTACGCATATTCTTAGCAATAGATCGACCAATAGCTTGAGCAAATGTTGCCAAGTCACCTAAGTGAGCAGGCACCGTGGGTGAAGGTGCGCCAGAGACTACATGTGGAGTAGGTATTGGCATTGGGCTTGGCACATAGGAATCCCTTGGGTTCCATGTTGGGTACGATGTTGTGCCATGTGGTGGTTCATAGTTCATATGAGTGGCCCTAGGCATAGCAGACGTCGGATGTGACATGCTAATGCTAGCCGGTATAGTCCCATGGAAATAAGGACTTGTGTATTGTGGTTGTGGAGCATAGGTAGTTGAAACAATGGAAGGGGTAGGGACTACATGAGTACGTGGACCCATAGGTGCATACGATTGGTACGCACTTGTAGGTACTATTGCAGGCATTGAGCTTCCATGTAGCGGTGCTTTACTAACAAACGAGGTCCATGGTGTGTTTCTTGGCATGCCCATCATTGGGGTAGGCATGGTATCCGTGGTGTCATCCAGGGAAAGATGAGCTAGACTTGGAAAAGTAAATCTATCACTTGTGGGCTCAGATTGCATTGAGACCCCTGGTGAAACAACGTATGGGGGATCGATGGGACTCACTGGGGAGTCTCCATTTGTGATAGAGTGGGTTGTTTCCCTTTGCGCGTGTCTAAAAATCACATAGGACCCGTCGAAGGTATGTTCATTCCTTGATTTTGCCTCTCGGACTGGATAATCCTATGGATGACATTGCAGATCATGTGTTGTTGTTCCTCTAGACTAGTGGCACTAGATGTGGATTGTACAACTTCTAACCAACCCACATGGTATGTATAGCCCATGTATAGGTCGGTCAAAGTATCCGTGTGTAGGTCATATTCCCAATTTTCATTGAGAAATACCCCGTCCAAACTTGGTGTACTAGAGGGTTGCCATGAGGTGGATGCAATGTTGCTTCCCGTGTTTTGACTTTTAGTCACCGCTACCTTAGAGGCGACTTTGGAAGGTGGTAGCTCGGTAGGGCCCTCATTAAATGAGGTAGGTAGAATGTCCACGTGGACACTACGAGGGAGTGTGGGATCTACAAGAGATGTGAATGGTGATTCTACTTCCCCACCCCCTTCGTTTACTTCACTAGCCGCCGCAGGTTCAGAGCGCGTAGCTCTACTAAACGTTTCCATCAAACGGCTTAAAAAACTAGTTCCAGGTTGTTGGGCCTAGCTAGGTATGGTTTCATTTGTTCCCTCGAGGCTTTGTGTAAGATGCTCTTCCATAATATCGTAGTCAAAGGAAGAGTCGCTAGCCGCTATATTTGGGTCTTGGGCTGCACTACCTTGGGTCCCCACCGAGGGCCTAGACCCTAGCGTGGAAGGATAGTGAGTACCCCCGTAAATCGAAGCACTAGCTAGTTGTTCGGACTCTAGCACACGACCAGAGCGTAGATACATGTGCTTTGGGCGCCCTACAAATGTCGGCAAGTACCTTCAAAGGTTACTTGCTTTGTTTTGTGGGTGTTCTACTTGATTTTTTCTTGTTTTTGATGTTTTTTGAGGTTCGAAAAACGGATTGGGACGTGTGATAGCTCAAAACGAGCATATCGCTTAGGAGATCTAGGCGCACTTTACAGAACACTGTTTGACTATCGAAAGCTCCGAAAGTCCCTAAAACAGTCAATTTCTCCTAGCTTCTACTTGGGCACATGGCTTAAAATAGAAAGTTAAAGGGTGACTTGTGGAGGGAAAGGTGAAGGCTTTGCCCCACATGCTTTCTCCTTTCACTTGAGCACTAGCCTACATATAGTGAATAGCATTGACCTTATATCATAAGACCAAGACCAAGCCCAAGCTCAAGCTCAAGCTATCCCGATCTAACTTTTTGGACAAACGTAAAATATTTCCCATGCCAATAAATCAAATTTATTTTTTGTTTTTATGTTTTCTATCATTTTTGTTTTTTATTTTCTGTTTTTTTGTGCAGAAAACGAAATGGACTAGCTGTGCAGAGAACGAAATGAACTAGCTGTGCAGAAAACGAAATGAACAAATATTCTTTGTTTTTGTGCAGAAACAGAAATGAGTTAACTGTGCAGAAAACGAAATGAGCTAACCCACGACACAGCACAACCTTCCTACTTAAGCTTGGTGTCTCCACAGGGCAGCACAGAGTGCTTCCCGGAGCTTGGTGCAGGGCAACTTCCCGGCAGCGGCGCCAAAAATGTGCGCGTCTGCCGCACGTGTCGGAGCTAGGGACTTGCCGAGCACCGTGTGAGAGCCGCGAAGGCTGCAAGCACATATCTAGCAGGCCTAGCAAGCTCACAGAGAGCAGGGGTGTGTCACTCACCTCCCTGCGCTTATCGCCGTGAAGGATTCCTCACCGCGAAGAAGAGGGAGCCGCCGCCGTACTGCGCTCAACCGCCTCGCCGCCGCAGGTGCCGTCACAATGCTCGATCAGACACACACTCTCTCCCTCAAGCACGCACACACACACACACACACACACACACACACCTGTGAGCACACAATGGAGATGGGGATGGAGATAGGGCAAGAGCACTTCTTCTATTGCACACTGAGAGAATAGGTCAATTTTAGGTTTAGGTGACTTTTATATGAGCTCGCCCCATTCACATTTGGGCGCCCATGCTTAGCCAACTAACCCTTGCGTGTTCCACTTAGAGTGCGCCTCTCATCAGCGATCACTCTACTCTTTTCCTATTGGACCGACAAGCCCGGTGCCTAACTCTACTAAATAAATAATACGGCGTCCGTCGTAGGCGATAGGGTGTTTGTGAGCCACGAGGGTTAACACACCGAGAAGGAGGGTGTCCCTTCCTACCACAATTGTTGCAAGGTTTGTTTGTGTAGCAATCTTTCGCTACGTGTCCCATTCTTCCACATTCATAACACTTTCTTCCGTTTGTTGATGTTGATGGTGAATATCTTCCCCTTGAAGATGTTGCGATGAAAACTCCTCCTAATGGGGTGAGTGAACCTCTTTGCTTTCTTTCTTCTGCTTGGACTGAGTTGATTAAATCTTGAAATGGTGGTGCTGGTTCTTTTTCTTCAAGAATTGTGACTAAGTGGTCATAAGAAGGTGGAAGTGCACTTCGCACAGGAACCTCTTCTTCCTTTTCTCCCATATCTGCATTCATTCCAACTAACTTATCCAACCTTTTTTGCCATTTCACCACCATATTGATTTCTTCAATCACTTCTTTCCAATATGATTTCAGCCCCAACTCCCCTGTTGGATCCTCAAGGAGATCCACTAAGCTTTTTTGCAATTTTGGATCTGCAGCCTGGAAGAAAAGTTTCACTTTCTCTGAATTAAGAGCAGTCCGTTCGGTTGCAGACAATTGGGAAAATTTCTTTTCAAATTCTCTTAACAATTTGGGAGCAGATAGCTCATTATTATGTTGTTGCACCCACTTCAAAAAACTCTTCTTTGTAATGTGCTCTTTATCCTCAAGAAAATATTCATCCTTGAGAGCTTGTTTAAACACTATCCACATATCACCAAGCCTTGCGTGCTGTAGTATCACACTGTGCAGTATCGGTGCATACACACACACAAATCTCCCACCTGCAGAGAACACCGCACGCAAATGTTGAGTGCAACCCGCAATCTCTACCTAGATCGCATAAATGATGCGCATAAAACTCCTGGAAAATTTGGCCAGAGTTTCGACGCACAATGGCTGTCAACACAAAATAACCATTGTCCTGCAAGATCAATACAATGAGCAATCAATGCGCATCAAACTCCACTCAACATACATGTATAAGCTCTGCAAAACTATGGCAAACAATGCTCGAGATCACAAGACTCTCCCACCTGAGAGCAAACCACTGTCTCAAGCAAAGAAAGATACACAACTCCTCACTCTTGCGAGAGTGGATACAAAAACACAAAACTGTGTACAAACTGACAAAACCTGTCAAAGTGAGAGTAAACACTCGATCACAAACTATGGCGAGAGTTTGGGAAAAATTTGACAGAATTTCCCCTGAAAACTGAGCAAAAAACTCAAGTACAATCTCTACCATAAACCATAACACTACTCAATGCCAATGAGTAGAAATGCCAAAATGGCTCCACATTTTCACATACAATGGCAATCCGCACTCAACGTACATCAACGGAGTGACTGCGCATAAGCAAACGCCAAAAGATTTGCAATCCCGAAACTTGATCAATGCGAAAACAATGCTCTTAAGAGAGCTTACCGACACTTGAAAGTGCTCGTCAAAATGCATGTATAATGGGCATCAACCATGCGCCATAACCATATGCAAACCATCCGTAAAGACCATGAATCCAAGCACAAAATCACTGCCAAAGTATCCTGTGAAAACCAGTGAAAGAAGCTCCACCTGTGTGCTCCAAAAAACTGTGTCTCTCAAGAGACCGCTTCGGTGGTGTGTAAACGCCTCCGTACTTCGTTGCCCAAGTCTACCAAAAACCCTCAAACCACAAGCTTAACACAAGCTGCAATTGCATCTTCAGCTCAGAATTTATGCACTCAACTTCAAGCATCTCCTGTGCTTCCAAAAGTGCATCAAACTCGCACACAATGCGACAACAGAAAATCTGCAATTTCTGTATACAGTCAGTCTGAGCTGAATATCAGCAAAACGGTGAGGAATTTGCAAAAAGTTTCTTCTGCAAAGTTGTAGACCACGTCGAAACGGATGGGCCTACAATTCAAAATTCTCAGATTTGCATTCTACAAGGAGAAAAACGAATCTGAAAACTGTGCTGCTGCGCACACAGTTTTAGGGCAGCACCTTCACTTACACGCAATCTTCCACACTCCTTTCTGAGCTTCCACAAGAGCATACATCACTCTCAACTGAGCTCACAAGCTCCCATTGCATTCTCACAAAGCTTCCAAGCTTTCTTAATCTCTCTACCGTTGAGAGCGAGCGAGCTATCGCCTCGAAGCTCTCAAAGCCGTCGTGCTCTCCGCGGTCACCATAGCTCTGATACCAATTTAAGGGGATCGGGGAGCACCACAGATGGAGAGTGTGCGAGAGAAGGAGACACACGACACAGATATGGGTGGGGAGACTCAATGAGTGAGCAGCCCCTTATACACTTATGCTATGTATAAGGTATACAAGTCAATGGGCGCCCAGACTCTGGGCGGCCGGGCAAGGCACAGACGCCTATACCCCAACAGTGGTATTTGTGAATCCACTTGAGCTATTGTCATTAATGACACAATGTTTTCCGACCATCTATGTATCATTTCCACGGAGAACAAATAGGCATATGGTAGATCATCGTCTACCCCTTTAGGTAATTCCCTTGAAATAAACCTTGACAAATGATCTGCTCGTTGATGTGTAGTGCCTTTTTTTACAACCACAGTGAAATCAAATTCAAGAATAATGATGAACCATCTCACTATTCTCCCTGTGCTACATGGTTTTGTTAACCAAATACAACAAAGCTTGGTGGTCCACAAAGAACAAAAACTTGTTGGCTAATAGGTAATGTATATACTTTTTAACGGCATAGATCATTCCTAGTCCTTCTCTTTCGGTGGTGGTGTAATTCTTTTCCACCATGTTCAATTGTCGGCTAGCATAAGAAATAGGAAAGTCAATTTTCCCATCTCCTGGTTGAGCTAGTATTCAACCGATAGCAAAATTAGAAGCATCTACATGTACAGGGAATACCTTATCCCAATCTCGTGCTTTCAATATTGGAGCTGAGGTGAGAGATTGCTTAAGCTTCATGAAGGATTCTTCACACGCTTTGGTCCATTCAAAGTGCGTAATCAAGCTATACATGGGTTTTGCAATTATAGCGTACATGTAGATGAACCGTTGGTAATGTCCACAATGCCCCATGGAGGCTTGTACCCCCTTTACTGTTGTTGGTCTAAGCAAATCAACAATGACATGAATCTTCTCAATATCAATAGCTATGCCATTTTTAGACACTATATGTCCAATAATTTTTTCTTGTCTACCCATGAATGTGCACTTTTCAGGATTTAAGTAAATCCTATGAAGTCTACATTTTTTGAATACCTTTTTGAGGTGTTCAAAATGATCAGCCCGGATTGATGAATGTACGCATAGATCATCTATATATACTTCTAAGAATTTTCGAAGATATTCTTTGAAAGCATGGCTCATCAACCTTTGAAACGTGGCTGGAGCATTAGTTAACCCAAACGGCATAACCCAATAGGCAAATATACCCCATTCTATTGCAAAAGCAGTTTTATGGTGATCTTTTGGGTCAACCAAAAGTTGATTGTATCCCGAAAAGCCGTCTAAGAAGCTTTAAGCTTCTTTTCCTGCAACTCGTTCTAAAACATGCTCAATTATCGAAAGAGGAAAGTTGTCTCTAATGGTAGCTGCATTCACCTTTTTGAGATTAACACACACTCGTAATTTTCCATTTTTCTTGGGTACTACCACTATTGGAGACACCCAATCTGTGTGTTCAATTTCGTAAATGAATTTGGCTTCCTTTAGTTTTTCAATCTCTTCTTTTATCTTCCTGGCAAATGTTTCGTTATACGTGTATGGTCTCTGTCTACTTGGTTTCGCATCATCTCTCATGGATATGGTATGTTGACAGATTTTTGGGTCAACACCCTTGAGATCCTTGTATGACCAAGCGAAGATATCTCGGTATTCTTTTAACAGGCTCAGAAAAAGCTTTTCTTCTTCTTTTGTTAGGTCATTCGCAATGTAAGTAGGTCTAGACTCTTCTCCTGGTTCAGCCAAGTCTATCCTTTTAGCGTTTTCAGGCCCTTCGTAAGACTCGCCTTGTTTCCATAGTTCCCTAACAGGTTGTTCAACTATGATTTTTCGATCTTGGAAAGTATACTTTTTGTAATGGGATGGAACATGCATTACATCCTTACCATCCTCTTTCATGGTTTCCATTTCGGTTGTGTATATCTCCTTTAGAGCTTTTTTCAACTCTTGATATTTCTTTTTCCGCTCGACTTTGGTCATGAGTGGTTTCTTATCCTGTTATTTTTCTTGAGTAACCTTCCTTGTTTTTCTCGATGTCTAAGACATTTCTGAATTTTTGTTTGAAAGATATCTGCCAGTTATTTTTTCCTTGACACAATCATTTGCATCTATCTGCATCAGGAATTGTGTTTTACTGGAGACTGATCATACAGGTAGTGTTTTCACAATTTCGGTGTCTCTCTTTCATCTATACCATTTTTTTCTCCTTGATTTTTGGTTTGGGAAGTCAAAAAACGTTTCCTCCCCTCCTTTTAAGAGTAATTAAGCTCTCATATGCTCTTTTTCTGACCCCGAACCTTCTGAGGTAGTTGAGTGTTCATCTAACTCATCAGTTGCATCGTAATAGAGGTCTGAAAAGACTTGTTGAGCTTTCATTGAGTCTTTGGGTTCCTCATCTTCATTTTCAATGTGAAATCATTTGGATGGGAATTTGTCATAGCCATCCTCATTGCAAAATTGAGTAGGCATAGATGTATTCACATATACATCCATTGTTGCTAAAATTTGAATCCACTTGAATGGCTCAAAAAAATGCTCTGGAAAGGGTTTAGGTACGTAGGCTTCGTCTGTGCAATCCCTTTCTAGGATACATTCTTCTCGTCTTAAGCTTCCGTTTTTTGAAGCCCCACACATCCAAATAGGAGTGTCTTTGTTTAACCAGGATAGAAGTTTAGTTTCAGCCGAAGAGACAGAATCAAACTCTTGGATGGGTGTTTTTAAGACATCTCTATAAGTGTGATCTTTTAGATTGACTCTTGTTATAGATCCCACTTGCTTCACGTAAGATAGTTGTTTTCCCAATCTTGGATAAGTTGTACCTGTCGCATGAAAGGTCTTTCCAATATGATTTCATAGTTGAGTTTTTTTCCAAATTCTACTATGGCAAAAGTGTGTTGATATTCAATTCCACAGGAATTAACTATCACTTTTTCAAGCAGCCCTAAGGGTCTCTCAATGTGTCCATCAGCCAACTGCAATTTCATTCGAGTTTGTCTAATGGCTAGCTGTCCCCAAGATTCCCATACTGCTTTAGTGGCTATGGCTATGCCAGCTCCACTATCCAGTATTGGCATGGTTTCAATGTCATTATATTTCACTGGGAGGGTGGTGTTTTCTTCTTCCCCTTCATAATATTCTCCGACTTTGTTCATGGAAACTGATCAAATCTCTTTGTTTTCCATTTCATTTTTTCAATTTTCCCAAATTCTTCAAGATTAGCCCTGTTATCCCCACCTTCTCTAGGGTTTTTCGTAAATCATTTCATAAGTATGGTCTGAGTTTTAACAGTTCTCCCAAGGTAAGAGTGCATTGGATGGGTGTAGACATGATTGAATGAATGTTGTCTACTTCTAGGGTTTGTTCAGATCTTTATAATTGAGTGGTCTTGCACACGATGGATTCATCTTCGTTATCTCCCAAGTAAGAAGGTAATGTTTTCAAGGTCAATGGTTTCAACATTCCTGAAGCTTCCAATCCGTAATCCCCATACAAGGATTGTACCTCCATGTTCATATCAGAAGGTAGGTTATCCAACCAGACTTCTTCTATAGGAGTTGACTTTAGAGTTAGGCTCCCATCATTGATCTCTCTTACTTTTTCCCATAAGTGTCCTAGCCAGTCTTCCTCTACGAATGGAATTCCGTCTAAGGCATCTTCACTGTCAGGCACTATTAGCTCTGGTTCGTTTGTTTCAAGGTGGGGTTCTGCCACCACATCAGATCTTGCTTTCGTTTCTTTTATTACAAGCTCCTCAGGTTTTGCAATACTTTCAAGCTTGGGTTTTTGTTTTTCCAGCATTTCTTGCGTGATTCTTACCAAATTTTGATAAGCTTCCAGCTTAGCTGCTTCCATATCTGGAGATGGATAATTTTTCCATTTGTTTTCCATGCTTTGCCCTGCTTTAAGTCCAGCTTGGTAGGCTTCCAAGGCGGCATTAATAGGCTCAAAGATTTTATCAACCAGAATGGATCCCCCAGATTTCACAGTTGTTTCCTTGAATTCACTGCCCTGTCAGTTTCTTTCAACTTGTCCTGGACTAGGTTCTTTGCTTTCTCCTTGATTTCAACCCATTGTTTTTGTTTTCTCATTTCATATCTTTTGCTTCTGCTTCTTTTTTATTCTTTGAGAAGAAACTTTCGTATTTTTCGAATCATCAGAGGAGTTGTGTTTCTTTTTCTTTGCCTAGGCTCTAGTGATTACCTTGATTGGAACAATCGATTCACTCTTAGATGAGCTACTAGGCATCACTTGGACTACGTTTACTATGGTTTTACCCTTGTTCAAAGGATTTTCAGGACAATCTTCCGAAAAGTGTCCTCCCTTTTTGCAACATTGTATGCAATAGGCTTCAATTGATTTGAGGTTTTTGTCAGGCTCTAGACATTCGTTTTTCCAATGGTCATCAGCACCACAGTTATGACAGTCGTTCCAGTTTCCGAGTGAGTCGAGTTAGAAGACATTTTGGATGTTGAATCTGAAAAAGTGTCTGAGACTTCTTCAAGAATTGTGTGCAAGGAATTGCCTTCATTCACGCTTTCTTAGGTGGATACTCTACAAGAGGTTTCTCCGAGTATGCTCTGATTTCCTGGTACACGACTAGATCTAAGGTTCATATAGACTTATGAAGCCCTGGATAGAGTACTGACCTTTAGATTGACTTGTCGTCAATTTCCACTTGATTCAATTGCAACTTTCTGTCAAGCCACTGATTCCTCGTCAGCAACCTGATTCCTGTACAAATTTGAACAACTTAGCTATTCTTCTATAAATACAGTAGAGTTTTTGCTAACTCTCGTAATTGGTCTCTGTGTATCACTTCAAATCGAGCTATGAGAGTCAAAAATTTGACTTTCAAATTCGACTTTAGCGAAAAATCAAAGGTTTGATCTGCAACCTGAAAACTAAGTGCACATGTATCAATTTTGATCCGATTGAACCCAAAATTGCCTTGTGGCTTTATATTATGTTGGTCTATCACTATATAAGTTCAAAAGTCAAAATTGATGTCTCTGGATAGCAGAGATAAATAATCACGATTATTTACTTTTGTCAACATTTTGCACTTTTTTGAGTGGTTTGGCAAGTATACAACTTGTTCAAGTCCCTGGACAAGTTTCAACAAGTTTAGACAAAATCTGATCAAGTGTATCAACTGTTTGGTGTCCGTAGACTCAGATTTTGAGAATCTGGCTTAAGTCTCACTTTTGGGATCCAAATTTCACCAAAATGGATTTGTGAAGTCTGCTTGATGTGCTTGACTTTGTGGTATACTCAGATTTGCAAAATCATCAAGTTTTGAAGCAAATGTAAATAATCGAGATTATTTACTCCAGCTATAATTTTGTAAGTTTTTACCCCAACTTTGACACAAATTTGTAAAGCACCTTTAATTAAGGTCACTAGCCAAGTTTCATCAAGTTTGGACAATTTTTTGTCAAATGGTCATCAATTATCTGTCTGCAGACTAACTTTGCAATTTTAGTCACAATTTTCAATCCACTGATCCAAATCTTACCAAATTTGGTTTGTGGGCTTATTACAGTATAGTAAAACTAGTGGTATGCTGACCTGGTCAAAAAAGTTAAAAATTAAGACAGATGTAAATAATCGCGATTATTTACTTCTGACAATTTTTGGTCAACTGAGCATGTACACATGTTTATCACATCAACATAAGCCTACAAATCAAATTTTCAACAAGTTTGGATAAACTTCCCTCCAATTTATACTCAAAATTCAAAAAGTCAGTACAAACTTTAGTTTTTTGCCAGTTTAGTGATCCAAATCTCTTGGGCCTTTACAAAAGTTGTTTGTACACATGCAATGAGTCAATGGTAAGAACCTTGGTCAATTTAGAGAAAAAAATTAGTAATCGCGATTATTAACTTTAGGTTTGAAATGAACATTTTTTTGCAATTTTTTCAAAGACAGTCTTTTTATGAGCTATTTTAAGCCTATAAATCAAGTCAAAACTTAATTTGGCCTAAAATGTCAAGAAAAAGTAAATAATTTGAGTTTTGGCCAACTCTTGAAATTTTTACCTCGAAGTGTCTTTGAGCTTACCAACTGGTTCAGACAACTCTTAGGCTTACTCTCCAGTCGGATTGAGTGGATTCGAGTCTTTTTGAGCTATTTCTAGCCGTAGACCTGAAATTCGACAACTTCCAATAGCAACTCACACTTGATTCTTTCAGAGAGAGCAATGTTCTGAAATCCACCTCGGATCCTACTTACCCTACTCCTAAATTCTCATACAATGGGGTTGTGGAAAGTGTCCACAAACACTCTTTTTCTTGTGTTTTATGTTTTTCAGAGCCTTGATCTTAAGACTTGACTCGCCTTTCAATCATTCTCCAAATCCTAACCTAAATCTACAATCCTAAAGGTACTCAACAAGTACGATTACTTCCAAGCTACCTCTACACAGCATAAGACAACAATCTTAAGCTATGCGGTTTCTAAAATAACGTTTTGAACTCTACGCGAACCTAGAGGAAGTTAAAGGACAACTACACAAGACGCTCGTGTTTTTCCCTAGTTTAGGTCTCTTTGATTCGCTGCAACGGCGCCAAATGTGGGACGCATGTCTAACCTCACCATCCTATCTTATTGTAGTATTAGCGAGAACCACGATTAATTTATCAAACCATGGGATGAATCTGACTCGGCTAGTGCATAGAGGCTACAAGAGGTTGTCAATCTCTCAATAAACAACTAACAACTCGCATCTAACTCAAGCTACACTCAAGTAACTAAAATCACCAAAAGCCAATCGCTCATCGGCAAGCAAATCACATCTGTTACATCATCAAATAACATCCAAACGTAACGAAACTTTTAGGACATGTTTATAAGACCTAAGCACACATGCTTATAGTCTCAACCCCCACTTTAGGTCAAGTTCCAAAATCACGATTATTAACAACAGTGGATTTTTTCCCTAGTCGTTTTCGACCCAGAATGCATCTAAATGCTTAGCAATGATGCCCCAATACCCCGCCTATGCTTAGTTTTTTATTTGAACATGTAAATTCCTAGTTATAATGAAATTAAGCCGTGGGTCGGCGACGCCAAAAACTACGAAATACTGTGAATGGCTTATGTCAATGCGTAGAGCTCTTACCTGTGGTTGCAATGCAACAAACACAATCGCAATGTGACAATCGGAGAGGGAGTAGGAAGCGCAAGAAGAAGAGAAGTGAGCAACGTTAGCTCACACTGTGTATTTCTTATCCAAAAACTTATAAAAAACTTACAAAAATTGGCTTTTATGCCTTAGCCAAGGTTTTTGGGTGGTCAAAGCTAACAATCTGGAGTTCTACCAAAGCTGGGTAATGACTGGCTGATACAATCTGGAAGCTTGTAGTCCCGGCTCATTAATTACAAAGTTTATCCGTAAAAATAGGAGTTACAATATTCCCGATTTATCAAATAATAAATATTTTACAAAGAGAACTCCGAAAAATGGTGTCCATGTTAGCTAGCGGCTAACACAGACTTTGTATTGAAGTGCAGCTTGGCCTAAAGAAGTTGAAGGTTTAGCCAGACAATTTCTATAGAATCCGTACAAAGCTATCATTGGCTCACAAGATCTGAAAGCCAGTCATTCAATTGTGCAGATTGTACAAGTTGTTTCTAAAAATGAGAAAGACACAAAATTGGCAGATGTTTGTCATCAATTATGATTTTTCTGAATCATGTGAAGACTTTGTACACTGAATTGGATGAACATGACAAGCTCGTGCAAAGGCTATAGTCTATACTTTCTTTATGACAGTAAAACGCCCACAAAGACCGCACAGACATCGACAACCAGGTCATGTTAGGGACGACATGAACGTGGAGGGGGAGAATGTTGACTGATGGGTCAACAGAACGACATAACTCAGAGGATTATGGTTATAAAAAAGTAGGTAGTATAGTTGTAGAAAGCCGGGGTGCAATGGCAATTCCAGATTGTAAATACCAAGCCATTTGACCCCGCAAACTCTATTTTTGGTTAACCTAAGGTAGCCTTAGTATATAAGGTACCTAGGTCACTTTTGTAAAGACAACTTAATCATAATCATAAGTTTAGCGCTACCGTCTACTTTGTGTGAGAGAGAAAGAGAGAGACAACTTAATCATAATCATAAGTTTAGCGCTACCTTCTACTGTGTGTGAGAGAGGAAGAGAGAGAGTGTGAGCTTCATCCTGGCCCTACTCCCCGCTCGTTCATCACATTGTAGATCCGACTGCACCATCGCTCTAGCCTCAGCCAGAGCTACACGACAATGCAAATCATTCCTCGCGGAATGAAGCGAACGCTCTCGTGCATCTACGAGCTATTTGTGGCAGTAAATATATCAAATGATGTTTGTTTTTTACGTGCAAGTAGTCATTAGAATCGTGACGACATAATTTACGCAAAGGTACTCATAGATTTTAGTTTCCACCATTTCCAAAATCCGGCTTTGTCTTTATACGCGTTTTTCGCAGATGGGTTTAGAGCTAGGATTTTTAGGTGTAGAGGCTTTGGGACAGGTGTATCCTAGTGAGGGGATGATGTTCCTTAAGTTTCGTACGATTCTGGTATGGTTTGGTGAGTTTCCTTTCGTTTGTGTGTATGCGGGTTGGATGGTGTAGCTGAGGGCAGTGAGATTTTAGATTGTGGTTTAGTTGGCCTTCCAAAGTGTTGTATGTGTAGGATGGTCTAAGCCTCACAAGCTAAAGAGATTTCCTCTGTGTGCCTATCATGTCATATGTGTCCTCGATTGATTTATGTTTATCTAAGTTGTGTTGCATGCACTCTATGGGTGGTGTGATTTGCTCTCGCAACACACGACTAGGAGCATTGTAGACATCTACCTTGCCTAGCACAGGCTGCTGTATGAACATGTTTTAATTTTGGCTCAATCCAAGCACTCTCAAGAAAATCAAGTACAAGTGCTTGCAAGCCAAATAAGATTTTTTATTGGCCTGCATGTCGATGAAATTGGGGCATTTGCATTAGTGCTCATTCTTGATGTGCACCTCATACACCCCAAAATGTCTATCTACTATGTGAGACTTCACCTTGAATACTTCATGTACATTGTCTAAGATGGATTTCTCTTCAATCACCTTAGCCTTTAACGAAGAGCCAAACCAATTTTCTTTGCTGCCTCCTCCAACATGGAAGTACAAAGCTTTGACTCCTATGTTATTTCTTAGTATTGAACCACTACTAATTGCTTTTGTTGAAGTGGAAGAGGAATCACCTCTTCCCCTAAGAGAAGTCCGCATTGTAGTTGCACCCATTTGTTCTTTTTCAATTGTCTCCACTTTAAATCCTTCTTCAAACAATATCTCAACTTCTTCATTTGGTTGTAAAATTTGTTCCTAAACCAATATGACAAAATGTTGGTGGAGGAGTTGGCCCTAGATTTATTTTATGATCCACCACACAATGAATACATGATTGGGACACAACCAAAACCATTGCCTAAGTATCCCATTTGGATGTTTTATATACCCCTCAAAAGATGGTGCAATACTCTCTTTACTACATGCCACTATATTTTGTCCACATCTTTTTCCACTATTGGGTATGCCACTACATGTTACACCGCTACTGAGAGGAGTTCTTCTCATTGCCCACATAGCTTCATTGACCTTTTGTTCCAAAACACAAACCTTTGCCTTACCTTTAGAATTCTCACTTCCATCTCCAATCCATGAATCCTCCCTGAAAATGATCTTCTTGGGCCTTCCACGTGATGTATAATCATGTGTTTTTGCATTGTACTCTAGTCTACGTGTGGACTCATCCTCCATAGCAATCAGAATCGATGGCCCTCAATCTTTTTGAACGGTTTCTTTGTCTCCTTGAAGAGGTGTGCAATCTTTATACATGGGTGTTCCAAATGTAGTCTTATTTACTACTCTTATCACTTGCGTTGGATTAGAAGAAGCTCTCTCCTTGAGTCTCTTTAATGAAGGACACTTTTCAATATGTTTACCTTGAGAGTAAGAAGCTGCCTTCATACTTTGTAGTATTGCATTCACCATATCTGAAGTACATGCATCATATAATGAGATTTTTTTTTTGAATCCCTCACCTACAAACCAGTTCCCATGCTTACTCTGCGGCAAAGTTTGTTTGAAGTATTTGCTCCATCACTAATTCTCTCTATTGTTGTCATGATGCTCTCTCAAACTGCAATATTCACCTCCCACCAACTCAACCACGAGTCTATTACGGCAATGTTCTTATCCATGCAATGTACATTGCGCCACTATTATTGAAGGAGACAAGACTCTGATGTTGCTGCCTCTCTAGAAGGGACTAAACGCCACTTTTTGCACATGTCTTTGTGATTTTGTTGGGATGGAGAAACAATGTACATTGTTGTGTACGCCACCGTGCTTTTCTTCCAATGAAAAAGGCAAGATCACTCTTGATGCTGTTTACCATTGTCTTTCCCACCATTGAACACAATGCGAACTACATTCAAATTGGCTTGAGCTTCATTGGCCATGAATCCATGGACATTCACTTTCTCACATCCATGCCCCTCCATAATTTCATTTATGCTTTACCAAAAAAGGATCTGTGCTTCCATTTCCTCTTCTTTCATCTCACAAGTTGCAATAGTGAGCAGGTCTTACATGCTATAATATAAGACATTCATATTAGTATACATATTAATAGTCATTTCTTAAGATATGTCAAACTTGAAAAACATGTTGCTAAAAAGTTGAACCTTGGATCATATACATAGCATGCCATGGTCACTCAATTTTTCACTCGGTGAGTGTGATGAAATTGCAACCAAGCATGCCGAAGATCTCCAGATCCACTTCATCGCATCCGGTTGACCAAATCCAATCGTAGACATTTTGAACACAAAGCACTAATCCCTTCTACTCCTTGACTTGGAAATCTACTTTTGTGAAAAAAATCTTATATGCAATCCCTTTTTAGCTGCAAAAGGGAATCTACACCGAAGATTTCTTTTGTTGGACCATGTTTTATTGCTGCCACGGACCTATGAGAACTGTATTACAGAATTTAGTTACTTTGAAACAATGTGCACAAACAAGAGCAACAAGTAGTTGTCCTCTACTAAGGGGCCTATTGCTTCAACAACATTTCAAATTTTTTGCTCGCCAAGTACATGGCGAGAGCCCCTTTCTTGAATCAAAGTTGTTGTCACAATTTCCTTTTCGACACAAATTTTTACCTTTCGTGCACCTACATGTTTGTCTACACTGAGGAATCGTGCAATCATTTCTTTGGTTTTATCAGTGAGTCTTTTGGACGTACCATCCCTCATGTCATGTTGGTGATTCCCTTGATGTACCATCAATCTACTCGTGCTTTCATCCCTTGGCATGACATAATATACGAAGCAATCATGTGTATGCAAACAAATGGGTGGCTATCCACAAAAGTGACAAGTAAGCTTTCCTCCATATCCATCACAAAACTTTCCCATACAAGATAATTTGAGCATGCTACCATTGAAATGCGTTGTGTTTGACTTCCCAAAATTAGCCAATTTTGGACAACTTTCATTGAGACACTTTATGGCACTCAGACAATGGCTTTTATGACACACTCCAGGAAATGCAATGTTTGAGGTTGGGGTTTGGTCCAATGGTGTGGATCATACTTATGCTCCATAGCATCCATTGAATGAACCTTCCGTAAGTTCGATGGAAACTCAAACACCATGTTATCACTGTACATTTTTGGAATTTCTATCACTTATTTGGTTTGTACCATCTTCAAAAGAAGCTTTTTCAATGTGTTTGGCTTCATCTCACTGAGCTAAAAAAAGACAAAAGACTGTTTGTTTCCCTTACCTCAACAGATTTTTTCAATGCTTGCTCTACATAAAGTTGTTCCTTGCTTGGGCTAGTAAGGTCTATGTAGGGAGCGTCCATAGGAGGAGTAGCCATCCCACTCAAATTTGAGACTAGGCCATCTTCAACCACCACCACGAACTTTGAAGAGGGAGATTTGTCCACAACATAAAACTCCTCTCCTAAGTGATTGCTAGTTTTCTCTAATGGCACTATCAACTCATCACTCCCAACCATGACAATGGCATATAATGTAATGCCAAGGGCAGACCCAAGGGGGTCACGGAAGGGCTAGCTGCTAGGTGTGGACATGGGATTCTAGATCTTATGTCCAAGGCCTATAAAAAGGGTGGTAGGGTGGAGAATTCTCAAGGCAGTTCCTTGGGTTCTTAGATTGGTATCTAAGCTCAAGGGAGAGGGGAGCTATGGAGGAGGAGAAAAACCTGCCTTGCATGGCTCATGCATGTTATCTCTCTCTCTCTCTCTCTCTCTCTCTCTCTCTCTCTCTCTCTCTCTCTCTCTCTCTCTCTCTCTCTCTCTCTCTCTCTGAAATTTTAAACCAACACTTCCGGTGGTATCTCCCTATTTAAACCCCCGTGGTTTTCTCACTCTATCCATCGTTCGATGATATTAGGCGATTTATAAACACTAGCTAGTAACCTAAAAGGAATTTTTTCTTAGTACAACTCTATATTGGTCTTTATCCATCTATATCTTTCTTTGGGAGTATCCTTGCCGAGATAATGTAAAATCAAGGTCAATACCTGTTTAGAAAAAACATTTCTTAAAGTTACATCCACTTTTCTAGTCTCTCTCTCTCTCTCTCTCTCTCTCTCTCTCTCTCTCTCTCTCTCTCTCTAGTACACATTGGAAGTCCAAGGCCAAAAATAAATGGAACCTTGTGTAAGGTGGCTCACCTATTGAAAATACTTAACATGGAGTGGGACAAATGGAATACGTTAAATGTACCGTGAGGTGCATACCTGATAAGGAGTAGCTAATAGTTGGCACCTTACACTTAGTCTCTAGAGCGCATGGGTGCATTGAAGATTCCGGATGGGAAACCGATGCGCGATGCATATAAAAACACAAGGCTGCAATGCCAAAACTCCACCTATAGCCTATACGCACAAATAGAGCGTTAAACACTGCACTGTCATACCCGAATGCTTTCATCTAGCCTACGCACATAGCCGTATCCTCTCACAACATACACATGGGCAAGGAAATTGCTACCTGGTTCATCTCCTACACAAAACGTAAGCTTGCACACATAGAAGCACATACAGCTGGTGGCATACTACCCATAGCAAGAACGACATTGAAGCATCCAAGTAGTGGGATCGTTAGCAACTTCGGGTGGCGACACAACAATACATAAAGGAGTTGTGCTACTCATCATAGGTAATCAGACACTGGTTTTTCGTTCTGTTTTTTTAAAACTCTTTGGAGGTAAATAGAATGTAAAGTTATGTAAATAGACATGGAGAAACTGGGAACAAATATTTGCTCTGCGTAGCATACCGTATACTTGTTGAGTATGTGTATAAGGGCATAAGATGGGGAAAATATTTGAAAAGAAAAATCCGCATGGTATAAACACTAATCGGAATGCCATGTAATCCACATGGTTCGGAAAACTGTGTAATGAATATCTCATATGCATGACAATGGACGCTGGCTCGGGATACATGGCTGATAGGCAAGAAACAGGCCAAAGTAGCTCTTAATTCTCCATGCAATAAGATAGAGTACACTCTAGTTGGTAAATAGAAATGAAGTTATGCAAAAATAGTCAGCATGGTGTAGCATATATGGTGGTAAATACATGAACGTACGTCTGATATACCATGTTTTGGTTTTATTTGTTATAAAACACAGTCTGAAAGATTGTAAGATTATTGTTGAGAAGAACTTAGCAATATGCATAATAGGTCGTATTTAAAAAGGAATTTTTTGAACAATGGTTGACTGAATGTCACATAATGGTAAACATTTGCTCAGGAAATAGCATTTTGTATGGTCTTTTTTGGCAGCCTTACATCAAAAATCATTCGAAACGGTCTAAACACAAAGCATCTCTACACACGTGCTCTCTCTATCCCTCTTCCTCCCTTTCCTCTCTCTCTCTCTCTCTCTCTCAAGATGTACCTTTTTGACACATTAGTGACACCGGTTCTTCTTTATGGAGTTGGTGTGGACCAAGAACATCTCAAAGTCTACTTGGAAAGAGTTTGAGAATGTCCAAAAGTGCTTTCTTACAAACTTTCTCCAAGTTAAGACACCAACACCATATATGCTCCTACTTCTTGAGTCGGGATCTCTTCCAATTGATGTTATAGGCATGGAAAGGGTTGTGGAGTATGTTGGCTCCCTTGTAGCATAGCTCCAACGAATCAACAAAATCATCAATGCGTGAATGGTAGCAACCCACATAGGACATGGAAGCATCACACATGGGTGAGTGTGTGAGAGTAATGAGAAGGAAAAGAGTGGGGAAATAATGAGAGTTCATCTAGATTAGAGAGAAGAGAGGATTGATAAAAGGGATTAGTGTTGCACACATGTTAAACCTTATTCTAATCACACATTTCTCTTCATTGCATTCTCTCCTAATGCTTGTCATCACATCCTAATCACGAGCTCACCCAAGCTTGTGAGGCTACAATTAGGGCAGCGTATGCATGAATCCTAATCTACACACTAATCTAATAATGCACACAACACCATAATCAAACACACAATAGGCAGTCAAGCAATTAGAGGGTAATTAGTTCTTAACACACACAAATCAAGACACTAATACACAACTTGAATGAAAAGATTCAATGGGACTCACCTTCGTTGTATGCTTAACCAGTTTGAGAAGAGAGTACACGTGGCTCCAAGCCCCACCTCCATATCCTTCCTTCTTCTTCTTCTCTACTCTAGGTTTTCTCTCAAAATATTATCTCCCCTTTCACGTGACCTACCATTCACTTATATGCCTAGGGTTTTAAAGATAAATAGCCAGTCACCCAAGGCAAGTAAAGTAAAATAGTACATACAATTTGGAACTCGTAAATAGCTTGTGAACCTATACATAATAAATGGAGATATATGCTCATGAAGAAGAGGTAAATGGCTGCTGGTGTTGGACATTGCCAACATTCCTCCCCTTCCTAAGCTTTGTCCTCCCTGACAAAGCCATGTCGTGGTAGACGCTCAAGAAAGGATGTGTCTGCAAAATATAAACGTGGATGAGGTGTGACAAGCTGAATCATATGACAATAAAGCAGAAGAGGAATACAAAGCACATGTGGAAATGAGTAAATGAAAATAATTATGAAATGTTACACTGCCATTAAGGACACATATATTGCACTTTGTTGAAATTAATTAATCAAGAGTTTTGGGCTTATGGATGAGTCTCTTGATTAGTTAGCTATGACTAAGGGTTAAAATACTCACTCTAGCCCTAGCTAAGTTAGGAAGATTATATAAATGCAATATTCCCTATTTGTGTCTTTAGGCTTTGATTACTATCACAACTCCAAACAAAAGCTTGAATTTCTCACTTGAACTCAACGGAAGTCTTTCATTTCATTTTTCTTGCTTTTCCTTTCTTTTCCACAATGATTCAAATTAATTTGACTTGTGTGCTTATTTTGTATTGTATGTATCCTTGTCCAATTGGTGGTTAAGCTTGTTGCTCAATGTAGATCACGATGTTTGAAAAGAGTGTGTGTGTTGATTCGGGTGTATTTTTGTGCTTGTATATGAGTATACGTGTGTATGAGTGTACATGAGTGAGGAAAAGGAGCGAGATTTATGAGGGCAAAGTTGGATTGGATTATTTTGTATTGAAAACGCTTAAATTTTGCTTATTGTGAATAATTCGAGTGCAAGTTAGGATGAAAAACTTGAAGTGGCTAATCCTTGGCCTTGCCATCCCTTGATGTGACGGTCAGTGAGCAAGATAGTGATTTGTCTAGCTTTCTCACCTTTTGCAACTGCTCCAGGGCCTCTAGATGCTCCATCCATAGGTTCGGATCCTTTTTGTACATGAATTCTTTAGTGATCTTGTTTAGAAACTCAATAGCCAAATATGACACAAATCTAGCATTTAAGTTCTTCAACATTAATCCAAAGATCCATATCCTCAAGGTGAAAATCCTATGTAAAAAGCTTCCTCAAATGTCTGCATTTGGTAAGATTGTAAGAACATGGTACAATCATAGAATCAGTAAAGGATTTCATCCATTGGCTACCCTAATAGGGTGTAGCAAAGACCTTTGTTGTTGGTGCCATAAGTCATCCACTTGCTTTGGAGTAAGCATTCCCACATTTAATGAAGGAAGTGTACTCTACTTCCACTCCATGGCACCCTTCCATGCTTCACTCTTCTTTCAACATTGCTTGTTGCACCTTCTACTTTGTCTCTATACTAAGAGGGGCAATCTCTTCAAAGGTGCTAGTTTCAGCCTGTGTTAGTGGTACCTCTGGTTCATCTGGAGCATCTTCTGTGCTAGGAGCATCAAGCTCTAAAAAATCTGCTTTCTTTGACCTTTAAAGGGTCTTTTTGCAACACTTCTTCATTGGTTGAGGACCCTTGCCCTTTAGCTTAGCTTTTGCTTTCTGCAATTGTGCCCCTTCAATCCCTCTATCTCCTTCTGCATGGTCTCCTCTCTGATCATATGTTGGAGGGCCAAGTTTCTCCTTTGAGTTCGTTCTAGCTTCAAATCCATCTCTAGCCCCTTATTTCTCTACTTTAGGGATGCATAGGTTGCAGCTCTACTAGAGAGATCTATGACTATAGGGTTTTCTCTAACTTGCTTCACTAGTTGATCTTGCACTTGAAGTTTTTCTTCATCCAGCCATAGATGTGTGCTGGCCGAGTTTAACTGCACTTTCAAACTTGAGGACTCCTGATTAATTCTTTGTTGGTTTGCCTTGACCTCTGTCAGGTCTTTGTCCTATTCATTGCACGTGTTTATGAGAAGCAAGGGACTAGCACATGTAACTCACCACCCAACCATGGCCTATATAGACCCTTGGCCATGCTATTTATAGGACCCCCTTTATCGCATGTGTCCTGAACCTTGGCCTACTTGATCTGGATGTAATTTTTTGGTGAGCTTTTTTTCGACGAGCACTTTTTTGGAAACCGACAAGCGGACTCAAAAAAAATTCTTTCTTTTTCTCAAACCTTGATAGTTGAGGATCCGCTCTTTTCTCTCTCTCTCTCTCTCTCTCAAATTTTCCCTTGGTGAACACAACTCGATCAAACATCCATTATTTGCGAATCTCCCTTTTTTCCACCTCTCTCATGTACACTCATACACACATAAATACACCTGAATCATTACTCACACACATTCAAACATCATAATCTATGTCGAGCAACAAGTTTAACCACCAACCAGACAATGCTATAATTTTGATTATTACGAATGTAATTATGATCCATTCTCTTATATATGATGTCCAATTTCAAAATCGATCGTTTTGCAAAAAGCTCCAATCATCAATACGCTTACTAATGCTCTTAAACTTAAAAAATATAGTTTGCACATGCAATTTTTTTAATAAAAAAACTTACGTACATGATAGTAATAATTTTATCTTATAATGAAAGTATTTTTTAACATGTGATTAGACATAGTATTCCTGCTTTATATACTTCATGAAAAAATTGACATTGTACATGCTCAAAAGCACTACATTGTCATTAATCATGATAACAGGGGATACTCAATAGGTTATAACAAAGATTCAGACCCATGATGTAGTTAGCTATCATCAGTGGTAGTCATTGCTGCATGCAAGGAACTCCAAAGGACTCCTTTGGAGCTCCCTCTCTCTCTCTCTCTCTCTCTAAAATTGTGGCGTCTTTCTCTATGCTGGGCACAAAATGAGAGTGCTCATCTGTCGATCATGGGAAATAAGTGTCATCTGCTTTGCAACATCATACATAAAATTTTGGAGCTTTTAAAAAATCCACCTTAGACACCACTTCATAGCCAATTATTGAATTATCGTGAGTGCAAATCACTACACGACACCTTACGATGACCATCCCATCTCTCATCATTCATCATATTTGTATTGGAACTAAAAAATCCTTATTATGTGTCATTTCTTTGGGGACCGTCCACTTATAGGAACCTTTATTCTCACATAGTGTATTGCGTGAGATAGTATGTACCAATATTGGCACTTTCTTTACTTGCTTTCACCTTACAAACATGTATTACCACTCCTTGAGTTAAATATTTTGATGAAAGGAAAATGCTCCCTGGCTTTGGTCTAGTGTGGTCTATACTTGAGGTCAACTAAGACTAGGCCTATTTCACTTTTTGTTCCCTTACTCTCTCTCTCTCTCTCTCTCTCTCTCTCTCTCTCTCTCTCCCCACAAGGGGAGCTCCCTGCCCCCATCCATAGTGTGGTCTATACTTGAGGTCAACTAAGACTAGGGCTATTTCACTTTTTGTTCCCTTTCTCTCTCTCTCTCTCTCTCTCTCTCTCTCTCTCTCTCTCTCTCTCTCTCCCCCCCCCCCCCCCCCCCCCCCCCCCCCCCCCACAAGTGGAGCTCGCTCCCTCCCCCCATCCATAGGATGGGCCACACACTCATTCTCATTAATAACTGATGTGTGTGTGTGTGTGTGTGAGAGAGAGAGAGAGAGAGAGAGAGAGAGAGAGCCACTTTTCTTGACACCCAATCCACTATCGACTCCCCATGTCAAGGCTTCCCTCGCTTTCTTTCTTTGCCTTGGCTTCCACTCCCCCTTCCAATTCGACTCGTTATGCCATAACATTAGAAGAAGTCTCATGTGTAGTCCTTAATAACATCTTATGTTTTAGGTTGCTAATTGTGAAATAAATTAAGACACACTTTGTATAGCCAAATGCTCATTGCTAATAAGAGATTCGATCAAGGATTAAAATTCCTATAGACTGATAGTTATATAACATTTGCACAGTCTTTGATATAGGTGCATATGTCAATTAGAAAATGGATAATGACAAGTATTTTTAAGCAAATGTAATTATATTAATAATGAACGGATCTCGACTTAAAGCCTTCCTTGTTTCAAACAACTAATGGAAGGTTTGATGTGCATATCTCAACTACAGTATGTACAAGGAGTGACTATTAATGACATATTAACCTAGTGACGATATGGCTTGTTTAAGACTCCTCTAACACTACTCGAAAGAAAGCCATTTTTATGGCTCTATCTGTTATGGCAAACTAAATTGGAAACCCTACATTTTTGCACCAGTCCAAGCTACTTATTGGGATTTATAACTACAATGCTCACAATATTTGACATTGAAAATTAATATTTAACAAAATCTTAACCGAGATTTTGACTTCTAACCGAGACATACACTGCATCATCCAATGGCTAGAGTCCCTTCCCCGCCCATTGCATTATCGATCACTCCTCCTTATCTTGTGACACATATAGAAGAGGCATTGTGAGTCCATATTCCTATTATTGGAAGGTCAAAATAATGCACCTTTGTTTAACTCAATCATGCCCCTAAAATCTAAAAAGCACATTGCATTATTGTGATCTCTTAAGAACGACATGCCTTTACCACACCTTCGTATGCATTGTCTTTGTGCTTCCCATGTTGATACCTTCCCTATGTACCTCTCAATTAGAATCATAATCATCTCTTCTAATGCGCTTTTCCTAGATGACCTTCTTTTCACACCTTTTGAGGATCTTCATGTTGCTTTTGTGGACACTTATGATCTTGTGCATGCATTATTTTTGACAATTGCAAGAAATTTTTATTTCCATTTGCCACTTGATGACCATATTTATGCAGTGCCGAGCTTTAGAATTTTGATTGCACATAGGCTCTTTTCAGAAGACGTCGTGAAAAAAGTAGAGGAATTGATACTTGTCCCCACACAAACAAACAAGAGAGAAGGGGTCCCTCATACTCTTGGTAGGGGTGGCTATGTAGAGTCCATCAAAAGCTACATGATCTATTGCTAGCATGGAGGTTGGCCGATCTTGCATGAGAAAGAGGGAGCTATCACCTTGAGCCTCACATTTGATGACAACTCTAAGACAAAGGTCGTGCCAATTACATAAGAGTCCTTTCTTGGGATGCAGTAGTAAATTGATAAATGTCCTTGGTAGCCACGTAAATACATATATTTCAAGGGGTTCCCCCACATACATATGGATTAGAGCACCTATCTTGAAGGTGTAGAGGGACCCTTTTGGAATTTGCTAAAGAATAGCACATGGGGAGCTTCCTCATACCCTTAGACATTCTAGAGGGTAGAGAGGCACCACATAATATAATTATTGTCTGGCATGATTTTTCAAGTAGCCTTGCAATGTTGTTGCAGATGTGAGTTTTCTTGTTGACATGGTGCGAGGCCTTTGGAAATGGAGGGCACCACTAAACACACATGATGATGTTAAGAATGCAAGGGTACGAAAAACCTCTTTTGGTTATTTCGGCATCCCGTTGTTTGCCCCTCAAGGGCAACCAAAAGGTTGGGATCACTTTTAAGCAATACTTTTCCTAGGAAGAGATGGCCTCTCTCGCCATTTTTAGGCTAAAGGCTAAGTAAGGAGCATAAGGCACAAAAGTTTTAGCCTGGCATTGCTCATATGTAGTTTGATAGTCATGGCATGCTCTCCTTGTCATCATTCTCCCCCCCCCCCCCCCCCTCTCTCTCTTTCACACACACACACACACACACACATTGCTCTATGTGTGTGTGTGTGTGTGCACGCGCGCGATCTTTTCTAAACAACTAGTACGGCCTGCCGCCAAAGCCTCTCTCTCCCCCCCTCTCTCCCTGTTTATCGCGTGCAAAGGGACTTCTTTTAGTTTTGGACTTTACCCTTCAGGTCGTAGATTGCGACACATGTAAAGGGCTCCCGTTGGTAGATGGCTAATATTCCTTCGTATAAAAGTGGAGTCACAAGGTGTATTATTTACACATAGCAATTCCAAGGGTCTCTGTTTCTCTCATATTCGTAATTTAAATTTTTAGCTAAATCAAATCACTAACCGAATAATTATTAATAGAAGTCGGGGAAGCCACAATTTGGGCTAGGTGCCGTGTTGCCCTGTCTTATATAGATTTCCAGGGCGCCTTTCCACCGCCATCAGAAGAGCACGTTTGCATACACAGATCGCCACGACAACATCTCCATCGCCGGCTTCACCACACACCTTTGACAGGTCGGGCTTCTGTAACCCTAATTCATTCTATCACCGGCCCCTCTACTAATGAGCGTGTCTCTGTTTACGCTGATCGTTTTGGTAGGTAGATGTTGTCAATGGTTTGGTTGTTGTGTTTGTGTCCGTTTGAGAGAGAGAGAGAGAGAGAGAGAGAGAGACGCCTACTTGCGTATACTGTGCTCAGAGTTTACTTGTGGTTTGTTGTCTGTGCCCGGTGTAAGGATTCCTGTCTCATGAATGCAGGTGTGAGGACACGGGGGCAAGATTCCCAGGTTTTCCTTTACTCAGTTCACTCTGGCAGGGCTTGCAGATCTTTGTTCTCGCACCAGTGGGAGGGTGCGGGGGCAAGAGGGTGAAGAGTTTCCAGACATTCAGGACGTTTTGAATGCAACGGACTCTTGTGTGTGGAGATTCTGCCGCCTTCTCCAGGGGCGCACAGTGGATTACGGCTAAGTTTTGAGTGTCTTCACATACTCTCCTTAGCACAGATGTAGCTGCTAAAGCAGTATCAGGAGATTTTGTTCTTTTTATAAGCCTTTTTATTATTTCTTTGAGGACCCTTTGTAGTGTAATATAGTTGTGTCACTTGATTTCCACATCATGGGACTGCTCTTCTGCTACTCAGTTTTTGGTCGCAGGACTAAGATGGGTAAAGCGGTTTCCAATCTGGGATCCAAGGTTAGTTATTTTCATGCTTTGAACTCACATTACAAAGGTTGTTTCTGACATGTCAGAGTACTCATTGTTTTCATGTTTGTAGTAAGGCAGACTGGCTTGAGAGCTATTAGAAAGGCTGACCTGGAGAGCAGGGATTCAGCTGCAAGGGATCTGGCTTTGTTGAAGGGGATGGATGAGTTTAAGGTGGTTGATGCTATGTTGAAAGGAGATGAAGGACCTCAAGATGCTGTCCCAGAGTATGGGATTGAATGTGCTCTCCTTGATTCATTCTCGAAGGAACAGCTAGGCTTTGAGGGAGTTGTTGCTTCTCCTGAGAAGCTGGATGTTCCTGAATTTGTCGTGGATGTAGAGAAACTTTCCTCACACCAAGATTCACATCAGCCACCTTATGATGACCATGGCAAGTCTTGTTATGAAATACCGATGTCTTCATGTAGCCAGGGCACTTTTCAAGGTGAAGTCTCGTTGAGTGTCGGTGAGGGTACTATGAGCAGCGATGGTCAAAGACCCGCAGTACCCCACCAGGATGCATTGTTGATTGGAGGTTCTCTTGGTGCAAATGAAGATGGTTCCTCTGCATCTTCATTTGATGGATGCTCCAACATGTCTTCACATGCTCGAGGCTGTCATGACAGAGACTCTGCGGGACGTGCGGGTTTGTCTCACGAGTTTGCATTTGGAACTCGGTACTCGGATGATGGGGCTCCTCAAGTTGTGGTGGATCCTAAATCTGAGGGTGTTGCTCAGGGTGAAGGTTGTCTTGATACTACCCACGTGTTAAATGCACCGATTTGTGATGATGAAGAAAGGTACTCAGGGCATGCCAGTGATCCTGGTTTTTATGCAAGGGAGGTGCAGAAGCCGTCACCGGATGCACGCTTGGATGGTTCTATGTCTCCTCACATGGGTGCAAATGAGTCTCCTTCTTTGCACTTGACATCTGTGGAGAAGCTTTCAGTTGAAGTTGATGATGAGATGGTTGGCTCCATGCCTCAAGCTCCTAACCTGAGCCAAGGTTAGTTGTCAATCATTAACAAGTAGATTCTGGAGGCTTGATTTACCAAGTTTCTTATTGTTGCTGATGAGCACTACTCGATCACATTTCAGGTATTGCCACTGATGAATTGAATCCATCTTTCAGTCGAGTGAAGGAATGGATTAATAGTATTCAGTCATTTGAGCTGGATTTTGGTGTTGAGAATGAAGACCTTAATGATTCTGGCAGAGCTAATTTTTCTGTTGATATGCCTCGCATTGAGTCTAGTGAGGCTCTGACCATGTTGCACATGATGGACTCTGCCAGTGCCAACTCATTAGTAAATGCATCGGTTCGATCTTTGCACCCATCCTCTACAGTAGCCCATCTATCTGGGATTGGCTTGCGTGAAGTGCCTTCATTGGCATTATTCAATTCCCTGCGATCGTTGAATCTCTCTGCCAACTTGATTGGTGAGCTTGGTTCGAAATGGATTTTTGATTGCAGCTGTGCTTTGGGGAGCCTAATGAGGTTCAAACTTTTGCAGTTCATGTGCCAGTAGGCTGCCTTCCTCGAAGCTTACACTCTTTGGATCTTTCAAGGAACAGGATTGCTCAAATTCAGGGTTTTAGAGAGATGACAAGATTGCGGGTTTTGAACCTTTCATACAACCGGATTGCAAGAATCGGTCACGGTGAGTTCTCTCTTTCCGGGACACACCTATGATGTCGGTGTATTTGGTACATGTTTTTTTTCTCTTTCTCTGACACTCCTATGATGCTGGCGTACTTTACTGTGTTTTGGTACGGATTTTTACTTTTTGTGAGCTTGCTAAATATGTAACACCTGATTTTTCTAGGGCTTGCAAATTGCACCTTGATTAAAGAACTGTACTTGGCGGGAAACAAAATTGGTGAAGTCGAAGGGCTGCATAGATTGCTCAAGCTTGCTGTATTGGACCTTAGCTTCAACAAAGTGACGACTTCGAAAGCTATTGGTCAGCTTGCTGCCAACTATGGATCCCTTTTAGCACTCAACCTCCTTGGCAACCCAATTCTCACAAATTTCAGTGAAGATCAAATGCGAAAGCTGGTGACGGCCCTTACTCCTCATGTAACCTATTTGAACAAACAGCCTATTAAGGCGGTTTCAGTAAGGGAAGCGGCTTCAGATAGTGTTGCTAGGGCGGCACTTGGTACATCTCAACGCCACAAGACCAGGGATATTAAGGCAGTGAGGAAACCTTCCGGTGCATTGCCGAGTGCAGTCAAGAAAAAGCCATCACCTCATCAGCATACTAGACTATTGGAGAAGAAGGTGACATCAGCTTCTTCCAGTGGACACCACCACCACCACCACCACCACCATCACCATCATGGCAAAGTTAGTGGAAGGACCCACTCCCCTCTCCTTGGTGAATCTCAAAACATGGCTTTGGTAGCTATTGGAAAGCAACCCATGCCTAGGAGCCGGAGTGTTGGTGTATTGCAGGAATGATGGTAGTGCATCTTATTTTCTGTGTGTTTCTGTAGGACTGACGTGGGCTAATTCATGTCACATGATTATCTTTGTATTTGGTGTATCCTTTGAACAGAATGTTTCATTTGTATTCTTCAAACAGCTTGTCCTTTGCCCTTATGTTGGTATTTCAAGATTTTCTTGTCCCTGCCATTTTGATGGCAAAAGTTATGATTTTTTGGTTTTGTCTTTAAGGTATGCTTAAAAGTGTCCGTGGCACTTCTGTGAGCTCTCTATGCAGTGACACTGTTTAATAGTAGCAGGGTTGGCAATATAATGGGTGAGGATCTATTAATCAAGTTATGTTAGCACCTTGTGGGTGCCTATTTAAAGAGTATTGATGTTTCTTGTTATAGATTGGGTGGTTGCTCCCGAAGGGTATTACATCCCAATGTGTTGTATGATACACTCTTGTGGGCTCCTTGTATTTGGTTAACTTCTAGTCTTTACTAGGGTATTAGGCACTGTCTTCGAATTAAGAATTTGCTTCCCTCATTTTTTATAGCAACTTAATCACATTTTTGGAAGTTTGTCCCTTGAGAAGCTCTTAGCAACTTGGATCAAGACTTCCAAGTCGGAGAATATTTTAAAGCACTATATAAGAAGAGCTCCACCAAAGTTCTCTCTCTCCTGTGGAATGCCAGACTCTTTCTGAACCCTTCAGAAAAGGAAACTTTGCTCTCCTTGTTCTTTTGAAAATCCAAATCTAGGGTCAAGCCAGGGTTGGTGGGATGCTATTATCTTTAGAGAAAACATGTCCCTTGTGCAAGGCTTCAAGTAAGGCACAAGTGTATCTTGATTTTGTTATACTCTTCAGACTTAAGAGTTGGCTGTAGAAATTACTAAAGGGCCTTGAGCTTGGTCTTGGAAATTGGAATCACACTTCTTACAAATTAATAGAGCAATGATTTTAGCTAGAAAATTATATATAGTTCTCTTCTAGATCTGAGTTTCAAAACGAAATTTTCCTCCCTAGTTTGGGTGAACTTGAAGAACCATTCATGGTTGATGTATAACTTGTATATAAAAGTTGTACACCACAAGCTCTTTTGTAGAGTTAAAAAAAATGGTAGCTGAATTGGGTGTGGGGACATGCTCTTGGCTGGAGATGGCAGTGGTACTAGGTGGGAATACCTCCTTGGGCTTAAGAGCTAAAGAAGCTTTGGTTTTTTGTTCCTTCTTTTTGTTTTTAAATGTGATGTGGAAATCAGGGCTCAAACGAAAAGAGGATTACTTACACAACCACTTGCATTAATCATTGTAAGTTAGCCAAGATTGGTAGTGGCCTGAGAAATCGATCCAAGAACATGCCCAATGCTTGGATAATCCAACAATAGTTAGGGTGTGGCTTATCAAAAGAATTGTAATTGATATACAATCGGGTGTGTAACGAGAAGAGCCGATTCCCATACTCGGGCCCCTAACACAAAAGTGCTTGTTCCTAATCAAAGACACTAGCATCACCCTTAAGAGAGTTTTGAGGAGGGGATGTGTAATGCTCGCAACAAAACCCACAAGGGGAGGATTTCTGGATGAAAATTTGACAAGGAATTAATTGAGACTCCATGCAAGAGTGTGGTTACCAACGTAGCTAGATTATTATGCATAAACATTCAACAGCTTTTTCGTAGAGCTAGAAAGGATAGTTGAGCTGGCACACATGTAAGCATTATAGGTGGCTTATTTCAAGCTTTCAAATCACCTTCAACATACAATACATTACATCACACTCCTCTTTACCTTTCTGCACGGGGCACGTGTCAAACTCTACACATCGTGCTACCACTTAGCGAAGACTAGCCTTGCCAAAGGTAAAGAGCACAATCATACTAGATGCGTCAAAACTTGCACAATCACACTAGATTGTCTTTAAACCTTTACAAAGGCAAAACCCTTGGATCCATTGATTTGTCATACAAAAGGTTGAGTGGTTATGAACGGAAGATGAACGTCAAATCAATATAAATCTTGGTGGAAACTTTGAAACACAAAGATAAGAGTGGCTTTCTAGTAGAAAGACTAGGCCCCCGGACCCCCTTCGCTCACTACTATCACCAGATGCCGCCCATTGCCGCCTCTACTACCGGCATTTTTTTTTTGAATCACCCCAACCCCTCTTGCCCCTCCACATTGCACCACCAACTTCCAACCCCCTCCTCTCTCTCTCTCTCTCTCTCTCTCTCTCTCGCGCGCGCGCTCGTTTTTGTATCTCTCAACCTCCAACTGTCCTCTTTCACACTCCCTCTCCCATAACTAGTATTGATCCTCCTCCTCCTCCTCCTTTTGTGCCTCTCTCTCTCTCTCCCCCCTTTTGTGGTTGAGAATGAGAATCTCAAGAGGACACTTGAGATGCAAATAACGCGTTTGATGCAACTTGAAGAGGAAGTCAAGGAATGTAAACGTTCTCTTATAGACTTGAATGCTTTGAAGGAGCGCATGAGCAAATTAGAGCATGACTATGTATTGAAAGAGGAGAAATCTGACACCATGAGCCAGAATGTATGCGACATGAAAAATGTATGCACAACAAGTCTTGGACTGATGTATGTGGTAGCAATGTGGTTCCTAATTCCTCACTTATGCAATCTATGATTCAAACAAAAGAATGTTGAGAATGTGGATCTGGAGGAGTTGAAGTATTGGGAGCGGCGCTCCAAGAACATTGTAATTTGTGGAATTCCCGAAGAGAAGTTAGAAACACCTCTTTCTCTTGCTATTATTATCGAAGATTTCTTCAAAACCCACTTTGGCATGTCTGGAGTAATGGTCTATGGAGCACATAGAGTGGGTAAGCAAGGAGCTCCTCACTCAGTAGAACGGCCAATTGCTACATTCCTCATCATGATTTTCCCTGTTTTTTTTCCGAGAAAAAGATCCTTCTATTAGTTAATGAAAACTGCCCATAGGGCTACATCCACCTCTGCAGGAGAGGGCTACAACAAGCATGGTGGGGAGACACTCCCAATGAAAAAACAGCATATATACAATGGGGCTAAATCAAGAGATGGGAGGAGGGAAGAGCCACACAGGTGGACAGTAGTGCCATCTGAGCACCCCCTGGACCATGGTGTAGAAAGGCCCAAGGCGCCAGAGTCGAAGGAAAGCCTCGCGGCGCTCCCGCATGCGGTCGGAGCTACCCTGTAGTCCCTCAAGCTGTCCTCTGAGAGTATGGATCAGCTCTAGCCAAAAGTCACGAACAGTCTCTGCTGGTGGCACAGGGCGAGCCTCAAAGATGCGAAAACAGCGGGCCCGCCAGATGAACTAGAGAGCTAGCCCGCTGATGAGCTCCCAACACTCCTCTCTCTCACTGCACCACTCCTTTGGAGTAAGATCTGTAGCAGGCTGGAGTGTAGGGCGCCCCCCCTGTATCACTATCATCCTGCTGGTGGAAGATAGCTCAAACTAAAGTGTCGGGCTCGTGAGGGTGGACCAAGCCGCTGCCCCCCAAGTGTACTGTCGAGCCGTGGAGAGGGCAGGCATCAGCCGAAGAACTCGTAGCCACACCTGCTGGGCCGAGGGACAGTCCCAAAGACAGTGACGCTGACTCTCCACCAATTGGTCACAGGCTGTACATGCGGCCGAGAGACCACTATGCACAAGCCAGCTCCCTAATGCTGTGGCTCTGTGTGCAACCAACCACTGGAACAAAGTGACACGCCTCGGCTGTCTGGAGTCCCACAGCCTCTGCTAAAAAGTTTCCAAGAACTCGACTGTGAGGTCCTCCTCCTGCCAATGACGTGCTGCAGCGGGGCGGGCCTCTCTCTGTGCTGCAAGTATATGATGTCCAAGCCGAACAGTGTACTGAAATAAAGGGACTCCTGGGCGGTCTGCAGAAGAGAAGGGGTCCCTCCATAGCCACTCACCAGGATCCCACTGTACTCGTGCCAATGGACAACTCTCCCAAGCCCATAGCCTCCAGTGTCCTGTCTCAAGAGCTGCTGGGTCAGGGTCTATGACGCAAGTCCTCCCACAGATGCCCACAACTCGGATCCTCTGGAAACAGCACTCTGCTACCTACGGGGCCTCTACTGCAACTGGCTGTAATCGTCCCCCACCCTGAGGCTCGAAGAACAGGGCTGGGACAGTCTCTGAGCAAGCCCTGACTGAAATGAGAACCTCCAGTCGTGTGAAGGCTCCCATCCACAGGGGTGCTACTGGCTCGAGAGGCGTGAGCCACTCAGTTGGAACTGACTCTGAGATGTCCTGACACATGCTCTGAACCCCTCTCATGCCCTGTAGCTGGACAGCCTGCACCTCCTCTGACAAACCTGTGAACTCTAGCCAGTCACCTAGAGAGCGCGCTGGACCTGCTGCCATGGGACCCCAAGAAACATGAGGCCTACTCCCAACCAAGTGGCCTCTCTGAGTGCTAACCATGGGGTTCCAGACGAGGGGCTGCCGTAGGTGCTCCTCCATGCACGTCGGCTATCTCTGTTCTAGGCCACGCCGTAAGAGCTCCCAAGAACGAAGCAAACTCACAGCGAATCGGTCCTCCAGTCTCCTGCTCAAACCAACTCGGCGCAACTCTGTAAAGATCCATCTGGTCGAAGGTTGCCAAGGGCCTCCTGACTGAGGCACCCTGGCACGAAGCCTCTGTAGCAAGAACTCCTTCCAGGGCTCCTCGCCTAGAAGAAGTCCTCTGACGATGAACTTCTCAAGAAGGGCTCTGATCTGCTGTGCTGGATCAATGATCCCAAGCCCTCCCTGAGAACAAGGAAGTGTGATGACCGACCAAGCCACCTTGGCTCGGGCAATCTGAGTGTCGCGACCTGACCAAAGGAAGTTCTTGATCAGCCTCTCTACCTGGCTGATACAAGAACTCGAGAAGATCCAGCAAGAAGTGATGTACCACATAGTCGCCAACAACACCTGGTTGGCAACTACTACTCTACCAGCCAGCGAAAGTCGTGCTGAGCTCCAATGTAACAGCTTTCTCCTGATGGACAGGAGAAGAGGAGCAATCTGCTGCTCGGGGGACAAATCCAAACCAGCAACCTGACAACCCAAGTACCGAATTGCAGTCCCTGGAGGAATCCACCTGAAACCCTCTCCTGGCATCCAATCTGGCACAGGAGCACTGCCAACCGAGAAAGCCACTGTCTTTCTCCAGTTGATCAGTGTGCCCGATGCACAACAGAAGGTCTCCAAAGCCTGCCCACATCTGTGTAAATTGGCCTCCTGGCCCTCTAAGTACAAGGCTGAGTCGTCGGCAAACTCAGCGTCCAGAAGCTCATCTCCCCGTATAGGGAGTGCTAAGCCCCTCAAACCAACCTGCTGTGACACCAAAAATCTGCTCATCGCCTCCGCATAGAACAGAAAGAGAAAGGGGGCAAGAGGACAATCCTGTCTGACCGATCGTGTGAGCATGAAGCGCTCACCTCTACCTCCTGCCAAAAGCACCTGTCTGTGAGCCTGTCTGTACAAAGCTGACACCCCTCTGATCCAAGCATCTGAGAAGCCCATCCTGCGAAGCGTGCCCTCTAGAAAGTCCCAGTCAACTCTATCGTATGCCTTCTCAAAATTGAGAAGAAGAATCACAAGGTCCTCCCCACGGAGATGTGCCAGGGCAGAAGCCTCCCAGAAAGTGAAGATGTTGTCAAGGATACTACGTTCCTTGACAAAACCTGTCTGAGTCCCATGTATAAGGCTCTCCAAAAGTGGCTGAATCCTCAAACTTAGAGCCTTGGCAAGAATTTTGTAGGCTGAGTTGAGGATGGTGATGGGGCGCCACTGTCGAATCTCATCCAAGGAGCCACCCTCCTTTGGGATGAGGTAAATCAGGCCCTCACTCATGCTATTCGGCATCACTCCTATGTGTAGAATGTACTGAAAGGCACTACACAGATCTGGGCCAAGCAGGTCCCAGTACTCCAAAAAAAAGCTGGGAGTCAGCCCATCCTCACCTGGACAGCTACCACGCGGGAGGGCCCTAAGAGCCGTGTGCAGCTCCTCAAGCTGAAGAGGTATCTCTAGCCTCTGGCACATCTCCTCAATCACAAGACAAGGCATCTGCGCCCAAACCTACTCCCTGCATGCATCCTGTCTCTCTGACTGGGGCTCAGCCGACAGTAGCTCACGGTAAAAGTCAGTAGCAACTGCACGCATATCCTTAGGCTCACAAACAACTGACCCATCGGGTCTCCTCAGCTGATTGACCTTGGCATGCGAGTGCCGAGGTCCCACTGCCTCAAAAAAGGCACTTGTCACTCGGTCACCCACCTGAGTCCACTGAGATGCCTGTCGGTGAAAGGCAAACTCATGGCGCCTCTTCTCTGTGCAAGCAAGCTCCTATCGAGCGTGCTGTAACTGCTCCTCCAACCAGGGACTGTCTGGATGCTGCTCCTGCATCCTCTGTAGTGAAGCATTGCCTCGTCTGAGACGTTGCTCCTCCTCTCTCGCTGCAGCCCATCGAGCCAGAGACTCCTTGAGAAAAAAGTGGCTAAGCTGAGCTAGGCCTAAGGCCACTCTGTCTACAGGTAGAGCCCGACTGTCCATGCCCTCTGTCCAGAGAGCCTCTACCCACTCTCTGAGTGCTGAGTCCAACAAGACCCGCTCTGGGATGCGAAGCATCGTGCTCCCACTCCTCTGCATGTCTGCCACTGTGAGGATCACTGGTGCATGGTCCGAGAAGGATGTCCCTGCCATGATGCCCACTGATCCCCCCAAGTCACTGAAGTGGTCACTAGTGTAGAAGCGATCTATCCGCGATAGATTCACTCCTCCCACTCTGCGGTCCGATCTAGAGAAGGCAAGACTCTCTGGAGGCCTCACAAAGCCAGAATACTGCCATGTATCCGAGACCCTCAGAGTCATACAAAACCTCTCCCAAGCTGCTAACTCGACTCCATGCACAATAGCATGGCTGCCTCCGATCCTGTCAGAAGGGTCCTCCAACATGTTGAAGTCCCCTCTTACACACCAATGGTCAACCTGTGGCAAAGACTCAACAATCTGTGACCAAAACTCTGCACGAGCACTCGCCACATTGGGCGCATAGATGTTCAGGAAGCCCACAAGGCCACTCTGAACCTGCAAAGTAATCCGCTGAGCCCTGCCTTGCACAATAATCCCTCTTCCCACAATGGCCTGCTGCAATGAGTCCGCAATAGTCATACATACCCCACCCTGGATGCCTCTAGGTCCAAAAGTAGCTGACCAAAAGGTATCATAACGTCCACGCAAAATCTGACCACATCGCCGAATGCGGCTCTCAGACAAATGTTGGCCTACCATGAAGGCAAACATACAAGGGTATGTTTCTAAATGTGTGGTATGCCAAAAGACAAAGTTTGATAGAGGGAAGCAACCTGGATTGCTTCAACCTTTTCCAATCCCTAATTCACCATGGGAGAGCATATCCATGGATTTTATCTTTCGATTGCCTAAGTCTATCCATGGGAATATGGGAATATGGACAATAGTAGACAGATTCAGTAAACAAGCTCATTTTATACCTGTCAACAAGACTATCAAAGCCCATCAAATGGCAACCCTCTTCATTTCACAAATTTTCAAGTACCATGGCTTGCCAATGTCCACAGTGTTGAATAGAGATCCTAGAATGACTAGTAATTTCTAGAAGGATCTTTTTGAGAATTTAGGGACAAGGCTAAATTTCTCTTTGGCCTCACTTGCTAAATTTCTCTTTGGCCTATCACTTGCAAATGGATGGCCAAAGTGAAATAGCTAACCTAAAAATTTCTTGATCTACTAAAAGCCTATGTAATGGAAGTAGATCAAAGATCCCAATGGGAGAAGTACTTGCCCTTAGTGGAGTATGCCTACAATAACATTGTACATACTTCCACGGGAAAAGCACCTTTTGAGGTAATTGAGGGAAGATCAAAAAGTCCCCTGCTACTTAAGGTACATAGGAAGATCTTTGCTGCTGCAGATGAGTATGCCCGAGACCTACAAGAATCTTTTTAAAAGATTAAGGATGCTATCTCTTTCTCACAACAAAGACAAAAGGTTGTTGTTGATAAGCACAAAAGATCCCAAGCCTTTAAGCAAAATGATTGGGTCTTACTTAAATTTCCCAAGGCTCGATTAAGCCACATGACGGGCAATAATCCTACGGGACACCAAAAGTACCATGCTAAGTTAGCAAAAAGGTACTATGGTATATTCCAGATTCTTATGACGATCAATAAGATGGCCTATAACTCAAGTTGCCCAACCATTGGCTCATACACAATGCTTTTCATGTGAGCCTACTAAAGCCTTACAAAGGAGAGCCACCTCAAGAACCAACTATTGAAGACCCACCGGAGATCGAGGACCAGGAAGAGGTGTTGCAACCCGAGTCCATTCTCCGACATGAAGACAAGGTATTAAGAGTTGGTAAGACTATCTGAGATATCTTATTATTATCCTTTTGAAGATGCTAGATGGATGCAAGGCATACAATTAAAGGATAACCTAAACCTTGTCAATGCTTCCCTAGAGTAAGCAAATGTACAAATGTTAAAAATGAACAAATTTTTTGTCTTATAAGACTCTCTTTTTCTTTATTGTGCACAAAAATGAAGTAGTATGCATGCTTAGATCAAGTTTGCGGAGACGATGTCTCCCAAACACCAAGTAGAGCCTGTCACTCTACTATGAAGATTGATAGGACTAATGTGCAGACATGCTCGTGGCAGCCTTAGGATCTCAAGAGCCAAATGGATTAGTCATCAATTCTAGAACGATGTCATAGGGTAACATTGGGATCCTCTACCTGCTAGAAAAAGGACTAATGAATAGGCTTTACCTTCTCTACCCCATAGTCGAGGATGACTATGGTTTCAAGAGAGAGGTAATGTCATAATAACTAATATCTAATTCTCCTAAATGATTTTCTCATGTTAAATTGATCATTTAATATGGGGAAATGCCAAGGGAGAAAAAGGTAGAATATTGGTTAAGTTGGCAAACCAGCCACAATAGGGATCCAAAGGAGGGAAAATAGGGATCCAAAGGGGGGCCCATCTGCAAAAGATCAATGTGCAACAATGGGCTTTAAAGACCCTAAGGTTCAGCCCATTAATACTTCCAAAATGCTAAGGTTCCAAAATTCAAAGGTTGTGTCCAAATGTCAAAAGCTTAGGAATATTGGATGCTTTCTGTGTGTACCAAAAGTCTTCACAAATCCTACAAAGGAGGGAGCGAGCCCAGGAAGTAGGGGATGAGAGAGAAACTCACACACACACACACACTCACAAGCCTCCTTTACACAAAGGGAATGAGTGACACATGTCAGCTCCCTAGCCCTGATGCCCACAAGGTGTACTCAAATGCTATTGGATGGCCATGGAGGTGGATCAATGAGAATTAGGCTAGAGTAAATCTAGTTTAATTAATTTAAAAAAACTTAATAAAAGAACCAATAAGATTAATCTCTCTAGAATACTATTGGATAGTCTCCCAAGGGGTCCAATGAGCCTTCAGCGGCCCAATGGCTTGCCTGATTCCTATTGGCCAGGAGACAAAGGGGTCCAATGAGAGTTTAGTTGCATTAATTAATTACCTAAAGCTCTCACAAAAGGGTAAAGGGAGACACATGTCATAAGGCTATCACTTATGCTCCTTAAATCCTATTGGCTAAGCCTAGAGAGGTCCAATGGGGTGGTAGCATGAGCAAATAGCAAGAGGGGTCGACCAAGAGAGAGAGAGAGAGAGAGAGAGGGGGGGGGCTGAATTTTCAAAGGCATTATCTCACACACTCACACACAAGCTCATGTGTGAAGCAAGAAGACTCTCTCTGTCTCTCCTTCTCAAGCTTTAATGGAAAGCTTATCACCTACTCCAAGCTTGTGAGAAGGGAGGCCTACACCAACAACTCTTGGCTTTGTGATGCAAAGTCAACCAAGAGACAAGCTTCAATGCATGCTCATCTCCTCTACCATGCTAATTACTAAGCTATGCTATGCTAATATGAGTGATTATGTGAGGAGATGTACATCTTTCTCGTAAGACGTCTCCTTCTTCCTCTCAATCTACTCTCATACCCCGCTAGATCTCACCATCTTCAAGGTGTGTGAGGTCTTGGGTCTGAGACCATGAGGGAATTGATGTTGTGTTTTATAATTGTTTTACTTAGTGCTTGAAGCTTCCATCTTCATTGCACTAGCTAGTATTGAAGGGACACAAAGAATTGTATTTTAAAATGTCTCTCTTGATGGAAGAAACCTATAATACAAAGAATTTTGGAGGGGGGACCGGCTCCATGAAAATCCAGTCCTCAACTGTTGTCAATAGCTTAATTTATCTCTCTTTTGAAGTATTGTTCATGCTATCTAACTAGGTGTTATGATTTTTGTTGCTCTCTCCACCCAAGCACTCTTGTTATGCTCATTAGGAACCTATTCTAATGAAATGCTCACTATGTTCATGCTATTTTCCGCTACACACAAGTTACTAGTCCATTAAATGTTACAAGTACCAATCCCAGGACCAGTATATCAAACAAGTGGCATCGGTATCAGTTCAGAGTAATAAAATACTAGTACCAGTACCAATGCTAGTCATGTATACTATAGTACCAGTTCAAGACTAGCACACCAATGGCACCCGTATCAATACACAAGTAGCTTCAATTTAGTATTTATAGTTCACAAATAGTATTAGTACCAGTACTAGTACCAATACACAATTAGCAACACATCATTAGTGACTAAGCCCAAAGACCATTTATTTGGAGTCAAAGACCATATGTAAGGTGGAAAGTGTTAAACCCAATATTCCATATTTCAATATTTGTTCAGGAGTGCGCCACAAATGCTCATATCCTTAATGGAATTAACAACCTCATATTGCTATATGAACTTTTATAATTCACATCCCATCTTGACCATAGCAATATTCGGCCACTATCCATCATAACCAACCAATCATTTAGTGCATTTCATCAGTTATGCCCAAGAACAAAAGACGCCATAGTTTAATAACAATATAGAGCCAGTACATAGTTAGCACCAATTCTAGTCTCACAAGCAGTCCTAGTACCAGTTCATTACAATATCCTAGGACCAGTATATCCCACAAGTGGCAGCAGTATAAGTTCAACACAATAACGTATGTAAAGTACAAGTACTGGTATGGTATAGTACTAGTACACAAGTAACCAAGTATCAGTACATAAGTAGTATCAGTTCACAAGTGGTATCGATTCAGTGCAATAAATTATTAGTACACATTTAGTTACATTTCTCTTCAATAAAGTACCAGTTTTTGTTCAATCCAGTACCAGTACCTAAGTAACGCCAGTATAAGTACATAAGTAGTACCAGTGTCAGTCTAGTATAATACGTATACTTACCAGCATCAGTTCATAGGTAGCACCAGTACCAGTACCCGTACCAGCTCTAGTACCAGCACCTAGCTCTGTGTGTGTGTGTATGTGTGTGTGTGTGTGTGTGTGTGTGTGTGTGTGTGTGTGTGTGTGTGTGTGTGTGTGTGTGTGTGTGTGGATGTATACATAACTAAACTTTTACATTCAAAAGACAGCTGGCTTCAGAGTACAGGCAAAAATTAGTACAAAAATAACTAAGTCTTAGAATTATCTTGTACATGGCATATGAGAATGAAGCCTCATTCTAATATACAATGATAGTGATCCAATCTAGAATTACTTCCCAATTGGTAAGAGCAAGTGTATTATCTTGACTGACAATAGCTTTAAACCAAAACATATTCCAAGAAAGGATAGATTCATCACCTGCATTCATCCAAACAAGACACAATTCGTTAGCCTTGGATGTGTATTACAAGTGTCAATGGACTATATTAGTTATTATCCATGTCCAACTTACAACCCTTCCACTATCAAAAAATGTTCATGTTTTTTTAGTTCTTTTCAAAAACAATTTTTAGTGATTGTATGTTCTCTTTATATCCCAATGTTTCAAAAAACACCCATAGGTTAGGTTGTTTTTAGAAAATTGTTATGCCAATTCGTTTTAGGCCCAAAATTTCCCAAGTATCATAAAGCATAAAGTAACCTAATTATCAACTTGAGATATGTACCAATTCCAGAACATCCTTTGCCAATTTTGTCAAGTTCCGATTATATTGGCTTAAGTAATTACCCATGAAGCCATAAAGTGTTTCTTAAAACCAACTCTAAATATCTTATAACATAGCTTTTATCTTTTGTTGTCAAGCCTTCTTAACAATCACATATTCATTTTCGACTGTCAACCTACCAGAGTGTTTATCATAAAAAACCCCACTAAAAGAGCCCAAGTTAAGAGGATTAGTAAGGAGAAAAAACCCATCTATGTTACCAGTATTTTCAACTTCATGCTATATAACTTACTAAGCGGGATTCTTTCTAAATGTAGCCCAAGGAGAGAAAACCCATATATGTTATCAGTACTGTCAACTTTAAGCAATATTACTTACTATGCATGATCCTTTGTAAGTGTAGCAGACCCAAATGTGGCCTGAGGGAAAGAAACCCCTTTACACTACGTAGTAGTATGCAAAAATTTCCATGTGTCTGATATAGAGTCTCAACAGTCCTAACTTCAGGCCAAAAAAATGACAGTATCAAGTAGAAGATCCCCCATTTTTCATTGTTTGAGTACTACCACATTGAAGCACCACTATATTGGTTGTGCATTGGTTACTATATCATCTAAGATGAGTTACAGGTGTTGTTCAAGCTGAAAAACACCAAAATTTTGCTCAAAATCAACCAAACCCCTTTGCACTACGTGTAGTATGCAGAAATTTCCATGTATCTAATATAGAGTCTTTACTAGCCCCGACTCTAGGCCAAAAAAAATGACAATTTCAAGTATAAGGTCCCCCATTTTTTAATGCTCAAGTATTGCCACATTAAAGCACCACTATAATGGTATTGCATTGGTTACCATACCATCTAAAAAGAGTTACTGGTGTTTGATTAAGCAAAAAAACTAACTTTTTGTTTAAAAGGAACCAAGCCCTTTCTTACTGTGCAGTAATATTGCAAAAATTTCCATAAATCTAATAAAATGACAAATAGCCTCGACACCGACAGTATCTTGTATAAGATACCCCATTTCCTTCTCCAAAAATTGCCATATCAAGCACCATTTATATGGTTTAAACAAATACCCTTATCAAAAAAATGATTTACAGGCGCTTATACAAAGGAAGAAACTAGTTCCCCTTCCATGGTCAAGAAACCAAATAATACACAGTATGATCATCATGTATTTCAGGCCCCATCTTTTAATTACCTAGTTATGCCATCGTAGAAAAAATCAAAAAAACCAGGTGACGTTAGTTGGTAACTGCCTGTTTAGCAAAAAAAACATTAACATATCTCATCAAGGTATCAAGGAGAGCACCAACCTGAGATGGTAGCACAACAACTTCCATATTGCTTAGTAAAAAAACACCCTCATACCTCTTCTTGAAAAACACACACAGAGGAGAATAAACCCATAGACTAAGTGAAGGGCTAGAGCACCCTCACCTTATATAGCATCTTTGAGCAAGTTTAAGGTGAAAACTCCCATGACCATGTACTCAGTAGCTATTGCTTCCCAAGCCGCCTATGTGGCTACTCGTGCTTATATTCGGGGAGGTGAGAGGGGGAGAGAGAGACCCCGTGTAGGGGGTATCATATGCATTGCAGTGTAGTTGAGTGAGACAGACATATCCAGCGGGCGTGAGGTTTAAGGTATTGAAAGATGCTATCTATCCCCCAAGGGGTGGGTTCCCATGTCGTGTTAGGGAGGAAGAAGGTTAACCCCCCATTTTTTATTTAATTCCTTCTTTAACAAGTATTACCATAAGGGAAAGAATATGTGCATTTTTTTCCTGTATATAATCAAACCATTGTATAGGTAAACAAGTATGTGTGTGTGTGTGTGTGTGTGTGAGTGTGATTATGTGCATATTTTTTACCAAGAAAAATAATGTATAATTGAAATGGAGTTTTGATGTTTTATTGCATCTAAGAAATAAAAATGAAGTAGCAGCAGTAGAAAAAGTATCCCTGCCAAAAATATTGTTTGAACAGCACTTGAATTCAACGATGAAATCCTTACCTGCAACCATCATGCCAACGAAAAAATCATTAGAATTTTTGTTTAAGCATGGAATGCAGGTATAGGATGGACCCAGCAATTGTTATCCATGTCCCTCTTATCCATGCATTCAAAAACAGTTCGAAGTTGAGAAATATTTTTTTGTCTAAGATTACTTATAAGAACATGGGTGGCTAGATTTTGACACTCTATTGGTGTGTAAAAAAGCCAATGTTTATGGATTACTTATATCATAGTGTGAGGCATCTTCTTTAGTAATTTGAAGGCTATATGCCTTTGTGATGATTAAAGTAACAAGATAGTATCAAATGTAACCCAGAGTGTTGTAAGAACTACAAAAACAAATTTAATGCCACATATTTCTATAAGCATTAGTTCTTATTCTTTAATCAAAGTTTTTTTATGGTTTTAAGCCAACCTGATTGACTTATAAAAAACCAAGAAATAGTTATAATTACAATAGTCCATAATCTATTCTAAAGTTGACTTCAAGATTGCTCCCACTAAGCCCATGTTCCAAAATATTGGTTCACACTAACCTAAGCAAACCAAGTAAGATTTAATCCACAAAGGGTTGCATTCACACTAACCCAAGCAAACCAAGTAAGGTTTAATCCGCAAGGCATAGCACCTCCGAGTTAGGTTTTTTTGTGGTATTCATTCAGCCATGCTAATCAAGATAGCATAGTAGGCCAGCAACAAGGTGGATATCCTTATGCTAAGAGTAGGCTTCTTGTGTTCAAGCAGCAAAGGCTTAGTCAAACTGCCAGAAGTGTGTTGGGTATAGTGCTTACCAACATACATAGTTAGGGTAGTAATAGCAATAGGTAGAGTTAGTGTAACTAGAAATATCTACCTTGGTCTGATGCAGTGACCAAGTGTGAGTGTGTGTGTGTGTGTGCACGTGCGCACGTGCATACGTGCGTGTGCGTGTGTGTGTGTGGCTGTTTTAATTAAAATAAATAACACACCAATGAACAAGATGTTCAAAAAGACGATTGGCTAAAGATGTCTAGGCAAAGATAAGTACAAAAACAACTCAGACTTTGATTCATAATTGTACAACATAGTAAGAATGAAGTATCATTCCAAATGAATTTGTACAAAGGTATCAGAACTATCCCACTTAAATCATCAAGTTTTTCCAAAGTCGGACTGCAGCAAGCTAAACCTCTTTAAGCCAAGATAGAATTCTCACCTGCATCCATATAGTCAAGAAAAAAGATATGTTAGACTTGGCTAAGCATGGCAGGCTTCAAAGAACCTATCAATTGTTATCCATGTCAAACTTAAAAATTATTAAACTAGCTACTTTCCTATACATTAACACTAGAATGGTAACCTAACAGGACATAAAACTGTCCTTTCAAGGTTTTGGGAAAAAATTCCAAAACCATAGTAGATCCACTCATTTTGAAAAATCCTTTCATGAGCTTGTAGTTCAATAACTACTACATATGGAAAAAATGAGAAACTTGTAATTTTTCTCATCCCTTGGTCACTACAAGCCTCCAAAGTTGATGAACCAGTGCATTTTGCCCAAAACAGCAATTTCTTACGGTTGATTGCATATAAATAAGAGTGGGGATTTTTGTAGGACCTGAGATAAAATGCCCCGTTAACTTCAATGGGTTGGTGACCAAAACATATGGTTGCTTTTACCTCACTAATTTTTTTTTGGGAAAAAAATAGATACAAAAAAGTTGCATTTTTGCCATTCTGCGGACCTATCATCAAAGTTTCTATAGTCAAGCTCAATACAGATACTATATACATGTTTTCTTAGTTCCCTTTGGGCCTTTGGATTCAAAAGGAGCCATGGAGCATGTCAAAAGGATAATGGATCTCTTACAATTGGAACCTTGGGGGCAATGATAAAGTGCTAAATATAGCAAACATGAAAAACTGGGTTTAGCATTATGACCTCTAGAAACCCATAGAAACTACTCAATATCTAGCCAAGTTTGTAGTCTATGATCAGATATGGTTACTACCTACAAAATACACACAATTGGCCTAAGAAACTAGCAATATTAAGAAAGTTATACTTGCTACTCTAAAATGTATCGTATTCTTCAGCAATCAAAAAACTCAACCATCATCATATACTATGCTATATAGCATATTAGGTCCCCCAAAACTCAAGGAAGATTAGCTTTTATGTTCTACATTACACTTACACAATCAAATTTGAATTTGGATATCAAGAAAGCCACCAAAAAAATCATAAAAGTGCTAATTTTGGCCAAAAAACAGGATTATGCGATTCTTGTAAATTGGTCATAACTTTCAATTTTAGCACTTATCTCTCCCTACAAGCATCAAAACATGTTGAGAACTATGAAGGCCTAACCTCTAGCTATCTAAACCTCACAAACGTGAAGTTTAGAGTGGTATAGTTGCCAAAAATTGAAAAAAAGCCAAAAACGGGACCCGTTTTTTCACATAGTTTAGGTTCAAAAATGTTGTGCAAGAGTAAGGTTAATGGTGAGATCGATACTCCAAAAAAAATGCTAAGTTTTTTTCATCTCATAAGGCAACTTTGTGGATATATAGCACCTAGAAATTCATTTTTATACTCTTCAAATAATTCAAGCAAAATGGTCACTTAACAGGACACAAAAGTCTCCAAGGACATAAAAGTGTCCTGTTACCATTCTAGTGTTAAAGTAGATAATATCTCAAGTTTTTTTTGTAAACAAAGTACTCTACCAGAATTGCTTCATATGTTTATAATGGTTCTTCTTTATAACAATTGTTTACTGTGAGAGAAAGCCGTCTACACCATATCATTCAAAGTATTCTTTTAGCTAAAACATTGTATGAAAACAACCAATAGTTTTTAGATAGTTTTTTCCAAGCTCAGTGAGCAGGCCCAAAGTACCATTATCCAGTTTTAAGCCATATTTGGCTCGCAAAATTCCAACCTATTTAGTGTTGAGGCCAAGATCCAATATTTTATTTTTGCTAAACCAAGTGAGCAGATCTGCCTTGAAGATATTTTCTCATATATTTAAGGTAAAACTTCAACTACTCAGTGTACCAAAACTAGGTAGTAAAGTACCACCCAAAAAACTGAGCTAGCTGTAAAAAGTTTCGGATTAAAGCTAGATATCCAAGACCTAAAAAGGCCAACTAGTAATCAGCAGCAGTCAAGGTGTAGGTAAATCAAAGCAAACCAGTAATCCCACCTCAGTAAAGTAATACCAAAAAATCTAACCATTAGTTAGCAGTCAAGGTGTAGGTAAATCAAAGCAAACCAGTAACCCCACCTCAGTATAGAGATTATTGTATTTTCAGATTTTCAAACCTAGACCAAATAAAAGGCATCAATCCAGTAATAATCAGTGGCATGTTGTAAGCCAAAATCACCTAGGGTTAGCCAAATTCAACTCAAAAACTAAAGAATACCCAGTATTACAAGTCCAAAACCTAGTGGATACAAAATAGGGTGGTGTTTGAGCAAGCTTAAAAAGTAATCTTCCTAACTAGCTATCAAAACCTAGATAGAACCAGGTCATAAGGAAAGAATCAAGTCCCAAAAAATACAAAACCAGCAACAGCCAGAGACAAGGATTAGAAGTCCAGTAAATATGTTCATATGTAGAGAACTAGATTAAATGAGTTGTAGACCAGATCTTTCATCAATACACCTTGCCAGCCGAGGAAACCTGTTATTCAAATATAGATTAAATCATAGTGAGCCAATCATAATGAACAAGAATAAATTTTATGGTAGCATCATCACTTGATATAGTGGAATAAGTATGTAAAAAACCAGATTTAAACCAGATATCCAAGCAACAAGTGAAGGTTAGATGTTTTTTAATCATCATTACTCCAAATACCATAAAGTATCCCCTTTTAGAGACGTAATAGCCAAGGTCAAAGAAGTTTTTAGCCAGAGCTAGAGCCAGAGCCAAAGCCAACCATAAAGCAGGCTACTTAAAGCAATTCCTAGATACATCCATTGTATGTGTATGAATATGTTTATCAAAACTAGATCAAAGTCAGACATCCAAGCAATAAGGTCAGATTCTTTGTAAGTCAAGAACAACCTCCCCTATACCATAATACCATACCACATTTAGGTATGTCAAGGTCAGTGTGACAGAGTCTAGCAAGGCCAGATTCTTTGTATGTCAAGGTCAGTGTGACAGAGTCCAGCAAGGTCGGCAAGGAGAAAAGGATCTAAAAAACATCTCAGAGCAATATAAGTCAGATCCAATAATGTACCAGTCAAAACCAGAGCCAGATCCAGCTAACTCCAACCACACCCAAGTTCATGAGAGTAAGATCTAGCCAGAGAAAGATCAGGACTATGCCAGAAATCCAAGACCCAAAAAGGCAACTAGTAACCAGTAAGCAGGTAGTAGGTTTATAAGACCAGTATTTGGTTAATTTGAAGAGATTAAACATGTAAAGAGTCAAAGGAATATGCCATGGAAGCCTCATGAGATACAAAAGCTATCTTACAAGTATCATCAAGTATTAAATCCATGTTTTACAGCCAAATTTTCTGCAAATTGAATATATCCTAACCAAATAAACAACTGCAACTTTCCAAATTCAGATTTTAACCAGCAATGCCACCATTCCTACCATAAGTATCAAGTTTAATGCAAAAAAGCATCAATTTTTCATAAGTTTCCATGAATCTCCTCATATCCCACTAAAATATGAACGATCACATGACATTTCAGAGTATCAACCAGTGGATCAGTGCAGTCCAATCAGTTTTTCCATATTATCATAATATCACACATTTAGGTAACAACCCGATCAGTAACCATACATCCATTTTAGAGCTGATGCCACTTTTTTCTTAAGCAACAAAAAACTAGAGTGAGTAAATATGTAAATAGTAGCGAGCAGGAAGCAAAGGAAGCCCTCTATTTATGTGCAATTATTAGTGCCAAGGTTATCAAACCATATGCTTTAGCTAAAGAAATTCCCAAATGTAAAATTCTGCCAATATTCCTAATGTAAAAAACATGTTATAATTACCCAACAAAGCAAGGAATTAAGAATTTGCGATTTTGAGTTCAAAATTATATAACTTGTGAGCACTGAGCAGGAGTGATCCCTAGAATTTCTCCAACAAGCCAAGGGAAACCAAGTCTAACATGAAGGGACGGGCCCCTCACCTTATCATAGGGAAAAGAGAAACATGACAGTAGTCGTCACAGCCTACTAAAGCGTAGCAACATGATATCAAGAAATGGAAGGGCTAAACGCCGTGCCTAGCTGCCCTTTATCACGCCAAAAAAACCATGAGAGAAAGGGGTAGGGGAACAGTCACGATGGTGGCATTGCGTAATAACGTTGCATTGGGGAGGCTACCAGAAATATACCATTATGAAATAAAATGGAAAAGGGGTTAACCCTTCATTCATGCACCCTTTTCACTGAAAGGTGGTATATTAAACATTGCATAACCCTTCAATCATGCACCCTTTAAGGGTTAAGGCATTAAGGGATTGCTCCCACTGAGCCCTATTCACTAAAAAGGTGGTATATAAAACCATGCTTATCAGGGTAACACAGCCCTAAGTAATAACAATAACTAAAGAATAATGTTAGTGTAGCCAAATGCCACAATCATAATTATATAAAGCTAATCAAGTGTGTGTGTGTGTGTGTGTGTGTGTGTGTGTATAGCTTGATGAATCCATCTTAGTCAGATGCAAAGATTGTGTGTGTGTGTGTGTGTATAGCTTGATGAATCCATCTTAGTCAGATGCAAAGACTATGTGTGTGTGTGTGTGTGTGTGTGATTCGGAGCACAACCAAAACCCCTCTAGATGCTATCATGTCCAGATGTTGAGACCAAGTGTGTGTGTGTGTGTGTGTTTAGTATCATAAACCAAAAATTATCTCCTCTATTAAAATTAGTTATGTGCCTATATGTGCCATATGTACCTTTGCTTTGCCAAATGAAGGTTTTCTTTGCAATACCAATTCAAACCAATTTTAACTATGTATGCCTACAGATATTTATCAGTAACAAAAGAAAAATAACATTTTGTGTCCAAAAATTGTGTGTTGTTTATCTTAAAAACTATGCAAGGTCGATGAAAAATACATCCTGCTCAAATTCCCAACCATTAAGAAAACCTTGAGCGCGACAGTTTGTAGAGAACAAGTGGCAACCCGGATTGCATCCCTTCTTGTGAGAGTGTGCATGAGCTCCCTATAAATAGCTCAACAAGATCTCAAAAAAACAAGTAAAAAAGAGTAACTTTTTGATATACCAGTATCAACATCAAACATATGCAATATCCAACACATAATCAATCAAGGCCTAAGAGAAAATTAGTTTATAATTATGTTAGTATAAAGATATCCCTAACCTCAACATACGTTACCCAATAACCTTGCCAACATTGAGTAACACCAAGTCAGACAGAGCTATTAGTTTGATTGTTTCATTGTAAATAATTTGTTTGTGTGTGTGTGTGTGTGTGTGTGTGTGTGTGTGTGTGTGTGTGTGTAAAAGACTTCAAATAGCTGAAAGAGAATCATGTTCATAAGATTCAATCATTAGAAGGAGACCTTCATGACAAGTCTCATACCCATTCAAGCTACTATCACATTTGTTAGCATTATATGTTTTTTATGCAAATTTTTGATAGGATTACCTCTAACCAAAGCATCTCATACAAATTTCATGTTATAATTTGGAGTCTGTAATCAGTAGCCTACTTGATATGAGTGATGATACTCCAAATTGTGTGTGAAACTCACAATTCTCAAAAAAATTGCCAGCATTTTGTTTATTTTTGGATCATGTTTTCAAAAATTCTGCTCGCTTCGATCTCTTACGAGACCCTCACAGGAGGTTGAAAGTACAAACTATTCCAATGATGAGACGTATTTAAATACTAGATTTTTCTTTTATATTATCATTGTGTTGTACTTCAAAAACACCTTAATTATCTAGAAAAACTAAAACTGGCCAGATTCTAAGTAGATGCACGGGCACCTACCTATGGGTAATCTTAAATTAAGAGGTGTTTGATAGAATTCACAAATTGGTTTGATCAATTACCCAAGTAAAAGATGACCACTTCCATTCTAAGTAGATGCAAAGCACCTACCTAGTGAGTCTTCAAATATACGTGTGAGGAAAGTGTGTATATCCTCCTTCCTTGTGTTGGATTGCCAAGCTTCATATGATCCAGCCTCTTGCTATCATGTTGGAACCATGCCAGTCCATTTGTATGTTGCATTTCACATGCAGCATCTACGAGTACGATAGTAATTTTGATGTTGTAAGCACTCATCGCCAGGGTGTGCCTTAAGAGGAAACACAAAAGTAACATTTCACTGCATAACCTGAGATATGGCGATGCTAATATATGGCTAGATCAAGCAGCATTTGATCAATCATACATCTATTTACATGGATTTGAGATCCTCTCTTTCTCTATTCCATTGCAAGATTGTGTGTGTGTGTGTGTGTGTGTGTGTGTGTGTGTTGAGTACCATCCCATGAGGATGTGATAGTGGGCTAATCAAGGATTACCTGGCGGTGGCTACGCAGACAGTGATCACAAAGGGGTGTAACGGTAGAGAAGGAGAGAGAAATGAGCGTTGGGAACCACAACACTTCTCGTAAGCAAATCCCCCAGACAAGCCATCCAAGAGACAGTTTTAAGAGGTTGATGAACAAGGAGGAACCCACAAGGGTGAGATCCCGTTTGGTGTAGCAAAGAGGAGCAGGAAAATGGCCGTGCGGTACCGGTATTCAGTGGTTATTGCAAACTAGAGCCAGATCAGGAAACAACATGGTGGCTTAGAGGTGCTTCCAAGTGAGGAAGAGTGTCAAAGGGGAATATGCATAAAAGAGACCAAGGCTGGCAGAGGAAAGGATGAGCAGGAACATGCCTACACTCATAGAAGAAGAGACCATGTGGCCTACGAGGTGTATGAGCAAAAAAGACCAAAAGGGATCCATGACTCCATGATCAATCCATTAGTGGTCTGTAGCAAGTTGTTAAATTGTATCAAATCATCACGATGCTAGCCTTTATGAATGTGATCCAAGATTAAAGATACCCACACTCCAAGTTAGGTAACGATACGGTGAGCATATATATACCACCACCCATCACTCATATGTATATTTATGTGAGCCCATAGAACAAAGTTACACTAGCATAGAGTGGGTAATGAGTGTACCTCATGATGTGAAAAATTGACTAAGATGCAAAATACAGTGAGTGCAATTAGTAAACCTAGCAGCATGGGCAAGTATTGCTTGTGTGAAGTATATGGAACTAGCGTATTCATTCCAAGATTATTTCCTAATCCATCACAGCAAAGGTTGTCAACCTCTCATCATTCATAGGAAAATTAATGATCATTCCATAAGGTGTGGGGATAGACACAGTGGAATATCAAGTGAGTGTGTGTGAGGTATCCACTCTTGATAACTGCAGTTTAGTGTGTGTGTGTGTGTGTGTGTGTGTGTGAGTGTGTGAGAGAGAGAGAGAGAAAGATCTTGTCAACAGTTGCTTCCAAAGTTTGTTTTGTTAATTGCGCAAAATAGCACATATGAGTCCAGGAGACTTAGTATTATAAATAAAAAAAGAACCATGTAAAAAAAATCGCCTTGCTTATGAAGTGTTCTATTCACAAGGATTATTATAGTGATAGAATGCATTCATCCTGCATATTTCCGTCTCCCTCTCCATGCTCGGTAAAATGGTGTATCAGCTTAGTATCGTGTTTTTTATTTCCAAAAATTCCCAGTTGAGGGAGATGGAAAGGAAGAAATTCTACCCCAACATAGGGGGAAAAAACAAAAAAATAAACAAATCTAATTTTTTGAAAATTTCCTTTCGGTAAATTCTAAGAGAGGGTCATTGTTTGTTTTGGAAAAATGATTTTTCCCGACCTATGATGAGCGTTAGTATTGCAAATATATCGACATCCATGCAATGTCATTTTTGTAACTACTTAAGAGACCATCTTAGCAATGTTGGGTCGGTTTTAAAAGGAAGTTATAGTCAACAGTTCCTACTGAGGAGAGGTAGGAATATTTAGATAAATTTGGGAGATATTTCCAGGTAAGCAATTTCTGGTGAGTTCTTTTTAGGAATCAGGTGAGCAGATTCCTAAAAAGATTCTCTCTTCCTCCTTCTCTATCTCTCTCGTGTAGTTTTTCTAGTCTCCACTCCTTATTTTTCTTCTCTCTATCTCTTAGAGAGAGAGAGAGAGAGAGAGAGAGAGAGAGAGAGAGAGAGAGAGAGAGAGAGAGAGAGAGTAGAGATAGGCAATGAGGTATTAGGAGGTTGAGACATAGACAAAGATATTCCACAGAAACAACAGAGACCAAGGTACTTGAAACAACAGAGACAAGGGTACTGTAAACAAGAACATCCATTAATCATAGAAGGTTACATTTTATTGCACTTGCATAACATAGGCAAGAAGCGTTCATCTTCTGGAAGGCCCGGTTTCAGGAGTAGCTACGATGTCCTTGAGTAGCAAAAGAAGATTCACCACGTTCCCTAGCTGCTGTGTCATTTTCTGCTCATCCTCCTCTGTGATGAGCCCAATCTTCTTCCAGCAAGAGAAAGCAAATTGACCCTTCTCGTTCAAGCTGAGCAAGGTCCACATATTGAGTTGTGTGCGGCAATGATAGAGGCGATACACATTGACCGTTACCTTCAGAGCCTTCCTAAACGAGTTGGCTCCGTACAATGCCTCTCCGTTGGGAATGGCTTCCATGGCATCCAATGCAGACTTAATTTAATCTCACTATCCTTGGACATCGTGAAAAGTAAGAGAAGTGCGTTACAGTAGCTAGTGGATTCTTTCACAAAAATAATTCAAGCAATGCCAGTTTATATAAATTTTGGGAATATCATATTATTACTTTATTAACAATGTGACACATAAACAACTACTTTCCAAATTTGAAAAATTACAAAACAATGTACCGAAATGTGGCCATCATAAGATAAAATTAGAAAATGGTAGAGTTGTCCATTTTGTAATTGACGTACAAAAAGTAAGAAACGAAAAATGATATGCATCCATGCCTGGATCGGTCTGCTAGCCTCGGCTCAGTGTCCTAAAGATATCAGCATCAGCCACAATTGGTTGATGGATAAACATGTTCTAATTTTGTCTTAACCCCAGCACACACAGATAACTAAAATACATGGTTTTTGCTTTGACACCCATTCCATGAAGTCTGGACATCTGCGTGATATCTGGTTGCAAATACAAACATTGTACAACCCGACATGCCCATCTTCACTTTTGGTCTCTACTTTGAAGACCTCATTAACACCATCTACCGCACATATCTCTTCTACGACCTTGGCATTCGATCTTGTGAGCAGCATCCTCAGAAATGGAAGTTCGATACCGTACATGCACACCATCTCGCAATGTGGCTCCTGCACTGCCTTGAGGAGTGGATGTATCTTTTGACTTGAAAGGAGAGTTGGTCATATTTTTTGCACGAGCAACGAGTGTTACATTGGAATTCCTTCTTTCCTGAACTCCACTTGATACCCCCCTTCATGCAATATTTGCACCTCATCCGCAGATAGGTTGGTGCCCACATGCACGGGAATTTAATGTTCTGGTCTACTATATGGCAATGCAAGACATGATCCGAACAAAACCAAAACCACTTGTGCACCACAACATTCGGATGCTTTTGATATCCCTCAAAAGATGGGGCCGGTATACCAAAGCTTGAACCTGCAATACTGCTTCCACACCTTCATCTTCCTCATGGTGTGCCGCTACATGTGACTCTACTACCTTGTGGAGTTTGACGTATGGCCCACATTGCCTCATTGACCTTGCGTTCCACTACATATTGCCCACCCAAGCCTATACTTTGTTTCGGGGTTTTTGATATACCTTCTTGGGCAAAGTTGATCTTAGGGGGTCTTCTACACTTCTTGTGATCTTTGGTGACCGAGTTGTACTCAGGTCTATGTGATGAATCATCCTTCACATTGATAACCTCATTTGGCTTACGTTTTACCTTGATGTCTCCTTATCTCCTGACAATGGAGTTGGTTGTTTATACATTGGAGTGCCCTCGGTAGCCTCGTTCACTGCTCTTATTACTTGATTGGGACGTTTTTCATGGTGTTATGCAAGCTTCGGTATCGATGGACTCTTCCCAATGTGTTTTCCATGGCTGTATGAAATGGCCTTTGTGCTCTGTAAGATGGAATTTGCAAGGTCGGTTGTACATGCATCATATAATGAAATGTGTTTACGAAAACCCTCCCCTAGTAGCCAGCTGTCATGCTTGCTCTCTGCAAGGTTTGTGCGTGGAGTGTTTGGTCCATCAGAGATCTTTCTACGCATGTTATAATGCCACCCCAATGTGCAATACAAATTTCCCACCAACTAAGCCATAATTTTATGTATGGAATGTTACGGTCTATGCAATGACCGTTACATCACCATTGGCGTATCAGATGTGACTATACTACTGCATCATGAAGAGACCCTTTCCCCTTTTATAGCTAGGCTTATGACTTTTGGGCTCCCTTCCTAGTTGGTTTATTTTAGAATGAGGAGAGTGGGAGAGTGGTGTAACCACCAAGATTCCAGGAGTGCACGGATACTCGTGGGTGGATTTCTTATTTCAAATTGGGAGGCCACCAACTAAGCCATAATTTTATGTACGGAATGTTACGGTCTATTCAATGACCGTTACATCACCATTGGCGTATCAGATGTGACTATACTACTGCATCATGAAGAGGCCCTTTCCCCTTTTATAGCTAGGATTATGACTTTTGGGCTCCCTTCCTAGTTGGTTTATTTTAGAATGAGGAGATTGGGAGAGTGGTGTAACCACCAAGATTCCAGGAGTGCACGGATACTCGTGGGTGGATTTCTTATTTCAAATTGGGAGGCCTTTAGCATGTATAGAATTTTGCCATTTATTAAAGCCTAGATATCTTTTGTATGGGGGGTGAGAGAGAGAGAGAGAGTACCACAGAGAAAAAGATAGTGTGGGAGGGAAAAAAAAAGGGGGGGGGGGGGGGGGGGGGGGGGGGGGGGGGGGGGGGGGGGGGGGGGAGAGGAGGAGGAGGAGGGGGGAAAGGTGGAGAGGAAAGGTGGGCATATAGTGGAGAAAAAGAAAAGGTGGGGAGGATTTTTTTTTGTTTTTTTAAGGGAGGGGAGAGGAAATAATAACGCTAGCGCTAGTGCTTCCCCTCCCTTCCTTTTTTTTTTGCATTCCTCTCACTCTTTACTTCTTCCATTTACTTTCATTTTCAATTCTCACTATTTTCCCATTCCTTCCCTTTCTTTTGAAAAAAAACATTCCTACCAACAACATAGACCCAAGTCGGCACACCCTTGCCCCCCTTGCTTGGTAAATACTTCTCGCCCTCAACACACCCTCCACCTTGCTTGGTGGTGCTACCAACAACACCTTAGCTCTATCATCCATGCCCTTGTCCCCCCCCCCCCCCCCCCCCCCCCCCCCCCCTCTCTCTCTCTCTCTCTCTCTCTCTCTCTCTCTCTCTCTCATTCCCATCAACTTTGAGCCTTTGAGGTTGTTCGACTTGAGATAGCCCATACTATGAGGGAATAACAAGCCATGGCAACATGCTTGCCATGGCTTGCACATACTGAGAAATCGGGAAATGACACAAAACAAAACACATACTATCTTCACATACTCAGTATGCTTGCACATACTAAGAAATCGGGAAATGACACGAAACAAAACACATACTATCTTCTGTGAAGCACAAAATTCATCAGTTTCCAGACGACATGTGCCCTCATCGTAATTTGCTACATTGTGCTGAAGAGGACGAATCACACACAGTTGTCAATTCTAAACTTTGATGGGGTAGCACGCTTCGGCATCACAGCGAGCCTCAACATCATGGCAAGACGATATCTCTTTTGACACTTCAATAGAGGTTTTCTTTGATGCATCAACAAATTGCTTCATTAGGAATTTTCTTTGATGCATCAAAGGAAATTGATTGGCTTGCCATGCATCCAATATATTCTCAATATCTAAAATTGAGAGAGAGAGAGAGAGAGAGAGAGAGAGAGAGAGAGAGAGAGAGAGAGAGAGAGAGAGAGAGAGAGAGAGAGAGAGAGAGACCTCAATGACTTGCGTATGCAAGCGAGAGGGAGATAAAGGCATTGAATTTGCAAAATCCCTAGTTCTTTTTTGCTCAAAAATAGCATTACATAGTGGCCCTCTTTTATTAAATACACTCAATGACGTAGAAAATCTCCCCCACACCCTTTTCTAGCCTAAGGCTCTACCTACATCTAACTTGTCTAATCAGCATCACCTCATGTTTTTGCTCCTCTGTCCACTGGCTCAGCAACATCGGGACCTCCTTCTACTGCCACGCTTGAGGCATCTCTACTACATGCACCACAAATGCAATATTGGCACCATAGCAACCTAAGCTATAGTTCTGCGTGCCTGGAGAGAGATGAGAGTCATCAAGGGGTACATGCGGTAGTGGGGGCAAAGAGCTATCTTGACAGAGCGAGAGGGATACACTGCAAATGAGAGGGGTCGGGGGGGGGGGGGGGGGGGGGGGGGGCTATTGATAGTCAGCAACGGGTGCTAGCGACCTTGGGGGTGGAGAGGTGTCCCAAGCAGACAGAGCGACAGATACACTACAGATGAGAGAGAGAGAGAGAGAGAGAGAGAGAGAGAGAGATTAGATAGATAGATTTTATTATCGTCCTCGGAAGTCAAATATGACCTATGGGACCAAAGTTACATGTGATGTAGTATGTGTATGGCTGATGAGTGACTCTCGATGCTCCAAAATTGTGGTGATGAGAGTCGCAATAAAGAGCCCACGCTGTGGCTGGGAGAGGAAAGTGTGTAGGTCTTAGTCATGGCTGAAAATGTGAGAGAAGCAAGTTCGAATGTGACCAAAAGTTGAGCACTCTAGTAGTGTTTGGTACTCAAACTCTCAAACTTGCAGTGAGCATAATGTGCACAGTCGATTTGACTCTTCTCCATTGCCCCAACGCCCTGTCTCGCATCGAAGGAAATGGGAGCTAAGCCGAATATCTAGATATTTTCAAGCTCTCTCTCTCTCTAAGGGGTAAGGAGGACACTTGTCAAAAGACTACCCATATGCTTGACTGCATGCTGGATGTGATTGGCTAAGGGGAGAGGGGTCCAATGAGCTTGTAGCAAGTAGAATTTTTGCCCAAAGCAAGAAAGGGGGGTGCTAGGGGGATATACTCCACACGCACACTCATTTGCAAGGCTATTCTCACTTGGTGAAAGTTGAGGAACACCACCTCCTTCTCCAAGCTTGTGAGAGTGAAAGCCTACACCAACACTCTTGGCTATGGAATGCAAATCCAACCAAGAGCTATGCTTCAATGCTTAAGCTTGCCATCTTCATTACTATGCTATTATATATGCTAGCAAGAAGAGTAATGATAAGTGAGGAACTATTTCTTTCTCCTATGGAATGTTTTTTCTTCCTCTTCCCTATCCTCATTCCCCGCTAGCTCTCTCCACCTTCGAAGGTGTTTGAGGCCTTGGGAGGACTGAGGCTTGGGATATTTAATGCTTTCTTCAAGTTTATGTTATGCTTGTGATGCATGAAGCTTTCCATTTTCATTGCATCACCTAGGTTACAAGGAACACAAAGATTGTATTGTACCAAGTCTCTCTTGATGGGAGAAACTATAATACAAATGCCTATTGGAGGGGGGACCGGCTCCATATGAATCCGGTCCTCAACTATTGTCATGTTCTCTAAAGTCTCTCTTGCAAAAGTAATGTTCATGCCAAGTTAACTAGGTACCATGTTTATGTTGCCGCCATCAATTAAGTTCACCCGCTATGCTCACAAAGTATTCTCTCAAAAGTGCTTCACCTAATTTCCTAATTCCGCTATTCTCAAAGTTCATAGGCCATTTCCATTACAAAGTGTCTCATTGTTGTACACAATGCATGGCTTCTCCTTATGGTTGGTTTTCACAAGCATAACCTTTGTTTTCGATTCATTCACAATCAGTCCACTATGCAAGCAAAATTTCTCAAGGGCAACCATAAGCTTTTGTACATCTTCTAAAGTGTGTGTTAGAAGCACTACATCATCCGCATACAACAAAAGCATGATTATCGCATTGCAAGTAGTGACCTCTTCAATGCCTTCTTCTTGCATAAAGTCAAGTATCATTTGTTCCAATTGATCGCCGATGCATAGACCAAAGAGAGATGGTGACAACGTACATCCTTGTTTAACCCCAATAGTGCTTACAAAAAATTTTGAAATTTCTCTTCCCATACGCAATTGACAAAACACCTTCTCATAGATTCGAGAAACCACAAGCAAAAACTCACTCGGTACTTGGAGTTCTTCCATCCTTCTCCACAAATTGTTATGTGGAATCATATCAAAGGCTTTCTTAAAGTCCACAAAACAATACTTGGAGTTCTTCCATCCTTCTCGACAAATTGTTATGTGGAATCATATCAAAGGCTTTCTTAAAGTCCACAAAACAACAATACAATCGCTTGCCTTTCAACCAACTTTCCTTCATGAGAACACGAAGAGTGGCAAGATGATCAATGGTGCTATGGCATCGACAAAAACCCGCTTGTCCTTTTGCACGCTTGTCATTCTCTTCATCCCAATCACTCAATTTCATCTCCATTATGCACCCAAACAACTTTTCCATAAGAGACCCAATCATTATAGTCTGGTAGTTATTTACATTCTTTACATCCCCTCCTTTATACAAACGCTTGACCCAATTAGTACTCCATCATAAGGCATACCATGTTGAAGTGCAAGGTTATACATATGACGCATCCACTCATAGGTAAAATATCCCGTCCATTTGATCATCTCTGTCTTGATACCTTGAGGATCTTCCGCTTTGCAAGTGGCCAACTTTTCAAGCCCACCGCATACATCCTCAATAGTAAACAAAGAAGGCATACATGGAAGTGAACCATAAAATGAAATTTTTTCAGCATTTTCTTGCTCGTATGATTGCCTACAATGTGTGTACATATCCACAAGACTCAAGTTACCAAAATTCTCAACCAGCTTGCCCCTCAAGTTTCTCCAAAATCTTCCACATGTGTGTGCATTTTCTTGGACTTGAAAAAGTTGTTGCTTTACTTACCATCTTCTTTACTTCTTTTGAATCAATGCCTTGTATGTATGCAAATGACTTTGATAGTTGTCTTTGTTCATAGTTGCATCAAGCTTTATCAAGGACTTTCGAGCATCTTGACATTCTTTATCAAACCACCTGATCTATCTTTGTTGATACCATGGAGAAATTTTATGGCAAAGCATTCTTTAGCACAAGAACAAATAACTATCTTGAAATCTTCTCAGTTAGTTTCTAATGGTGTGTCATATTAAAGATTTGTCATCCATAACTTTTGTTCAACCATTTCAATGTACATTGGTGTCCATTTGAAATCCATACATAGTGATAATTTCTCTTCCCTTTCGTTGAAATTAACATGGTTGCTTCTCCACATGAAAGGTCAATACATAAGGTCCGATAATCAGACTTCGGGATCCATTGGCCAAACATAAAACTCTTCATGCAATACATGATGGCTTCGGAGAGTAACATATATTCAATCACACTATCTCCATTATGTTTCTTACATGTAAATCCATTGGTTCCACTCCACAAAGATACATCATTGGCAATGAGCATACTCGTGCTATTACACATGTGTAAAAGTAACTTTCCATAGTGATTTGACTCTTTCTCATCCATTGAAATACGATCATACAAGTGAACTTCCTCCCACTCCCTTCAAATGTATGACATACCAAATTGTTGAGTATCATGTTGCAATGTTTTTGTGAAAGCATTCATATCCCCAAATACAATAACATCACCTTCGCCTTTGAAATAAGCAATAAATCAAAAAATAGATGATCTCTATCCATGCAAGCATAAAAGGAAAAATCATGATAATATCAGGCCGCCGATTTTAAAAACGAAAAATTTGCCTGCTGCTTGCTGCTGCTGCACACTCCCCCCCCCCCCTTGCGCCATCGCTGCCCCTCACCCCCCTCTCTCTCTCGCCCTCGCGCTACCCCCAGCCCCCCCCCCCCCCCCATTCCCTGGCTGTTTTCTCCTCCCCCCCCCTGTTCCTCATTGTCCCTGAAGGTTTTCTGCACCTGGCTTTGCAACATTTTTTCTTCGGACAAGTGTTCGGCGTACTCGGTTGCAGTTTTTCTTCACCGTCCGCTTCTTCGACTCAGCAGTAGACACAGATGGAGGCTCCAGCTCCGCCACAGAGGGACTCGTCTGAAGCCCCCTCGCCCGACCCCGCTGAGCCCACCATTCGACTTGCTCTTTCTCCGACAGAGCAAGCGAGCCTTGCCGCAGAGGTAGAGCGCTTGCAGGCGACTTCTGTCATCTGCAAGGTTCTCGGCACCCGTCCTAGCAGAGGAGAGCTGCGAGACCTTCTCCAGGTCCGCCTTCTCGCAGAGGTGGGCAAGATTTTGGATGTCCAGATCCTCGGACGGGGGTACTACCAGATCGAGTTCGAGACTTTCGAGATGGCCTCCAAGGTCATAGCTATGAGTCCACTGGCCATCCGAGCATCACGCGCCCACTTTCGATAGTGGCGACATGGTTTCGACCCGACTTCGGATGTGCTAGTAGAGGAGGCAGACATCCCCATCTCAGTCTGCTTTCCGAGTTTACGGAGGGAGTACCTTCCACTTCTCTCCAGGATTGGCTCCGCCATCGGGACTGTCCTGGAGACACCTCGTACGACAGCATCAGTAGCTGTCAAGGCGGCTGGCATCCCTTCAGTTCGAGTTTTGGTCAGAGATACCCACACGCTCCCGAAGGTCATCCTTCTGCCTCGGGTGAGTGGGGGTTGGTTTAGACAGAGTGTGGAGTACTCGGGTCTCCCGAACCAGTGCTTCATTTGCAGACAGATGGGCCACCTAGCGAAGGCCTGTCCACGGAGGAGGCCTCGACCTGCACCTCAGCCTCAGCCTCAGCCCCAGCCTGCCAAGGCTGGCCGCAGCCACTGGGCCGCAGCCACAGCCAGCGGCATAGCGCACAGATTCTCAGCCACCCTCCAAGCCTGGGGCTCCAGCGGAGGAGGGGTGGTAGCAGGCCCATGGCCGTCGACGCCAGGGGCCATAGCGACAGCCTGGCACTCAAAGTGGCCCTCAGGTGCCTACTCAGCAGCAGTGGGTTCCCACGAGGAACCGCTTTGGTCCTCTTGAGCAGGAGGAGCCCCCTACGCCAGCCTCCACTTCCGCTTCACCCTCGCCATCCACCCCACCTCCAGATTTCCCCTCTTCCTCCTCATCCCCTTCCCCGCCCTCTGCTCCCGCCCACTCCCCACCTCGCCCCCTTGTCTCTGTCGCCCCACCCCGCTTCTCTTCTCCTCCACCCCCCCCTGCTCCTTCTCCCCCTCCTCCTGCTTCAGTACCACCGTCGACTTGGGAGACTGGTCCCTCGCCGGCGGCTAGGAGATCTCTTGGCAGCGCCTTTGCCACGAGTCGCCTAGTGAGAGAGGGTCAGCCATTCTTGCGGCCCCCTCTGCAGATTCAGACATCTTCCCTTGCAGCTATCCCTCGTGGTCTGACGAGCATTGACCTCCGACGCCGCTAGGATTTCTTCGGTTACGGATTCACTCGCTTTCTCGGCAATTCCGCAGCAGACCACGAGACAACCTACTTCAGGGTCCACGCTCTGTTCCTCGCCGCTAGGGGGATGGAGGCCTTGGACTCAGCAGTTGGTTTCTCCTTTCCCCTCTATGGTAGGACCGAGACAGAGTGGTCCCTCGACTCAGTGGTGGGATGGTTGCATACACAGGTTCTCGAGTTCTCTCACCACATGGGAGAACTTGGAGTTACAGATTTGCTGCAGACTTTGTGGCCACTGGCCAAGTTTGCGGTGACACCCCCAAACTCAGCAGGATGTAGGCACATTGTGGTGTGCTTTTTTGCTGATACGCAGTGTTTGCCTTGCTATGTATACATTCATGAGGACTCCTGGTCAGAGGAGGTTGCTTTACGCACGGCTCGCTCTGCTTGGGCTTGGGCCAGGCACTCACTACAGGCTCGCCTATCTAGAGGACGCTCGGATGCCGATTACTCCCCATCCAAGCCTGCATCGAAGATAGCCCGTCTTGCTGCTGCGGCAGCATCTGTTCTCTCTCGCTCGCCATGAGGATCATCTCGTGGAACGTGCAAGGATTAGGTGGGCCCCAGTTTCAGCGACAGCGGGGCCGATTGCGTCAGGAGCTTCAGCGTTGCCTTGTGGGAGGAGAGATTGATCTCCTTATGCTTCAGGAGCACAAAATATGTTTCAATCCCTTTTAAGGTAGACTAAATCCCCCTATGCCCCGCATAAGGAGGAGCATAAGATTCATACATTACTTTCTCATGTAGTGAGTTAGTAACACATAGTCTATTGCCATAGAGAAGATAACCATCTTGTAAAGTAAATGGTTCCTCTTTCTTCCCTATTGCAAGGGCTATGGAAATGGCATAAAGGACAGATCATTGTGAAATGGATAGTGCTTCCATGCATCTAAGGCATGTAGAACTGTGAGGAGTTCCTTTTCATATATGCCTAGAGCTTGCTCAACAGGATCGATCCTTCGACTTTCATAGGCTATGGCGTGCCCTTCTTAGAGCAAAACAACACCAAGGAAATCACCACAAGTGTCACATTGGACCTCAAATGGCTTTGAGAGATCTGGTAGTGTAAGCACAAGTTGAGAGATAAGCTTTACTTTAAGCTTTTTGAAAGCATTGTTCTCCTTGGCAGACCATGTATACCTAACGTTTTTCTTTGTTAGGTCATGTAATGGTCTTGTGTTAACCCTCATGCACATTCCTATCACCTACAACGGACGTCGTATTATTTATTTGGTAGAGTCAGGTACCGGGCTTGTCGGTCCAATAGGAAAAGGGTAAGAGTGATCGCCGATGAGAGGCACACTCTAAAATTGGAACGTATAACATTTGGGTAAGATTGGCTAAGTGTGGGCGCCTAAGTGTGAATGGGGCGAGCTCATATAAAAGTCAACCAAACTTAAAATTCACTCATTCTCTCATTTGTGCAATAGAAGAGTGCTCTTGCTCCATCTCCATCTTCTTCTTCTTCATCTCCTTGTGTGTGTGTGTGTATGCGTGAGAGAGAGAGAGAGAGAGAGAGAGAGAGAGAGAGAGAGAGAGAGAGAGAGAGAGAGAGAGAGAGCATTGCGACGACAGCACGGCAACGGCGAAGCGGTTGAGTGCGACAAAGCGGCGGCTCCTTCTTCTTCGCAACGAGGAATCCTCCACGAAAGCAAACGTAGAGCGGTGAGGGACACACCATCGCCTTCTTTGAGCTTACTAGTTTAGGCTTTTGTGTGCTTGGAGCTATTTGTGGCTCGCACACGGTGTATCGGCAAGTTCCTTGCATTGACACGTGTGACATACGCGCACATTTTTTGCGCCGTGCCGGGGAACGCCATACACTAAGCTTGAATGGCACTCTGTGCTTCTTTTGTGGTGCAATTTTAATTGTAGGAAAGGTAAGGAAGGAGGGTGTGTGTGTTGAGAAGAAGGATCTTGTGTTATACTGTGTATTTTTTTTGTTAATGGAGTTTTCAAAGGTACTCTGTTTAGTCTCTGTGTATTAAGGTTGTTAGTTTTCTTTTTGTTAATGGAGTTTCCAAAGGTACTGTGCTTATTCTCTGTGTATTAAGGTTGTTAGTTTTCTGTGTAATGTAATGTACAGTAAGTAGGAAGTAGATATGTGAGAGCTAATAGAGTGTGTTAGTGTGTAAAAATAGGTGTATTAGTTAGAAGTAGGTAGATAGAGTGTGTGTGTGCTCTTGCGCAGGCCGTGGAGACCTTATCCTTAAAAAAAAAAAGCTAATTTTTTAATTAAAAAAATAAAATAAAATAAAAGTTTAAAGGTAGGACCGGGATCGGGAATATGTCCCAGACCCAAGCCCAAGCTCACGCTCAGGCCTCAGCCTCAATCGCCTTTTAAAATTACGAATTTTAGCTTCACACGTAGCTAAAAATCTATTTTTTGAGGACCAACCGAACTTCAAATGCCCGAAAATTGTGCTGTAAAGCACACAACGACCCTTTAAGTGATACGCTCGTTTCGAGCTATCACACACTTTAATAAAAAAAATCAAACATTAAAAAACATTAAAAAAAAATTAAAAACGTAAAAAACACGAGTGAAAACGGATGCTTAAAAAAGGTAAGCGGTTAACCTTCGAGGTTATTCGCCGACGCTTATAGGGTGCCAAAGGCACATGCATCTACGCTCTGGTCGTGTGCTAGAGACGGAGCAACTAGAGAGAATTTTGCTTTCACGAGTTCTCAATATCCACCTACCTTAGGCGATCCACATGTAGTCTTTGGAGCACCTCCACCCACGGTGCCTACTCACTTAGGTGACTTGGCAACATTTGCTCAAGGTATTGGTCGATCTATTGCTGAGAATATGCGTAACGCGCCTGATAGAGAGCCTACAAATAGCAAAGCTCACACAAAAATTTAGTGGAGACGGGGATGTGAGAAAGCATATCGAAGTGTTTGAACAAATATGCGATTCTCTAGGAGAACACAATGACCTACATAAGAGCAATGTTTTAAGCCTAACCTTAAGTGGAAAGGTTGGGGATTGGTATAGAACCCTAAGGGTGGAAGGAAAAAGGACTTACCCTACTCTTAGGAGACCGTTCTTAAAAGAATACATACGAGAGAGAGTGCTTTGGGGTGTAGCCTCTCAGCTCCAGAAAGCCCAACGAGAGGAAGGAGAGTCGGTGAGAGACTTTATTAGTCGCTTGAAGCATTTGAATTCTTGATGTAATCCAAATGAGCGCTTCAACAATAACCAATTGCTTGATAGATTCATTAGGGGATTACGACATGAGGATATCTACAATGGATTAGTCATTAGAGGTATCACCACTTGGGAAGCAGTCACTACCAATGCGATCCAATTGGAGGATAATTTAATGATTCAAGGAGAAAGAGTGTCTGTTGAGTCTAAATCTATTAGCTCCCAAGCATCAAGGCATCAACCAATGACCCTAAAGACTATTGCTAAGGAGCCAAAGATATTTGAGATGACTTTAGTAGATCTCACCAAGGCTATTCAAGACAGTCTTAGAGACAATCCTGCTCCGCAAAACAATCATCTGTATCCAAGAAGGGAGCAACAATGGTGCTCAGTATGATATGGAACACATAGTACCAGTGAATGCCCTACTTTTAGAGTAAAATTCAATGGGAATTGCAATGCATGTGGAAGGTATGGTCATCAAGCTAAGGATTGCATAGTATTTAAGCGCGCGATGGCCAATAGACCAACCTTAGCATGGACAGACACACCTCGAGTGCCTGCATTGATACCGGACCCACCTCTTGAACAAACATCACAACACATGGTCCCTAGGGCCCAAAATGTTGTTCAAACAACACCTTTACCACCTCCAGTGCTAGGACCGCAACCACCACATTCGAGAATCGCTTCTATGAATCAAGTGGGTTGTGAGTCATCTATTGCTTGTTTGGAAGGCTGTGAGGAAGATATAGATCCTAATATTTCCTATGGGATGGATGTGCTTGAAGAAAGTCCATAATACTACATGGAGGACTATTGGGGACAAGTTAAGCCTGTATATCAAGCAGCTGCTCTTGCGGAAAGAGGTCAAAATATCAATTACACTGCTAAGAGACCACCTCTTCAATGCTATGAGTGTGGAGGTCCACATCATGTAGCCGAGTGTCCTATTAGGCTACAAAAGAATGCCACACTAATGCAAACCAATCAAGTGAGCACGTCTACAATGCCGATACTCATGTGTAATAGATGTGGCATAGATCATTTGATTGCCTAATGTCCAAATAATCCAAATGCACCAAAGATCACGCCATTAAACTTGATTGAAGTTACCGAGGAGCCATCACAAAGTACACTTGTGGTACCAATAAACGTACTCACACGAGCGATGCTCCAAAAATAAAATTATATTCTTGAGGAAAGAGACACGGCATCAATTTCCCAATCTCAGAAAAAGAAGAAAACACGAAGAAAGAGATCGCAAAAAGCAGCGAAGTTAGACCCCAATTCAAAGACCAACATAGGGGCTGGTGACGACCCCTTATATATGAATGATGCTGAAGAGGATTCTGATTCAGGAGAAACCATGGAGACCAAAACAACCACTAAGATAGAAACCAACAAGGAAGATCTTCATGAGCCACAATGGCCAGGATCCAGGAAGAAGATAGGAACTTTCCCAAACCCTACAGAGGAGATTGAGCGAGTCAAGCAATTAAGAAGTTTGGTAGAAGATACCCACAGGGATCTAGAACCAGCACCTAGGAAGATCCAGATTACAGACACTGTGTTCCCTACGCAACAACAACCTCACCAAGTCCATAGACCCTTAGCCATACGTAGTGTCATCCAAGAAGAAAGTGACTTAAAGTCATGGGAAAGTGGGCGTACTCACTTCTTGATAGAAAGAATGTTTAAAAGGGACTACTTGATCCTATCAAAGAAATGGAGATCCCATCTTCTCCACATCACGGGATTGAAGCCAAAAGGTGCCGTTAAACATTGCCAAATTGATGGATTTCATGTCTTTAGAAGTTAGAACCACCATCATGTCCAAACTATATAAAGACCCTGAGCCAGTATCAGCTCTTCGAGCCTTCCTCCATGGAGAACTAAAGTTTGGGCTACCACAATTTGCCCAGATGGATGGACCTGGGGAGATGCCAAGAGAGGAGGAACACATAGATCCACAACCTAGATGAGAACCTTGTTATAGAAATACCTGTTAACAAGTTGGGACAATACTTTGAGGGTGATGAATCCAATGCGACCATACCAATCACTACTAAGGGATTAACTGTGAAGGGAATCCTTGATGGTGGCGCTGGGGTTAGCATTGTGACTAAAAATTGCTGGGAAGCTATGGGAAGACCTCACCTTGTGACCAAAATCATAGTAGATGGCCAATGGGTCTATTGTTAAACCTATTGGGATGCTAGAAGATCTCAAGATCAAGGTCTTTGGACATAAAATAAGGTTTACCTTCATTGTTATGGATTTCTCCAAACACACTATGGCATCGGAGATGATCTTAGGTCGTCCTTTCATGAGGGAAGCAAAAATGGTGCATGACTAGTCTAAGAACCATGTCTACTTGCATTTCCAAGATTTTGTCATATTCAAGTGGATATTGTGACGGATCGAGCACGTCCTCTAGGAAATAGGTTTATAATTGATCATAGATTTGAAACCACAGTTCACTCAGCCCCATTGCAGTATTGTTACATGTGTAAAGCGGACACTAATGTTCGGGAAGATTCTCCTTATATGGATGTACTACCTGGGATGATTGAGTCGAACAATGTGGATTGGGTCCACCTAGCAGCAACCATAGACACTTGGGGAAATAGGGGGACAACATGGGTAAGACATGAGGGGGATGAAATGCCTGTACCCTTAAATATGCTACAAGCAATGCATCTAGCTTCTGACAAGACTCATCCTCATATAACAAATAAAACATACAAGTGGGTCCCTAAATCTTCTTTAGCGACCATAGCCAGTGCTAAAAGAAAGGAGCCTGGTAAGAGACGTTCCATTCATCCCAAGAAAAGTAAGAAAATGTTGCGATGGATTGCTAAACGACTATTGGAAGCCCAAGGCTACTATGAAGGAAATGATCAAATCTAGGTGCCAAAACGTATATTGTGTTCTTACCTGTCACCTGACCCATGTAAGCCCAATCCCATGGCTCCAAAACGAATTGAAGATCGCGGAAAGAAAGAAATCACAGAATGCTACACACCCGTTCCAGAGCTAGTTTGGGTACCAAAGAAAGAACGATCTGTTCCACCTAGCTCAGGAAGCGGGGAGTCCCATGAAGCTTCTAGCTCCTCATGTAATGCATCCATAGAGGTAAAAGCTTCTCCATAGCCTCCACCTACAATAGTGGACCTCCATGAAGCTACAAAGGAATCCACACCTCCCAGTGTTCAAGAATCACCTGATGAACCACTTCAAGTTTGATCCTGGGAGAGTACCTTACCATCCTTGCAACTCGACGAGGCACCTAAGGTAAGAGAAAACTACTGGCAAAAATCCTCACCTATTACCAAGTGGAACAATTGGTTTCAAAGAGTGACGAGTGACCTTTAGCTTAAGTATTATTAAAGGGAGTTTACTAGTGTGATGAGCTTGGGGAGGTGTAACAGTGTTATATGACCCCCCAAAGTTACAAAAGTAAAATGCTGAAAACGAACAAAAAAAAATTAAAAAAAATCAAAGTGCCACAATGTAAAATCTTAAGCTGGAAGAGAAATCTCAGCTTGATTTGGTACTTCACTCATATGTATCGCCTATGGTACTAGAGCCCTAGAGGTTCCCAGTGTGGGCGCTTTTCCTTGAAAAGCAAAAAACCCAAGGCATACAAAATAAGCATACACATCAAAATGGAATCACTGTGAAAAGACTTTGGGGGGTCAAAGAAAAGATAATCAGTCAGGCGATGATTTGATGAGAAATTCCTTTTATCGTAGCTTAACTACAAGGTCTTTTAGGTATAGCCTCTAGTCAGCCCTCGAACATAAAATACTTGGCTCTCACGATTAAACAACTTAATTGACTAGAGAAAATTAAGAAGCTTACCCATAGTATTAATAGTCGATCTTTAGTGCCTTTTGACCATTAAATTAGCGACCCCAGACTTGTTTAATTTTTTACCTTTACAGTTGTTTATGCGTTTGATTATATTTCAATTTAATGTTTATTTCTGACAAAAGGTTTAAAATTCTGTTACCAATCAAATTGTCTGCCTACAATTGCATATGCGTTTTAATTGCTAATGAGAATGCAATTACTGTGCCAATGTTGTTTGATCTTGCAGTGACTGAAGGAGGATAAGGACATTCATCTCAGATGCTCTTCCACCTCGACGAACGAGCTTCAAGTCAATAGCTTATGAGGATGGAATCTACATCAGGAAGGGGGGCATGTTAACCCTCACGCACATTCCTATCACCTACAATGGACGTCGTATTATTTATTTGGTAGAGTCAGGTATCGGGCTTGTCGGTCCAATAGGAACGTATAACGTTTGGGTAAGATTGGCTAAGTATGGGTGCCTAAGTGTGAATGGGGCGAGCTCATATAAAAGTCAACTAAACCTAAAATTCACTCATTCTCTCATTTGTGCAATAGAAGAGTGCTCTTGCTCCATCTCCATCTTCTTCTTCTTCATCTCCTTGTGTGTGTGTGTATGCGAGAGAGAGAGAGAGAGAGAGAGAGAGAGAGAGAGAGAGAGAGAGAGAGAGAGAGAGAGAGAGAGAGAGAGAGAGAGAGCATTGCGACGACGGCACGGCGGCGACAAAGTGGTTAAGCGCGGCAAAGCGGCGGCTCCTTCTTCTTCGCGGCGAGGAATCCTCCACGAAAGCAAACGTAGAGCGGTGAGTGACACACCATCGCCTTCTTTGAGCTTACTAGTTTAGGATTGTTGTGTGCTTGGAGCCATTTGTGGCTCGCACTTGGTGTATCGGCAAGTTCCTTGCATTGACACATGCGACATACGTGCACATCTTGCTATTAGTGAGAACTTTTTTATGAAGCATCTATAGTATGCACACATACCTATAAAGCTTCTTAGTTCATGAAGATTCCTTGGTTTAGGCCATCCTTTTATTACCTCTAACTTTGATGCATCCATTTGGATGCCATCTTGAGAGATAATGTGACCTAAATACTGAATCTCTTGTAAGGAAAACTCACTTTTCTTTCAATTAACATAAAGTTTATTCTCTCTTAGAACTTGAAATATTACCTGGAGGTGTTGCTTGTGTTTGTCTAATGAATTAGAGTAGATGATGATATCATCAAAGAACACTCCAGTATGGGTTTGGTGAGGCTTGAATAGATTCTCCATCAAGCGGTTGAATGTGGCTGGTACATTGGTCAAGCCAAAAGGCATGACAATATATTTGTAAAGACTAAACGTAGTGCAAAATGCGGTCTTTACAATGTCTTGATCAACTATCCTTATTTCATGGTAGCCACATTTTAGGTCAATCCTACTGAAGTAGGTGGACCCTTGTAGCTTATCAAATAGGTCTTCTACCCGTGGAACGGGAAACCTATTCATGCTAGTGATCCTATTTAGTGCTCTATAGTTGACACACATACAATGTGTGCCATCTTTCTTTTGCACTAGTAACACGGGTGAGAAAAATGGAGATGAGCTAGGCCTAACCATGCCCTTTTCAACTAACTCATGCACTTGCCACATAATCTCCTCTTGTTGAGCTTGAGAAACTCTATAAGGAGGCTTATTAGGTGGTGAACTTCCTGGAAGAAGTTCAATTGCATGGTCATCATTGCCTCATTTAGGAGGTAGTTCACAAGGGATGTTGTCAATAAAGACATCTTGAAACCCTTGGAGAAAATTGGATAACTCTAATTCTTTGTGATCATTTATATTTTCTTTTGCTAAAGCATTTAGGTACAATGGGTATGGTGTTACCCATTTCCTTAGCATCTGTGTACATATCTTTTTCCTTGAACCTAAAGTAGATTTTCCTTTTAGGGAATTTAACATTGGCAGCCATGCGATCAAACCATGGTGCCCCTAGGATTGCATCCTCATGCTTAAGAGGAGAGATAAAGAAGTCCTCTTTGTCCACATAGCTTTGAACATGGAGGTTCAATTTCCCAATTAAGGGAGTGACTGAAGCTTCTTGCCCCTTGAAAGCACCATCTGTGGGTAGGACATCTCCCATCTCATAGGCTTGGATGCCTAGCTTGGTGGCCAACTCTATGGATATGAAATTATGAGTAGAACCAGGGTCAAAGAGAATAAAAGCATTATGTTCTCTTACCTTTCCCCAAGCATGGCATGGAGGAGATCCTTTGTGGTGAGCTTCCTCTTCTTGGATTTCAACCAAGGTAGCTCTAGGAGGTTCATGGCTATTGTTCTTTTGGGGACAAGCACGGTACGCATGCCCTTGCTCGCCGCACTTGAAACAATGGTTATCCTTGCAATAACGCTCAAGCTCTTCAGGAGAGAGTTTGTTTTTGCTTTTGTAAACTCCCTTCTTAGCTTTGTTGGAATTGCCCTTAGGAGACTTTTGGAAATTGTCCTTCCCCTTAGGCTCATTGGAACCCTTGTTTTCCATGGGCTTATAATTTCTCTTAGTCCCTATTTGGAAACTGATTTGAGAAGCCACCATAGTATGGTGTATAACCGCCGATATGGTGTGTGGCCTTTGGGAGTTGACAAACTCCGCCATTTATTCAGTTAAGCCCACAAAAAATTGTTGCTTTTGCTCTCCAAAATCCATCTTTTTGAAGACAGTGGCTTTGAGATGTAAGTCCCAAAACTTGTCTACATATTTGTGAATGGATTCGTAGGGAGAGAGCTTCAAGCTTCACCATTTGGTGAATACTTTGTCTTTGGCATTGGTGGCCAAAACTGCTTCATAATGGAAGCTCTTAAAGCTTTCCATGTTCCTGGAGCTTCAACATTGGCCCGTAGGCTAGACCACCATTGCCTGGTGGACTTTTGAAAGTGCATAGCTACATGGCATAGCTTAGAGGACGCCGTGAAGCCCTCATCTCCAAACACCGCATCAAATTGTTGGATAAAGGCCAAGACTTTGTCAGTAGCACCAAAGGTTCCATTGTAGGTAAGGAAAGAGATGCTCTTTCATCCCTCTTTGAACTTCTTGATCTTCTTTCACGCAGCATAGGATTTCAAAGGTTGCACCATCACTTTCTTCAGAAGATGAAGAATTTGAGGAAGATGGAGAAGAGGGTAACCGCTTTCTCGCCTTCTTCTTGCCTTGATCCTCTTTGTTTGCACCATCACTTTCATAAGAGGATGAGGATGAAGAAGATGGAGAAGAGGGTGTCCTCGTTATCGCCTTTTTCTTCTCTTGCTTTTTGTCATCCCTCTTTGAATTATGGTGTGGAGATGTGTGCGATGGTCTTCTCCATTTAGGAGGTGATGGAGAGAGTTTTGCCCGCGCTGTCTTTGTGGAGCCATCTCCATCGAGGTGGCAAGAGACTCACTTCTTTCTTGTTCCTTCGGTGGGGGCTTTTGAATTCTCCTTTGGGAAGGACATGTGTCATCAAGAAGCAAATTTTTGAGCCCTTCATATGGATCCTCTTCTTCTTCCCAAATTGGAGAGAGGCCTCTTTTGGGAGTCTTGCAAGGAGGCTTCCTAGGTACCCGCTCATCATGGTGGGGAGTTTGGAGAATCCCATGAGCACGAAGCTGCTATTGCACTTCACTTTGGAGGGATGGATTGCCCATGGCTCGTTGAAGCCTAGAAATCGGGTAGTTAACAAGCATAGGGGCATCATTAGTAGCCTGCTCATTAGCAAAATCAAAGCTATCAACATTAATTTCACTCTCTTTACTATTGTCAGCCAATCTAACAACTTTTAGGTGTAAACTTTTAAGGTGTACTTTGGCACTTCAAGCCCTAGTTGCTACTCCTCTTTACCCCTTTAGAAAAAGCACTCAAACTACTGTACCCATGGCTCGAAAACCATTAATTGCAAAGAACAGAAGAGAGGGTCATTCAACACCACAACAACACTAGATCTTATAAAGCTTCTAATAGCTCAATAGTGGTTAAAGCCCCGTAGGACTCCACTATTAAGACCATAGCTCTTGACGGTGATGCCCTGTTATCTACACGAAGACATGCGCACTACAAGGCTAAAAATTCTCCGCTACACACAAGTTACTAGGCCATTAAATGTTACATTGGTATCAGAGCACAAGGTTTCTCTTTTCTTGCTCAAGAAGGGAGGTCCTCAAGCTGGCTATAAATGGTTGTTATTATTAATTGCAAATGAGTAAGTAGAATAGGAAAATAGCATGAACATAGTGAGCATTTCATTAGAATAGGTTCCTAATGAGCACAACAAGAGTGCTTGGGTGGAGAGAGCAACAAAAAGCATAACACCTAGTTAGATAGCATGAACAATACTTCAAAAGAGAGAGAAATTAAGCTATTGACAATAGTTGAGGATCGGATTTTCATGGAGCCGGTCCCCCCTCCAAAAGTCTTTATATTATAGGTTTCTCCCATCAAGAGAGACATTTTAAAATACAATTCTTTATATTCCTTCAATACTAGCTAGTGAAATGAAGATGGAAGCTTCAAGCACTAAGCAAAACACTTATAAAACACAACATGAATTCCCTCACGGTCATAGACCCAAGACTTCACACACCTTCGAAGATGGTGAGAGCTAGCAGGGTATGAGAGTAGATTGAGAGGAAGAAGGAGTAGTCTTACGAGAAAGATGTACATCTCCTCACATAATCACTCATATTATCATAGCTTAGCTTAGTAATTAGCATGGTAGAGGAGATGAGAATGCATTGAAGCTTGGCTCTTTGTTGGATTTGCATCACAAAGAAAAGGGTTGGTGTAGGCCTCCCTTCTCACAAGCTTGGAGTAGGTGATAAGCTTTACATTAAAGCTTGAGAAGGAGAGAGAGAGTCTTCTTGATCCACATATGAGCTTGTGTGTGAGTGTGCGAGATAATGCCTTTGAAAATTCAGCCCCCTCTCTCTCTTGGTCGACCCCTCTTGCTATTTGCTCATGCTACCACCCCATTTGACCTCTCTAGGCTTAGCCAATAGGATTTAAGGAGCATAAGTGATAGCATTTTGACATGTGTCCCCCTTTCCCCTTTTCTGAGAGATTCAGGTAATTAATCAATGCAACCTTTGTCTCCTGGCCAATAGGAATCAAGCAAGCCATTGGGCTGCTGAATGCTCATTGGACCCCTTGGGAGACCGTCCAATAGTATTCTAGAGAGATATTCTTATTGATTATTTTATTAAGTGTTTTTAAATTGATTAAACTAGATTTACTCTAGCCTAATTCTCATTGGTCCACCTCCATGGCCATCCAATAGGATTTGAGTACACCTTGTGGGCATCCGGGGTAGGGAGCTGACATGTGTCACTCATTCCCTTTGTGTAAAGGAGGCTTGTGAGTGTGTGTGTGAGTTTCTCTCTCATCCCCTACTTCCAGGGCTTTCCGCCTCCTTTGTAGGATTTGTGAAGGCTTTAAGTACACACAGAAAGCATCCAATATTCCTAAGCTTTTGACCTTTGGACACAACCTTTGCATTTTGGAACCTTAGCATTTTGGAACCTTAGCATTTTGGAACCTTAGCATTTTGGAAGTCTTAATGGGATGAACCTTGGGGTCTTTAAAGCCCATTTTGGCACATTGATCTTTTGCAGATGGCCCCCCCCTTTGGATCCCTATTTTCCCTCCTTTGGATCCCTACTGTGGCCGGCGGTTTGCTAGCTTGACCAATTTTCTAGCTTTTTCTCGCCTAGCACTTCCCTATATTAAATATTAGTTTAACATGAGATAATCATTTAGGATAGTTAGATATTAGTTATTATGACAATATTGGATGTGTAAAGTAACATATTGAACGAGTACTGGGGCTGCTTACGAGAGTAGTATTGGTGCTAATTATGTGCTGGTTCTAAATAGGTTCTAATTCTAAGACTGTTTGTGTACTATTAAAGACTGGAATGGTGCAGCTTGTGTTCTGGTACTGGTGATAGTGGTGTACTAATGCTGTACTGAAACTGGTATGGGTACTGTATTGTACTGAACTAATACTGGTGCTACTTGTGTATTGGGATATCAATACTGGTGTAAAAATGGGTGGACCTGTTGCCTTGCTAGGATAGTGAAGGATAGTGTGTAAATATCCTTTGGTCATAATTTACTAGGGCTGATTGACCTAGGGAGTCTTGGGTGTAATATAGTAGGTAATTTGATAATTAATATTTTGGAGGCCCCTTAAATGACACCTTACTATGCAATAATAGCTAAGTGATATGAAGAAACGACGGTGGTCTTGGCTTTGGCATTATACCCTTGGGTTAATATCCTTGAGACAATTTTTAAACTTGGGACTATCTAACCTAAAGAGCCTTGGGTAAATTATTGGAGTAAAATTCAATATGGATATTTTTAGAGGTGCCTTTAAAAAATACCTAACCATCAGTAGCTAACTAAAGAGCAATGAAGGATGGCAAGCGACCTCGCTCTATCATTTCTTTACCCTCTTTTGTGAGTACCTATTGCAGTTGGCAATATTGCACAATTGAATACCTTTCTCTTTCCCCTTCCCTCATGCCCCTCTCTTATCTCTCTATCTCTCACGTCCCCTGTTCTTTGAACGAGATGAAGAGGCAAAAGAATTTGGGCCCGCCGCACTAACTCAGAAGGAATGCGGTAAGTTAATGCAGTGGCATTATTGTATCATCTTCATCTTGAAGTTGGCCTGCCAATCTACTGTAAAGGGAAATGGCCTTGGGCTCCCACACTATAAATGTGAGCGTTTTTTGGTCACTTAGCATTGGTACCGTATTGCTGCTGTGAGTGTGTGAAGTACTTGTGTGCTTTGAGAGTGTGAGATTCCTTTCCCGCAAGGGTTTCAGGTTTAGTAATTGGCTATATGGCTAAATGCAAGGATAAGCATGCTATCGTAGAGTTGGCCGCTCCAACTCCATCTCAGATGAGTTATGGACTACTGTCCGATTGGTGTAATTTGATTCACTTAATGCTATCCCTCATACTTGTACTTTAATATGACTCCTACTAAGCCTTGTTATGACTATGGTTGGTTGGTGTATTTTCCTGTAGGAAATGCTTTCTTTTTATTCGTAAATTAAAAAACAAGTTCAATAGTGGGTATTGGCGGCCTTGGTTTGTGATTGCATGTCAAAATGTAGGATTGTTCTGTCGATGCATAAAGATGGTCCTGTCATTAGCTCGGGTTGCTGTACATGGAAGGAAAGTAGCCTCTTGCCATAATAGATGTATGGCGCCATTAAAATCTTAACGGTCTATCTAAAAACTTGGTGAAAGACCCTATATGGTATGGTTGGTTGATGCTTGACCCTAATTAGTGGGGTAACCTACTTATGGGGTGTTAAACATCGCCCTATATGGTATGATAACGCTGGCGTGGTGGCTATACTAAGGTGATGTGACTCTGGTTGGTTATCAAGGTTCTACTCTTGTTCAGTTATGGTCAATACATTTTCATTTTTCGCTTTTGGGCATAAATGAATAATGTGCCGCTTGACTGGTTGGTTATGATGGACGCTGGCCAAATATGGTTATGGTTAAGATGAGGTGTGCATTACAATAAATTTGGTTGTAAATTAAGCGACTCATAAGCCGTATGTAGTTGCACATTACATTAAGCATATGGACATCTGTGGCACACATCCCTGGCTTTTTTGGAACAAATAATGAAATATGGAATATTGGGTTTAACACTTACTAACTTACATATGGTCTCCAACTCTGACTAAATGGTGATGGTCTTATTTACTAATGTCTTTTCATGTTACATGTGACTCCAAGGTATAGATTGACTGCACGTATGAGTATTGTCACAGACCTTGAAAAAATAGTGGCAATTAATGCCAAACTCTATAAAGGCAAGAAACATGAATATATGGCCCACTTTGAGGCTAAATTGCCTAAGAAAACTCGTCTTTGGCCTTATCTCATGAAAGCTTGTAAAGCTCTTGTTGGTTTTTTACCTTGTAGTAGAAACCATCTCTTTCTTATTTAATTTCTTTGAAAGCAGTTATGCTGGGTGACATCTGTAACATGTGGGATACCCATGCATCACCTGCATACGATGCCATTACTAACTGAATGCTGTGTTGTTTCCATGGATGCAGGTGAGGGTTACCTTCTCAACAATGGTTTTCAAAGTTCATTGGAGTGAACATGGTGGATTAATACATCTTCAGACTCTTACTCTATTGCACTTACGTATAAAGTCCATTTTGTACCATGAATGGGAATTATACCAACTTTTCACTGACATAGTTTCTAGTGTCTTTTGTAATTTGAAAGAAATCTTTGGTGTTTATGTTATATTGTTATTGGAACACACACACACACACACGCACACACGCACGCACACACACACACACACACACACACACACACACACACACACACACACACACACACACACACACACACACACACACACACACACACACAAGTGTTTGGGAATTATGCGTCTCAACTTACAATCATGTTGATTTGAATATTGAAAATGCGACATGGGCTCTAAAAGACCTTCAAAGAGTTACTTTGTCCCCTCGCCGCCTGCAAGAAATGCCAAACAAATCCTTCAAAAGTTTTGATTTATGAGTGCACACTTTGTCTATATTTTCCAAGACAATATCCTACAAACACAAGAAATCCAGAGTTTCACAATGTGTTAACACTAGTTTTGTAATTGGACACTTAAGTGTCTTAAGACACTAAGGTGTCCTGTTTTTTAGCAACTTAGCAACTTTTCATAATTAATTGGTAAAGCTAGAAATAAGATTTATAGGTCACTTTCATGCCTTAGATTAGCTATGAGGGTGAGCAACATAGGTTGCATGCCACCCCAGCCAGGACAACCTCCAGCAACACCTACATGCTGCATGCTTTGCTACAGACACACTCACAAACCTCTTGCTCATGTGCCCTCGTAGGCTGCATAGAGTGAAACAAGGCAGGGCACAATTTTTGGGCGAGTGCTTTTTAAGAATCGGGCGAGAAAATTCCCAAAAGAAGGGATAATCTACCCATCTCTCTTTGTCTCTCTTTTCTTCCTCTATCTGTCACTCTCTCTCTCTCTCTCTCTCTCTCTTTCAATTAAAGTTTGATTGTAGATTCACGGCCAACTTACATTCAAACAAAAACCACCATGGATTCATTCAATACACTATTGATAAGACAAAGAGAAGTTCCTTACACACAATTATGGTCTACTTCATATAGCAAACCCCAAATCTATGTGTTCCATTGCATCAAAAGTAAATACATATTGGGGGTGATACATCATGGGTGAGGTGGATGAAAGAAAGGTGGTGGGGGGCCATATGCTCCGGGAGGAAACAAAGGTCATGCCAATGGGGGCAGTGCACCAAATGGTGGGGGAACTCCTCTAAATGGCAAAGGGTACAAACCATATGTGGGGGGCGGGACCTGTAGGTAGTGAAAGAGGCAATGGATCAACTCTGGGCGGGGCCTCAAGTGTGGAGGAAATGAATTCACTGGGAGATGGTCCAGTTGCACGCCATGCCAAAAGTGGGCCCGTGAAAGTAGTATATGGAGCTGCTACTACCCCGCCCTGACTGCTGAGTGGTGTCGGCAAAGGTGGCTCCAACGGATGAATCTGCTCTGTCACCTGCTTCGTATTCTCACTTACCTGAGCTCTGTCACTCCTACAAAACATCAATGTCGAGCCTAAATCAAAAGGTAGGCACTGAGCCGGATCTAGACAAGCACTAAAAATTGACCAATGCTTCACACAACTAATGCAATGCCTACGTAGTAGTAAACATTGTGCTGCCAATGTCCCCACTCTTGCAAAACAATCCAACATAGCATCTCCCATGTTTGTGAAGGTACCTAGTAGCCATCTACAAAACGACAGAAATCTTTAGATTTGTTATACCTCTAATTTTATAGGAACATGAAGAAAAAATATTCGATAAGTTTTTTGATGCTAGAGGGGTTGAAGGTGAATTACCAATCCGCGTCCACTGTGTGGAATCTATACCTGGTAGCTTCTCCCATGACATGGCGTCATCTATAGAGAAGCCATGTACATTTACTGCAATCTCTCCATCCGCTCAATCATACCTCAGAAGTTGACACCCACCAGTTCTAGGGGGTGAAAAAATGACTAGCAACAAAGTAACAACCTACGAATAACATTAAAACGTTGATATTTTGAAATGTGAACATCAAAGATACTATTCAATATCAAAACAAAAGATAACATACCCCCTCTACATAGTCTTGAATAGTCGTGCAACTAGACTCCGACAACCATCTGTACAATATGCTCAACAATCGGAAATAAGCTCCCTCTGCCTTCGAAGTGACAATGGACAGATGTTCTGCACGACATATCGCCACAACCATGCCATCAACCAAAAGAAACTCAGTGTCTAGAAGGAATGCAGCATCCACAAGCTCACTATCCCATTGGTTCCATAAAGGAACGCCACCCGTGCTAGTTGCATGTGGCCTAGTGTGTAAGGGAAAGGCCATGCACATCAAACATATGCCACCCAATCTAAAGCTAGGGTTCATCTGTCCTATTTCTGCTAGAGAGCCCAAGAATCTACGTAGTGACTGCATAGGGCTGCATGTAATCTTTGTTAGCACTAAAATTGTGGACATAACTATGAAGGTAAATTAGCATGGCTTACCTGTCATGGCACAACACATCTGGAATAGCTTTTGCCAAGCACTTGACACTAGCATGCACTACAAGGTGGCGTGGCTCTACCTGCATATCTGTATTCTCAACATAAGATCAAATATATCTTTCAAGCAATGCTAGAGAGAACAACACAACATTAACCATTTTCACATACCTGGAGGGTTTTCTCCGACCACTTTGGCCATGTATGATAGGTCCTTTGCAGCCCCTGCCATGCCAATGGTGAACATGGAGGGGACTCCTGAATGCCCCTTACTTATCTCGAAGTGAAGAAAAGTGTCAGTACACTGAGGCTCATAGCACCAAGGCTATGAGCACTATCGCTGACTTCTATAGAATACTCCTCAACCACATGCTCGATCTCACTATCACTGGAATCAACAGCTCTCTTCTTTCTATTCTCACGTTGCCGATCAGCCAATGGTGCTCGCGAGGCCGATGTGGAGCCAATATTTGGGTATTTCTTTGTGGCCTGTTTCTTTTTGTTTGGTTTCTTTGTTGTGTTTGGAGATAGTGCATCCTCTATCACAATGGCTTTCTTCCGTGAAAAAGTATGCTCCGCTATTAATTAAAAAAGAACAGTATTGTGCCCATGTTGTATTGCATGGTAAAGGTAAAATCTACATAGTACGATACCTATGTATAGTGCTTCCTCTTTGGGTGGGTACTCCTTGTCCGGGTAATCCAACCACCAAGGAAAATTGAGCCACGCTCCCTTTGGCCACAAGTCGTCTATCCACACCTCCGGATATAAGCCCGTCTCCTCTCTCTCTGACCTGCACCATCCATCACTGGGGTGGTCGAGAATGGGGAGGACAAGAGAATCTCTCCACCATCTACAAAACATACCACAATGTTTTGAGCCACCAAGAACAAGATTAGTGTATCCTACAACATTATTAATGTGTCAATCAAAGATGTTAAACCTGTACAACATGCATAGTGCCATGCAAGCAAAGTGGGGTTGCTCTTCGGGATCTTGTGTGGACTTGATCCGTGCATTCCACTTTCTTGACAGCTTTGTCAAAGTGGTTCCATCTGTATGTCTGTAATGTGTGTGCAAGTGTGCAACCATGCCTCTATTGAGCCTTCTCGTGTTGGATAGCAACATGCTAATTCTCACCCTCCATTTTCTCGGCCATCTCAAGCACTCTCCTGCAAAAAATAATAGGTCACAAGTTAGATTATCAACAAATTGATTCAAGGACATAATCACTTGATCTAACCTTTCCAATTGCCACCAAAACATATGATATTGAAGCCACTGGATCCATGCCTTCTCCATGAACCCTATGCCATTCTCTTTCAAGGATGCATCACCAACTTGGAGCAAATCAATTAAGCGGCACTTCCTAGCAAAGGAGAAGTGAGACTTTGTTGGACGGGTATGCCGCGACGGACGTCAGCACAGCGAGAACTCACCTAACAAGTAATGTCAGCTAAGGACGAAGCTCGACCCGCAGGCACGTGGAAGGAAGCATAAGGTGTCAACCTACACTCGATCGACTCCTAACTAATTCCTACAGAGGTCCCTACCGATTGTCTAAGTCACAGTCTTCAAAAGTGCAAAAGAGGAATCTTCCTACAACGCTTGCTAGAGACGAACACCCATCAAACACTTTCGAAACACCATAGAACTTGAAGGAGACCCTACTAATACCTATAGGCGACTCTCCTTAAGGTCTATGAACCAAAATCATGGCCCAAAACACCCGGTGCAGAAACACGTAGGATGTCTGGCTGAAATCTGCAGGTCTTCGTTTTTGAAATCTAAAGAGCCTAATGTGTAGCTCTACTCAATGTGAACGCGTGGATATGCTGCAATGCAAAATCAGATAATGTATGCTCACCAAAACAACCGATGAAGCTCGTAGAAGGAGCTCCCAAAGCCGGACCGTACACGCGCAATGTTGGTATCGGCTTGTAGCTCTAGTCGGGGGCAACACGCTGCACTTCTCCGCACTCGATTCCGACGACTGTAGCACATGTAGCGTCAAGACAAAGCTCACACTCTCTCTCACGTACACATTACGCTCACTCACAGACTTCAAACTTGTTTTTAAAATGACAAAAGGGGGTTTTTTTCATTAAGGTCAAAAAGTGGTATATATACCTTACAACTTCTCAAACCCTAAAGTTCCAAAATCATCCATCTACTCCATCTAACTATCAAAACTGGGATACAAGCTGGAAACTTCTGTAAGTTCCAATATTTACAAGGTGAAAAATCGGGTTTTCTTTAACGAATGAATAATTACAAAAAATAATAGTCCGCCGAGTAGTTAGATGCCGTGGGGTGTGTCCAGCTTCTAACATCCCCCCCCTCCTTGTTCATGTCGTCCCCGACATGGCCTTGATCCTTTGCTTCATCTTATAGTCTCCCACATCTTTAGTAGTGATTCGTACCGTGCATGTAGATTTAGCATTGTTGGGCCAAAGATATCTGTATGCATGGTGAAGAACCCCGTGTAGAATGCTTCTTCAAATGCCTGGAGGTGATAGGATGGGAGAAACATAATTCTTTGATACAACGCATGTATCACCTCCTTGGAAGGCTGACCTGACATATCATAAGCACATCTGTATGTGTCCTGGAAGAAGAATATGCTGTCAGTCATCTGTCCTGGCTTGAAGGTCTCAAACACTGCTAGGATGGTTCTGCAGATCTTTCTCATCATGATGCATGTAAGGTTAGGGGAGCCAGTGAACAACTTTATGGCGCCCGTTAGGGTTCTCACCATGTATTGTACACTTATTCTCTCACCTGCCTTCACGCCTGCAAGCTTTGGGTTGTTCAACCAAGTGGGTTGGCTTCTTTGTAAGATTTCTTGTGCTTTCCACGTCCTAACCCTTGGTAGAGGACAGAAGCTGAGGTTATCTCTGATGTGTTTAGGTTCCTCTACCAAGTGTATTAGGTATTGCGGGTACTTGGTAAGCCAAGCCTTCCTCCACTTTGGCTGAGAATCCACTATTAGCTTTACTCCTTCTGGCCTCGAGGTGTCTGCGTTGTAGAGAGGGACCGTTGGCTCTTCTCTGATTCGCTTGTTTATTGTTGCTGCCTCATACTTCAGCAATGGATATGGAAGAGAGGGTTGAAGCCATTCACGCCTGAGATTGATGGCGTCGATTTTCTGAATTGTCATAGATTTGAAAACCCTCTGTTCCCATTCCAAGGCTTCCTTTGTGCTTTCTCTGAGCTCTGCCTCTATTGCTTTACACAATTTTTCCTCCTCTTCTTGTGTTAGATCCTGGAGCTCTTGAGAGGAGCCTGCTATGCTTTCCTCTGGCATGGGTGTCCATAGGATCTGCCACATTGTTGAGGTCGATGCCTTCATTGGCAGCTGGACCTGAGCTCTCCGCTTCTGCTTGTTGCCGGCCTTTCAACTCCTCTATTTTCTTGAGGAGTGTCTGCTTTTCTGCTTCGGCTTCTCCGCCCATAGTCACGAGGAGGTCATTGAGTTCAGCATTTACCTTTTCAGTCTCCTCGAGCTTTATCTTTATGCTCTCCAATTCTTCTTGTAGGGCTTTTTGGCTGTCCTCCATTCTGGTTTGCATTGCGACAGAACTTTCAGCCATCATCAACCTCTGCTTCTTCTCGAGAGTCAACTCCTTTTGGAGTTCTTGCATCTGATCCTCATATATTGACTCTCGGAAATAATTTGAGTCGAGCTTGTAGATCTAACTCTCGCAGGTGATGCTCGCAGCCTCTGGATGGTTTGATCTTTGACTTTTAATTGGTCCTTGAGCTCAAGGACTTCATCCAGGCTTGATTCTTGTTCTATCTCTGCCTTTTCCTTTGCATTCCTCATGGCCTCTATTTCTTTAGTTTCCTCTGCTAGCTGGAGTGTCAGATTATCCCGTTCTTTTTCGGCATCTCGCAATGACTTGATGAGTTGCAGACACTCTTCTTCAGCTGCTTGCAATCTTTTTGCTGCTGCCTCATTTGCTTCTTCCTTTGCTTGGCAGTTTTGTAGAGCCGTGGCCAAGCTGGCCTGGAGGTCAGCCTCTCTTTCTTTTTGTCCTTGGCTTTGTGCCCGCAGAATATCTCTTTCCATCTTAGTATTTTCTTCGGTGGCCTTTATAGTTATCAATTCTTCGTCTGATGCCACCGATTGTGCTCTTATTCCAGCTAGCATTGTCATCACCACGTCCCAATCATTTGAGGGCGGGTGCAGGTCTACTGTGTCGATAGCAATTTCCTTTAGCTCAACTAGCCGAATGCCTGGCATCTGTTCTTTATGCTTTGTTCTCGCCAAGTCGAATGCGACTGTGGCGGCTTCTTCCCTTGTATAGCCTGCAGCTAGCACGTCCAAAAATGCATAATATGCCTCCTCGAGCTCTTTTTGTTCAGACGCAGGCTTGGTCTCTTCTTTGGGCTCAGGTTCTGGCCTTTGCTCTTGCTCCTCAGCCTGGTGTTCTTCTTGATTGTCCCCAGCCTCCCTATCTTCTGGTGGAGGGCTGCTAGGAGGTGGTGATGGTGGTGGTGATGGATGTGGGCTGGGTTTAGGGCTATCTGGTAAAGCTGCAGGTTTGCCCTTAAAGTCTCTATCTGCTTTCGTTTTTCTTTCCCTTTCTTGGTTTTCTTGTTCATCTAGCAATGTCTGCCTTATTTGCTCCACTTCTTCCTCGGTGAAAGGGACATGGGGAATGTTTTCTACTGCAGCATCAAGAATCTCGAAATTCTTGATATAGTCTTCAAAGCGGTCCCTCTGCACTCTTCTGGAGGATCCGAACATAGACTCGAGAGATGGCTTCCATAATTCGTTAAAATCACCCTTGAGAGCTCTTTCTGCTCGGAAACTCTCCATCAGCCTCTCGAGTCTAGCCGCTTTTTGTGATCTTGTCTCTTTGGCCAGCACTTGAGCAGATTACTTTTTTCCTTTCTTCTGCTCAGATTGCTCCTCTGCCACTCGCTCTAGTCGTCTCTTCAACCTTGTAGCCACCCTTGGTGCTCGTTGTGGCTCGTCTTCTTTGTCTTCCTTTACCCTTAGCCAGTCATTCTGAGATGGGGGGTCAGGCCACCTTCCCTTGGCGTGTAGTGCTGCATAAATTACCTTGGTTATCATTTCTCCTGGCACTATGTAGGTTGGCTTTTTGTTCCCCATTTTTACCAAGCTGTCATGTATGTATGCCGCATAGTTGATTATCTTTGGGGTGCCTTTTGTCATTGCCCAAGTAAACGTTGTGGCAATTGCACCTGGCGGCATCCTATACTTCTGTGGCCTCTTCGTGCACATGTGGAAGTACTGGTTGTACAGTTGGCTCATGATCGCCACCTTTGGGTTGGCGATGTCTTCAAAGGTGTAATTGGCCTTTTTCTCTTTGTACACCTTGACTTCATCCCTTGTTTTTGTCACACTGTCTCCCTGATTGGAGAGATCTAGTGCATGGGCTACAACCCGCTCCGTGATTATGATTTCTGTATTGGGTCTGCCGTGCAAATCTGTCACCCTGGCCATTCCATCCTCTTTGATGCTTGTTACAAACTCCCATACTCTTTTGACGTCCACTCCTACTGGTATTGCTTCGAAATAGTTATGGAGGTCAATTTTCTCCAAGTAGCCGGCCATTTTTCTTTGGACAAATTCATTGAGCTCTCTTGGCAGCATTGGCAGCTCTATTACATTGCCGTCATTGTCTTTGAACACCCCCTGGTAGATCTTTAGGTCGTTTGAGTCTAACAGATCTTCCTCTATCCAGGTGCTGGTGGGCTTTAGTGTTCCCTCTGGAATGACAAATGGTTCCACCTCGTCCAGATAATCTTTGATTGTCATTCTCTTCTTCTTTGCCGGTGACTTCGAGGCTGCCATAGATCCTGTTGCACTCAGCAATCCAAAGTTAGTGTTTTTTCCATATCAGCTACGAAACTGAGTTTTACTTATCCAAATGACTTGAAAATTGAACTTATAGCTTAAAAGGAACTTGTGAAGTTGTGCATGTGCTCACAGTGCAAATCTGGCCAAAAGAATTCCATCTAGACATCCTCCGCGTAGGATGTCTTTTTCTTCAATGGTTCATACTTGACATGTAGGTAGTGTAAGGCTCATGGAACATGGTTATAAGCTTGGATTTGAATTTGGATGTCAAAAAGTGGATTTTTGGGCTGATTTAGGCTTTAGGTCACAATTTGGGTAGATTGTCCATCATGGGTAGCAATTGATGTCCAAATGGGTTGAAACTTGGTATATGGGCTCAATGCATCATGGTATTGGCTCCTAGGATGTCATTTCTTGCACAGAAGGCTAAATTTAAGCTTAAGACATCCTACGCGTAGGATGTCTATTTCATCAGAATTGCATGAAACTTGTTCCGTGGGTTGTCCTTTGCCTATGGAACATGGCCATGTTCTTGGATTTGAATTTGGATAAGATTTGATGCCTGTAGGGCTATGTGAGGTGTTTTTGGGCTCAAAAATTGTATCTTGAAGGTGTTGGGGGTCAAGAGTGACTAGAATGGCTTCAAACTTGACATATGGGCTCCTGCTGATGAGGTGATTGAATCTGGAATGACAAAAATTCCCCCCCATGCCAAGAAGGTCAATTAGACATCCTACGCGTAGGATGTCTTATTCCTCATTTTTACTTCCTTACCACACAGAAAGTTAGCTGATGTGTATGTGAATGTGTTGTGCAAGTTTCATGAGATTTGGACAAGATTTGGTAGGTCAATGGCCCATTAGTGCCTTTATGCCCTAACTTTGCATTTTTCCATGCATATGAGGTCAAATCTGATCCAAATTTGATGAAACTTGGTGTAGGGCTTGTAAATGTCATTAAGAACATGTGCATGACAAGAATTGTTGGGTTTTGTGCCAAAAAATGCCCTTGAGACATCCTACGCGTAGGATGTCTCCTGATGATTTTTCTAGTGTTAGTGCTCCCAGTGCTTGCTCTTTGCCCCCCTAAGTCCCTTGTGAGCCTAATTTCAATAAAAAAGTCATGGATAGAGTATAACTCCCTGTGTGGACTTCAGAGCCTCCGAGCCGTTTTCTGACTTTTGGAGTGCTTTTTGGCGATGAAATTCCTCGATGTTGGTCTCCATAGCTTCCCAATCCCTTGGGGATCCTTGCCGTATGGTTTTTGTTGACTTTGGCTTCACCGGAGCTCCATTTGGCAATTTGTCGCTCTAGAAGCACCCTTGGTTGCGTTTACATACCTTTGATGATTCATGGTGGTCTACCACCATAGGACTTGGTTGTTGATGGTCTAGGAAAGCCGCTCGTGAAGTTTGGTGGCAAACGGACTTGCGGTTTGGCCACAAGTGCATTTTGATACTTTGTGTGTCTTATGCCGTTTCTGAGGTTTAGTGCCGCTTCGGGTCACTTTTGGGTCATGCGGGTCATATGGACTTGTCGAGCATGTCGAGATGCTCCTACCCATAAATTTTGGTAGCATTTGGTCGCCGTTTCGCTGATTTCCCATTTGGTGGCCTCTTGTGGGTTTCTGGGAATTAGGGTTTTTCCCGATGGTTTCCCACTGCCTTTGGCTATCCAGGATTGGTCTCCTAGATTAGGGTAAGCTGCTGATGAAGTCTTGTTGCTTTTGGGTTAGCCGTTAGGCCGCCGTTTCTACTTGCAGGTCTCTACCGCTCGCTTTGTGTGTGACCTCTACGCTAGTTTTCGCGACAGAATGACAAACATGTGCGAAAAGCTCAAGGTGGTGAGCCTACCTCTCATGTCTGGAGCTGGTCGGGTAGACGTGCCCGTCATAGAAGCTGCTGGAAGGTCGATCCGCTCTAGGTGGCAGAAGCTCTCTCCACAAAGTCAATAGTGAGAATGAGCTAAAAATGGGGTGAAAAATTCTTATAATGGAGGTCCCCGAACCATTTTTCATGAAATTTGACATGTGCTCCTATCTCTCTGTGAGATGTAGTTTAGGCTCAAAAATTTCTTGATTTGGACTCTATTTGATCTGTTTACTAGAAATTTGTCATTTCGGTCAAAACCTGGCTAAAACACGCTTTCCGCTCCAGTCTCATAATTGCACCCCCACTGTACCATAGGTTGTTGTTTAGTCACTGGTCATCCCCATATTTTTTGTTTTTCATTACGATTGTTTTTCACCTGTTTTTTGTATTTTTGAAGTTTTTTTTGCCGAAAATTAGCAAAATTAAAAGGAAAATAGCAAATCAAACCCAAAAAATCCCCAAAATTCATAATAGATCACAAACATCACCGAAACACATTATATACACTCTCATGAAAATTTTATGGCCGGATTTCTCCGTTTTACCAATATTTTGCCTAAAAAATGGCTATTTCTACTTATATACACACACCTAGGGGCTTGATTTGGCGTTTGGCCCCATATACCTGTAGCTTCATGCTGTATAAGGGCATATATACTTGGGTTACTCCAGAAAATTTCACAATCAAACGTCAACCCTTAAAATAGTCAAAAATCATGCCCTTTTTTGCTGTTTCTGTTATTGGTTCCGCATTGAGAATGCCTCCCCCCCCCCTAGTCGGAGTCCTCCCGGACGACAAGGTTTCGCCTCGGAATATGTGCCATGCATAGGTTGAAAAAGTCGTGCTAATGCCTGGCCAATTAATGTGGCCCTATTTTATGCATACTCGGTCAATGCATGGAAAAATTAATGCTGTACAAGAGAAGGGAATAAGCAAGATGCTTATTGGCATTCGCCATCAAGGCTTCCTGCTTTCTTTGCAAGTAGCTGCTGTAACTCTACTTCTCTGTGTTTAATTGTCTTTTTGGCAAGAGGCAATTGCTTTGCCGACACTGTTGTTGGAGTCGTATCTGTATCTGAGGATAGAAATGGCCTGGATGTGATAGCTATGGGCCTTATGGCCTTGGCTTTCCATTGGTAGTTTGGTGCTGCCAAATTTTGTAGATAGTTTGGCACTTTCTTGTTTGCCACTGGTTTGTCTGTTATCAGCATCCACTTATATCGGTTTCCCTTGTTGACCTGCAGATGTCTGCTTTCTATTGTTGCTTGTACCGTAAGTATTTCCTTTGTCTTTTGCTTTGGTATCCAAATATGAGTGACATTTGGGTTATGGCTAAGAATTTTCTTTGGGATCCATATCTGCTTGGTTACCTTGGTTTTGGGTTGCACCGTCTGCTTTGTTGGAATCCGGTTGTTACATTGTTTCTTTCCCGCCATGGCCTTTCTATCCTTCCGCATCCATACTTGTTTACCTTGTTTTGGTAGCCTAGATTTTTGCAGTGTAGCCGGTGACTTCAGCTGTCTGTGATTAGCATGGTTGGCCTTTACCTGGAATCTGGTTGTTACATTGTTTCTTTCCCGCCATGGCCTTTCTATCCTTCCGCATCCATACTTGTTTACCTTGTTTTGGTAGCCTAGATTTTTGCAGTGTAGCCGGTGACTTCAGCTGTCTGTGATTAGCATGGTTGGCCTTTACCTGGTTGTTGGTCTCAGGTTTCATGTTGTTCTTTGATGGTATTTGTTATTTTGTCTTTGTTGCCAGTGATTGCATGGCTTGCAGTTGATCATGATGGTACTTCTGAGCAAAAGCTATCTCCTGTTGTTCATGTTCGTGCTGAATTTTGACCGCCTCTGCTTTCCAGTCTATCTGGACATTGTATGCTTTTTGCCAAGGTTGCCCTAGCATCATTGGTTGTTGTGTGCTTTCATCTGTCACCACATAGAATTTATGTGGGTAAATGTATTGATGTAGCTGTACATGCAATATAGTCCATCCTAATGTTTTCAATGCGTGTGATGTGCTACTTTCCAGCACTTGGGGAGTAGGATGAAGTTGATCTATGACTTGGAGCTGTTGGTATAATCCGTAAGAGATAAAATTTGCTTGAGCACCCGAATCGAGCAAGGCTGTTGATTCAACTTGATTGTTGCCCACCTTGACTGTAATTATTGGCTCTACTGTTTCCTCCTCCAAGTTCATCAGTCGAATGGCATTGATTCTCAATGGTGGTTTACTCTGTTGTTGTTGTTGTCGCAGAAGCCGTCTTTTTGCAATGCGTTCTTGTGCTTCGGCTTGAGCTTCCTCTCGTACTCTCTGTTTTTCCTTCATTCTTTGCTTCCCTTGGTGAATTTGTTGGAGCATCTCCTGTGTGAGTGGTAGATGATATCTCCTCAGTCGACACCCACTAATCCAGTTTGGCATTTCTTCACCTGCTAATGTAGCAAGCTTGACAGCTCCACTTTGTGATAGATCATGAATCACAAATGGTCCCATCCCTCGCTTTTTTAGTTTCTTGGCATGTTGATTCAAGGTATAAACAAGTACGTAATCACCTGCTTTGAACTCTTTGGTACACACATGTTTGTCAAAAAATTCCTTTTGTCTTCTGTTTTTAGCATAGATCGAAGCAACAGCTCGTAAGCGGAGTTCATCTAGCCTTTCAAGATCATTAATTCTTGAAGAGAGTTCGTGCCCTGTCCATTCCAAGCTTGTTGCTACTCGTAGAGTTGGGATTAAAAACTCTATGGGTAGTATAGCATTTAGCCCAAACACCATGTTGTATGATGTTGTTCCTATTGATGTTTTGTAAGCTACCCTGTATGCCCATAGTGTTGAGTGTAGCTGTTGATCCCAATCGGTTCTTGATTCTGACACTATTTTAGTGAGAACCGTGCATAGTGTTTTATTCGTGGCCTCTGCTTGCCCATTGGCCTGTGGATGGTATGGTGCTGATTTCCTATGTATGACCATGAATTCCTCTAGTAGATATTCAATGACTTCATTGAGGAAGTGTGTTCCACGGTCACTGACAATTTCTATTGGTAACCCGTAACGTACAAAAACATTCTCATACAAAAATTGAGCTGTGGTGCGTGCATCAGCTTTTTGTGTTGCTTTGGCCTCGACCCATTTTGTGAGATAGTCCGTATCCACAATGATATATTGAGTATGGGTGCGATATACAGGGGGTGATATAGGTCCCACAAAATCAATGCCCCATTTTGCAAATGCCCTTGCCTCCATCATTGGCCTTAATGGCATCTCATCTCTTTTGATTGGTACCTTGGTGCGTTGACACGCATCACAACGCTTTACAAATTCTTTGGCATCCATGTGCAATGTGGGCCACCAAATTCCTGAGGTTAAGACAATTTTTGCCGTCTTATCACCCGAAAAATGGCCTCCACTTACTCTGCTATGTGCATGTTCTAGAATCAGCAGGTATTCGCTTTCACTTGCACAGATTCTAAGTTGATTGTCCTTTCCCCACTTATAGAGTTGATTTCCAATTAACTGAAAGTCACAAGCTTCTAGCTCTATAGCTTTCTCCCGTGCTCTTGTAATGTTCTCAGGGAACGTTCTAGTGGTTAGGAAGTCAATGATATATTGACTCCATGCAGGTGCTATGTTCACCCGAAACAAAGTTGCGTGATCCACTGGTCGTTTGGCACTACATATTGCACAATTGGTAACATAAGAACATGTATCCGCATACATAGTTGTCCAATAAACCCCTAACTGTTTCAGTCTCTGGTGTGTTTTCACTGTTGAACAATGAAATGCACAACTCTGGACATGTGTTTCTTCAAGGTAGCACTCGAATTCTTCCGGATTTATACATAATCGTAGGATTAGGTCACATTCAAGATGATACAGCCATCCTGCTATCAACTGGAAGTTTTTTGTTTGTCGAATTGTTTGCTGTTTGGATTTACATCCTGTATTATCAAACTCACTTCCAAAGGAGAGAATGCTAACTATTTCCTGAGACCATTTGGGTACCATTTCAATGTTGAAAAGATAAGCATCTGGTATGTCATCATCTACCCCTTGAGGAGCTTCCCCGTTGTGTATTCTTGAAAGATGACCAGCTCGCAGATGGGTTTTACCCTTTTTGAACACCACTGTGAAGTCAAATTCTAGCAATATAATAAACCAGCGTAAATTCTCCCTGTATTGCAAGGTTTATTTACTAGGTATAAAAGAGCTTGATGATCCGTGAAGAACACAAATTTGTTTGCAAGCAAATAATGCCGAAATTTATTTACACCATAAATCATTCCTAACCCTTCCCTCTCGATGGTTGTGTAGTTATTTTTTGCACTGTTTAACTGTCGGCTCGCATAGCAAACGGGAAAATCCATTGTTCCGTCTCCCGGTTGAGCTAGAATACTTCCAATGGCATATGCTGAAGCATCTATGTGCACATGGAATATCTTTTCCCAATCTGGTGCCTTTAATACAGGTGCGGATATAAGGTTTTCTTTCAGCATTTGGAGTAAAGTTTCACACTCATTGGTCCATTCGAAATTGACTAGCAAACGATACAGAGGTTGTGCGATAACCGCATACATGTATATGAATCTTCGATAATATCCGCAGTGTCCCATGAAGGATTGCACTTGTTTCGCATTAGTAGGCCTGGGCAGGTCTACTATGACTTTGACTTTGTCTAGGTATGTGGTGAGGCGGTCCGGGGCGGGCAACAAGAGAGGCGACCTCTAAACACCCCTCAAGGCTCCCGTGCTGCTCAATCGGGGCTGGGGCAACCACAAGCACAACACAACAACAAACCCACAGCCAAACCCAAACAAGATAGGGGCACCACCTAGTTATGGTATGCGAACTAGGACGCAAGAGAGATTTTGGCACAACCAAGAAGATGCACCACACAACACGCACAAGCAACCTCACACCGAGACACACATGAAATGGACCAGAGAGAGCTAGAGCAAAGGGAAGAGAGAGAGGAAAGGATCTTGTGTGATACCTTATTTGTGACTTGCGAATGGAGATAATTCGTTATGATGCTATCATAGAACTTGTACAAAACTCACTCAATGCTTAGTGATTGCTAAACATTGCCAAAACACACACACTGTCTTAGGGTGTGGGAGACCTCTCACCACAATACCCTCTTACAATGGACAAAAAAATGGCAATGAAAAACACACTAAAACACTTTCTAAAATCAAGATCAACCGATAAAAACTCAAAATACACAAGTCACCTTGAATTCACCGAACCGTATTGCACAAATGGAAGGATGAAGATTTGAACGTCGAATCACGCCTTTGATGCACCAAACCTCAATTATATTGATGATGAAGGAGCATATACAATAGTGGTTTTGAGATTTGTGGAACTCACGCTCTCTCACTTGCAATGTGTAGCTCTCTCACACCAAGAGTGAAGCTCACAAGTGGTTGCTACACCTAAGTCTCTTCTCACGCTTAGAGTGTTGGGGTGCTATGTGAGATGTTGGAGGTTGTTTTACAAGAAGGAGAGGGGCCTATTTATAGGTTGGAGACCCCTCATTAAGATTATTAGAAATCCTAATTTACAAGCTAACAAATCAAGATTATGATTTTTTTCAATATCAAAACATTGCGGGCCTTCTTTGTCTGCTTGAGTCATGGGTGTGGGCTCAAAAGAGAGCATTATTGATGGTAGATAAGGTGAAAGTAAGTAAGGAGAGAGAGAGAGAGAGAGAGAGAGAGAGAGAGAGAGTTACTATACATGTCTTGAGGTGAGGTGTCTTTTATGGTTAGGTCAATGCTATTTTGTGTTAGTATGTTAGTCGTTAGTAATCACTAGAAAGTTAATGTTACATTTACAATGGGTAGAGTGAGTTGATTTGATGAAGGAAGAGGGGTGAATTAAAAGAGAATCATTGAGATGGTGAAGCTTTGAAGAAGCTTGAACTCACCCTTGTGTAGATTGTGGAAAAAATGACCGCTGGTCTTCTTCTTCTTCTTCGCTTCTTTACGCCGCCGCCACGGTTGACCACCACGATGAAAAGAGGATTTGTTGATGAAAAATCCTCAATTTGCAGAATATATCATGGTTAAGATGCTGAATTTTAGATATTTTAGGAGAGGTAAATGAAATTGTAACATAGAAGCAATAGAGAGAGACATGGAGAGGGTGTATGTATGTAGAGGTTCATAAAAGAACTATAGGGATGAGAGAGAAGGGTAATGGTGAAGAGGGTGGGAGAAGCCATGGAAATTGCAGGTTTGAGTGAGGGAAGGAGAGAAATGTGTGTGTGTGTGTGTGTGTGTGTAGAAGTGTGGAAAGAGGTGAGAGAAGACTATGGGCTACTTGTGAAAAAAGTGGGCAGACTGGGGTCCACTCAAAAAATCATAGCTCACCGCTGGTAGCTCCAAAAATCATGAAAAAATTTGAGGTGATTATTCAGAGCGTGGGCTACATTTTCTCTTTTGACCACCACTCCAAATTCGGAGTGGAGATAGGTGTCAAAATTCTCACCAAAAAGCCTGTTTTTAATGCCTGCAAAAGTCTTTTAGTGGACCCCTCCTTTGTTGAATTTGTACAATGCATCCAAGAGTGAGCCCCTCCTTTGTCATATCATAATACAAAGCATTCAAGTTGCCCTTGACACATGCATGGAGGAGGATTATTGGTGAATAAAGAAATATATACATGGTGGGACTAGTGTATGGACTATTCATGGACTTTAGCTCAATGAGCACATGGTGTTAGAATAATGAGTAAAAATAATAATAAAAATATGGAGGAGTTATGGATATGGAAAGATATTGGAATCATATGATATGGTCCCTCTTTGAATTATTTTGGGTGAAAGAGGAAAAGGTATGCAAGTAAATAATATAATAAACTTGACCAATGAGTAGAAATCAATTTTTTGTTTTCACGAGGGTGAGGGTGAAAATGTGGGAGTGATTTGTATAAAGGAAAAATATGAGGTTAGAGTATGTACATATTGGCAAAAAATATAATTATGGTGTAAGAGGATGAAAGAAGGTGTACATAGGTTTAATAAAACACACACCTAAGTAGAAATATTTAAATAAAATAATTATAAAAAATCCCTATATTTAGGCCATATATACAATGAAATATTTACACACAAAGAGGCCATAATATACTTTTATTTTTTTTATTTTTTTGGCTCACCTAGCCCAGTGACTAGCTAGCTGAGGGTTTTTTAAGAAGATATGGAAAAAGTCCCCTAATTCACACACGCCTATTTACAGTGAAATGGTAGGGATAGCCATAGTGTTTGGGTGATTTTGGTAGGGTGAGGTAGCTTACTATGGCAATTATGGAGAGCCGAAAAACGGCTATCATTAGCCCCCCGCTTAGATAATGGTACATTCATGTACCATTTATCCGATCATACAACATGTATATTATGTAACGTCTGTCTTTGTCTGCTCTTATCTTTGAAGAACCTTTGTTGTATGATTAAAAAACCTTGTGTGATATGGAAGGTTCTCCGAGCCAATAGCAAGATGAAATGAAGTGACGGAGTAAACCTCCTCCATTGAGAAAGTTTCCATAAGCATCCCCCAGGATCAAAGATCTTGAAATATCTTTCCCAAAGCCAGATGTATGGTATGGAATCACTTACTGATTTTGGTTGAAGAAACTTGTAGATTTTACTGTTGTCCATCATTGCATCTATCACTATGAATGTGATATAAAAGATTGGTTGCTCTTCCTCCTGTGTAAAGTTGATGTATCTGCTACGATCTTCAAGAGCTTGTATGAGCGAATTCCTGAACTGTAGCTCATAAAATTCATTCAACCTAGGTAGGCTCACCAAGTCAAAAATTATATGGCCTTCATGATTTAGGAAAGCTCGATCCATGCTTCCAGCTGCTATTGGAAGGTATTGCAAATAGTTTACCACATAAGTAGATAATAGACGAAGGTTTCTATTGCTTCCAACACATTGGAAGAGAATAGGTTTTGGTACTGATTGATGAGATATCCACATGTAGCAGTCAACAAGTTTTTCATCTATGATGAAGACCAGAAGCATCACAATGTGCGACCTCCATACACCAAAGAACCAAATGAAGAAGGTTTGGAAACCTCCGTTCATCACCAAGTATTCATGTCCTCCTCCACTTAAGAAGGTATGGTGCCCTCGATGAAAGGTATATGTGAAGAGAGGAGAAGTTGACTTTGAAGAGGTGAAACCCAATATGAAGATAATTGGGGCTTCAAAAGCTTGGATTTCCTTGCTAAGAGATTGTCCCATGAATGAAGAGCCACCCACTAAAACACCATTGAAGAGAATGATACCCTTCTGATAGTTTCCTTTTATGATTTTATCTTTTACTACTCTCCCATGTTCTTCATCCCCGTCTAAGCCCCCCCTTTGGCAAGGTTGTAACTCCTCACATCGTACCACCTCAAAGGTTGATGGATTACTGTTTGATTTTGCGAAAAATTTGGCTTCTTGCATTATAGGTTCCTCCATGCTTAACATACATGGGTCATACCAATGCTTTTCAACATCCTCAAACACTTCTTCAAGATTATCCTCACATGGATTAAACTCACACTCTTCTAATTTGTTTTGGAGTTGGCATTCCATGTACACAATCATCTCTTTATGATCAATGTGGTCTATGATCTCTCCACCTATGATTTCATCTTCTTCTTCACTCTCTTCTTTTAGACAAGATACACTCTCAGAACATTCCATAAGAACAAGGTTACCTTCAAGGTCTTCATTCTCCATAGAGTCATGTTGCACAAAAGCTTCGTCTGCTCGGACTAGAAATTGATCCTCCGCCAAAAGGTTGGATGTATCCATTATTGAATCATCAATGCCATTTGAGATATCTTGTGTTGATTTTTTCATGCGTGTGATAAAGGTAGAAGAAAGAGATTCCACATTTGAATCTTGGCCACACACTTTAGCACTTGAATAATCAGCTAGCATGTAAGTAACTTCTTCAACATTTGTCGGAGTAGAAGGAGACAAGTATGGCAAAGGAGATGACTCCTTGATAGAAACACTTTCATGATGGTTGGTTCTTCCAGCATGATGGAAACCATTTTTGATGTAGAAGTACTTGTGAAACTTCCTTCGGGCAATAGTGACCGCTTCTTCAAAGGTAGAGGGTCCACTACAAGTAACCTTAGTCTTTAGGAAAGGAGACAAACCCGAAATAAATTGTTCCATTTTTACATAATCTGGAAATGTAGAACTAAATCCACATCCTTCCCACTGACGAGAAAAAATATCCTCATAAGCATAGTAGTCTTCACCATGTTGTTGAAGTCTCTGTAGTGACGCCCATGCTTTCTCCGTTGTTGGAACTTTAGAGAATCTGGCCTTCAAAGCTTTGGAAATTTGGGTATATCCATCTTCAATCTGAGAAGACATACTCCAAAACCATTGCTCAGCGTTGCCTCTAAGGCATAGCAATAGAAAATCCCCTTTTTCAATGTCATCCCTTTTACCAAGGATATGACAAACCATTCTAAAATCAACAAGAAAATCATCAACATCTTCTTCTGGATTTCCAAAGAAGATTGGGATATCATCAAAGGTATAGCGTGTCATAGTCTCTCAATGCTAGAACCACACAAAGATTAGTTCCAGACAATCATCAACTAACTACAAAAGGTCTTTCAACATGAATTCTAGACTTTTATGTGAAAATGTTTTTTTCCTTTCTTATGTTATCCATAATCCGAACCACATTCTAGATCAATTTTTGTTTCCTTGAAATTAAACTCGGTCATACATGTTTTCATGATTCATGAAATCTACTTGATTATGCTGAAATTCAAGCATTCATGGAATACAACAACACTAAGCACACAATCGCTCCTCCGTGGGGGCACCAAAATTGAGGCGGTCCGGGGCGGGCAACAAGAGAGGCGACCTCTAAACACCCCTCAAGGCTCCCGTGCTGCTCAATCGGGGCTGGGGCAACCACAAGCACAACACAACAACAAACCCACAGCCAAACCCAAACAAGATAGGGGCACCACCTAGTTATGGTATGCGAACTAGGACGAAAGAGAGATTTTGGCACAACCAAGAAGATGCACCACACAACACGCACAAGCAACCTCACACCGAGACACACATGAAATGGACCAGAGAGAGCTAGAGCAAAGGGAAGAGAGAGAGGAAAGGATCTTGTGTGATACCTTATTTGTGACTTGCGAATGGAGATGGTTCGTTATGATGCTATCATAGAACTTGTACAAAATTCACTCAATGCTTAGTGATTGCTAAACATTGCCAAAACACACACACTGTCTTAGGGTGTGGGAGACCTCTCACCACAATACCCTCTTACAATGGACAAAAAAATGGCAATGAAAAACACACTAAAACACTTTCTAAAATCAAGATCAACCGATAAAAACTCAAAATACACAAGTCACCTTGAATTCACCGAACCGTATTGCACAAATGGAAGGATGAAGATTTGAACGTCGAATCACGCCTTTGATGCACCAAACCTCAATTATATTGATGATGAAGGAGCATATACAATAGTGGTTTTGAGATTTGTGGAACTCACGCTCTCTCACTTGCAATGTGTAGCTCTCTCACACCAAGAGTGAAGCTCACAAGTGGTTGCTACACCTAAGTCTCTTCTCACGCTTAGAGTGTTGGGGTGCTATGTGAGATGTTGGAGGTTGTTTTACAAGAAGGAGAGGGGCCTATTTATAGGTTGGAGACCCCTCATTAAGATTATTAGAAATCCTAATTTACAAGCTAACAAATCAAGATTATGATTTTTTTGAATATCAAAACATTGCGGGCCTTCTTTGTCTGCTTGAGTCATGGGTGTGGGCTCAAAAGAGAGCATTATTGATGGTAGATAAGGTGAAAGTAAGTAAGGAGAGAGAGAGAGAGAGAGAGAGAGAGAGAGAGAGTTACTATACATGTCTTGAGGTGAGGTGTCTTTTATGGTTAGGTCAATGCTATTTTGTGTTAGTATGTTAGTCGTTAGTAATCACTAGAAAGTTAATGTTACATTTACAATGGGTAGAGTGAGTTGATTTGATGAAGGAAGAGGGGTGAATTAAAAGAGAATCATTGAGATGGTGAAGCTTTGAAGAAGCTTGAACTCACCCTTGTGTAGATTGTGGAAAAAATGACCGCTGGTCTTCTTCTTCTTCTTCGCTTCTTTACGCCGCCGCCACGGTTGACCACCACGATGAAAAGAGGATTTGTTGATGAAAAATCCTCAATTTGCAGAATTTATCATGATTAAGATGATGAATTTTAGATATTTTAGGAGAGGTAAATGAAATTGTAACATAGAAGCAATAGAGAGAGACATGGAGAGGGTGTATGTATGTAGAGGTTCATAAAAGAACTATAGGGATGAGAGAGAAGGGTAATGGTGAAGAGGGTGGGAGAAGCCATGGAAATTGCAGGTTTGAGTGAGGGAAGGAGAGAAATGTGTGTGTGTGTGTGTGTGTGTAGAAGTGTGGAAAGAGGTGAGAGAAGACTATGGGCTACTTGTGAAAAAAGTGGGCAGACTGGGGTCCACTCAAAAAATCATAGCTCACCGCTGGTAGCTCCAAAAATCATGAAAAAATTTGAGGTGATTATTCAGAGCGTGGGCTACATTTTCTCTTTTGACCACCACTCCAAATTCGGAGTGGAGATAGGTGTCAAAATTCTCACCAAAAAGCCTGTTTTTAATGCCTGCAAAAGTCTTTTAGTGGACCCCTCCTTTGTTGAATTTGTACAATGCATCCAAGAGTGAGCCCCTCCTTTGTCATATCATAATACAAAGCATTCAAGTTGCCCTTGACACATGCATGGAGGAGGATTATTGGTGAATAAAGAAATATATACATGGTGGGACTAGTGTATGGACTATTCATGGACTTTAGCTCAATGAGCACATGGTGTTAGAATAATGAGTAAAAATAATAATAAAAATATGGAGGAGTTATGGATATGGAAAGATATTGGAATCATATGATATGGTCCCTCTTTGAATTATTTTGGGTGAAAGAGGAAAAGGTATGCAAGTAAATAATATAATAAACTTGACCAATGAGTAGAAATCAATTTTTTGTTTTCACGAGGGTGAGGGTGAAAATGTGGGAGTGATTTGTATAAAGGAAAAATATGAGGTTAGAGTATGTACATATTGGCAAAAAATATAATTATGGTGTAAGAGGATGAAAGAAGGTGTACATAGGTTTAATAAAACACACACCTAAGTAGAAATATTTAAATAAAATAATTATAAAAAATCCCTATATTTAGGCCATATATACAATGAAATATTTACACACAAAGAGGCCATAATATACTTTTATTTTTTTTATTTTTTTGGCTCACCTAGCCCAGTGACTAGCTAGCTGAGGGTTTTTTAAGAAGATATGGAAAAAGTCCCCTAATTCACACACGCCTATTTACAGTGAAATGGTAGGGATAGCCATAGTGTTTGGGTGATTTTGGTAGGGTGAGGTAGCTTACTATGGCAATTATGGAGAGCCGAAAAACGGCTATGAGTGGTTATGCCGTTTCTTGAGACAATGTGTCCTAAGATTCATCCTTGCTTAACCATAAATACACACTTTTTCGGGTTTAGACAGATTCGATATGTTCTGCACTTTTCAAAGATCTTTTGCAGATGGTCAATATGTTCCTCTCGCAGAAGAGAGTGTACACAGAGGTCATCCATGTAAATTTCTAAGAATATCCTTAGGTATTCCTTGAAAGCGTGAGTCATTAACCTCTGGAAAGTGGCTGGTGCATTTGTTAAGCCAAATGGCATAACTCGATATGCATAAATCCCCCATTCTGTGGCAAAAGCTGTTTTGTGTTGATCCTCCCTTGCTATTGCCAGTTGGTTGTATCTTGAAAACCCATCTAGAAAGGAATAAGCCCGTTTCCCGGCCACTCGCTCAAGGACATGTTCTATAATTGGCAAGGGATAATTATCCCTTATGGTTGCTGCATTCACCTTTTTGAGGTTTACACATACCCGCAATTTTCCATTCTTTTTGGGAACTACCACAATGGGTGACACCCAATCTGTATGTTCTATTTCATAGATGAACTCTGATTCCATCAGTTTATCAATCTCTTCCTTGATTCGTTTGGCAAATGTATCATTATATGTATAAGGACGTTGTTCGCTAGGTTTTGCATCCGATTTTAAAGGAATTGTATGTTGGCATATCAATGGATCAACTCCTTTGAGGTCTTTATAGGACCAAGCATGTGTACGTGAGAGAGAGTGTGAGCTTTGTCTTGACGCTACGTGTGCTACGGTGGTCGGAATCGAGTGCGGAGAAGTGCAGCGTGTTGCCCCCGACTAGAGCTACAAGCCGATACCAACATTGCGCGTGTACGGTCCGGCTTTGGGAGCTCCTTCTACGAGCTTCATCGGTTGTTTGGGTGAGCATACATTATCTGATTGCAGCATATCCACGCGTTCACATTGAGTAGAGCTACACATTAGGCACTTCAGATTTCAGAAACGAAGACCTGCAGATTTTGGCCAGACATCCTACGTGTTTCTGCACCGGGTGTTTTGGGCCATGATTTTGGTTCATAGACCTTAAGGAGAGTGGCCTATAGGTATTAGTAGGGTCTCCTTCAAGTTCTATGGTGTTTCGAAAGTGTTTGATGGGTGTTCGGCTCTAGCAAGCGTTGTAGGAAGATTCCTCTTTTGCACTTTTGAAGACTCTGACTTAGACAATCGGTAGGGACCTCTGTAGGAATTAGTTAGGAGTCGGTCGAGTATAGGTTGACACCTTATGATTGCTTCCACGCGCCTGCGGGTCGAGCTTCGTCCTTAGCTGACATTACTTGTTAGGTGAGTTCTCGCTGTGCTGACGTCCGTCGCGGCATACCTGTCCAACATTGGCGCCGCTGCCGGGGATTCGACCGTCTCTTTTTCTGGCACAACGCTTACCATGTAATAGGGTAGCACATCGTAGCCATCCTTATCGCAAAATTTTGTTGTTGGACTGTCGGTAATGGTACAGACATCTAATGTTGCCAGTATGTGTTCCCATTCTAGAGGCTCCAAGGCATCTTCAGGAAAAGGTTTCGGAATATACTCTTTGTCCTCAATTTCTCTTTCTAAGATGCATTCCTCTTTTCTTAAGCTTCCACAACTTGAAGCTCCGCACATCCATAGCTCTTTTGGTTGTCCTAACCATGCTGGTAGTTTTGATCCTGCTATTGTAGCCGAATCAAATTCTTCCACAAGTGTTTGGTTCACATCTTTGTAACTATGATCTTTCAGGTGTATTTTAGTTGTCGTCTCACCATGTCTGAGGTATATGTGGTCATAGCCCCAATCTTGGACCATCTTCAGTTGTCGCATGAATGGTCGTCCCAAGATTATCTCATAGTTGTTCTTTTTGTCGAAATCGACTATTACAAATGTATGCTCATACTCGATCCTGCACGAAGTGACAATTACTTTTTCCAAGAGTCCGAGAGGCTTCTCCATGAACCCATCTACCAATTGCAGCTTCATTCTGGTAGCCCTCAGAGCTGGTTTTTCCCATTTTTTCTAGATTTCCTTGGTGGCGATAGCAACTCCCGCTCCACTATCAAGAATAGCTTTGGAAACTACTCCTTGGAATTCTACCGGTAGCATCGTGTTTCCGTCTTCTCCCTCGCAATATTCTCCAACCTTATTCAATGGTACCGGCCTAGTGTTTAGGTTAGGCCTGTCCAACTCCCTGATTCCTTCTTGTAGCTTCAAGGTGGGGTCTTTCACTCCAAATTTTTCTAGGCATTTTCCTACTGTGGTCCACATGTTTGGCCTTAACCTTAGGAGTTCTGCTAACGTGATTGTGCATGCCACTGGGGTGGATAACAGCTCAATCAATCCTTGTGAATCCATCACCTTGTTAGAAGAAAGTCTTTGAGATGGGAGTGCTCTCACTTCCGACTTAGCGTCATATTCTCCTAGGTAAGAGGGTAAAGTTCTCAAAGAGTCTGGTTGGTTGTGTCTCAAACTAATAGATCCTTGGTCTCCTCCTTGTGAATGTATCTCAAAGTTCATTTGTGATCTTGCCTCAAATTCTTCAATAGGAGGTAAGATCACGTTCTTTTCTTTTCTTGTGCTATTCATGTGGTCACTCATCCTATTAGCCTCGTTGGCCTCTCAGATTTGCTTCCACAGATCATCTAGACCGTTACCGTCCTTTCCCATTTCTGCCAATATTTTAGGATGGACCCCGTCACTTGCCTCATCGGTGGTATTTGGCACTATGATAGGCTCTCCTCTGGACTCATAATCATTAGTGAGTCTTTCCTTTTTTTCTTCATGTTTCTCTAATGTTGGTTGGATAGGGGTTGGAGCTGGTGCGTCATGGCAATTTGCCGGTTTACCCAACGGGTCTTCCATCAATGATTGAGCTGTCTCAATCATCTTTTTACACATATCCAAACTTTGTTTTTCTATTTTCGCATATGGATAAGTCATCCACCTTTGCTCCTGGGTTTGGTTTTTTTTAAGTCGAGCTTCATAAGCTTTTAGAAGCGCATCCAGCTGCTCGTTTACCTTGTCTGCCAGTACAGATCCTCCTGATCCTGCACTTTTGGGCTCTACTATTTCCTTAGGTGCTATGGCTGCTGTGGTGTGTGAGCTTAAGCTAGCTAGATCTTCTAACCGCTCCAATCTATTCTTTGTATGTTTCAACTTATCGGATAGAGCTGTTTGCTCTCGTTCTTTACTGGCTTTCCTACGCGCCTTTCTCGCTTTCCAAGTGCTTCTCTGATTTTTCGTTTTTGAACTTTGGGCATCTGTTTTTGGTTCTTCTATTATGGGTTCATTCGTCCTTCTTTGGGCTTGGGCCCATGTTACCGCTTGAATAGGTATGATTGTTGCCTGTCTCTGTCCGCCCATGCCTCCATTGGCAATGAACAACAATGTTCGTTCATCTAAGCTATATCTTCCTTCTCCTGCGGCCTGTGTAGCAGTTGGAGGTCCTTGATTCCCTATCATGCTCCATGGTTCTAGTGTCGAGAGTTCTTCCGTGGATAATAGACAGGGTTTGCCGCATATCCATTGGGGTCTTCATAATATGCATGTATAGGCACCAAAGCCTTTTCTTTTGATTCAGTTATCGTTGGTGTGTATCTTATACCAACTCGTCATAAACCTGGTAGGGGTGGTTGTTTCCCCAACACCGGTTGTGGTCTTTGCACACCTACAGGTCCTGGTAAGTTTCCTGCTTGATATCTAGGCATCGGTGGAACTTGTGGGGAAGCTACGGGTGCTTGGGGAGCGTAAGGTCTCTCCCTCACATATCCCTTGTTATAGTAACATTCCTCGGTCCCATGGTTTGTCCATTTTTGTTCATCAGCACACCACTTGGGCTGTTTAGCCTGGGGTTTGGCGTACAAGTTGATCTTTTTTAGCACTTCATCTACGAGCTACTTCTGGTTTACAACTATTTCTCCTTTTAGTGTGGCCTTTGAAGACTTGCTTCCACTTTGTTGTGAAGATGAATCGTCATCAAGGTCCTTGAACTCCCCTTCTTTGTAGACCGCACAATTTTCCACAAGGTACAGAGCCTCCTTGGTCAACTCATTCAACGTCGTGCTCCTCTTCATATGTAAGTCTTTTTGGAGATCTGCATTCCTTAATCCTTGGATGAATATCAGCATAAGTCTGGACTGAGTTGGCAGTTCTTCGACAGGACAGAACTTAACATATCTTTTTAATCTTAGGGCTGCCTTCCGTACAGATTCTCCATCTTTTTGTTTGAATTTATGGATTTGTGAGACAGTATTATGAGCTATTCCTGTTTGAGATAATTCCTCAATAAACTCGTCAAACACTTCCTCCATCGACTCGAAGTCTCTACGCTCCACAGAGTCAAACCAAGTTGCAACATCATCCTCTAGGGTTAGTCCAAACCCTACAAATTGGGTAGGAAAATCTAACACCTCTTCGGCTCTTATTACACGCACAAAGGTTGCTACATGATCTCTTGGGTCTCTGTTTATGTATTTCTTGTTTACCCATTTTTGCACTTGAGAAGGTCTAATTCTGCAATTGTCTACAAACCTCATCATTGGATCACCCCGTCCAAATCTATACACCTCCTCAGGCCTTCTGTAATACGCTGGATCCTCGCCCAATGGTGCTCCTAAGCCATAATTTCTAACGGTTCTCGCTAGAGGTGGTTCTTCTCTTCGAACTCGTTCCATGGGTGGTCCTCCAAGCTCGGTCGACCCTTGTGTCTTTGGCTTACTCTCTGCTTGATATCTTGAATAGTGTGGTGGTTTTTGCAAATCCCTGAGCCCTCGTGCGGCTGGATTACCATCTTGGTTTCGGTCTGGCTCCATTGTTGCACTCTGTCAAAGCCATGCCTGCAATGATGATTGGTTTGCTGGTTGGTCTTGGTTGTTGAATGCTTGCGGTATGGTGGAATGTGATGTAGTGTCATACTCATCTGAAAAAGGATTCGTTGACTTGCTTGGGGTGTGGATGGTTCTCGGCATTTCCTCAGGGGCATATGCTGATGCTCCTGAACCTGTTGCTCTTTCTACTTCCTCTGGGAGAATACGTTGGTATTCTCGCCCGTATCTATCAACAAAAACTATGCCCTTCCCCGTAGCAGTTTCATAAGAGAATAAGTAAAGAACCTTGTCTTTGCTTAGTTCGTTTACGTATGGTTCTTTGCTGCGAAAGTAAGAGACAATACCCTCGCTCTCGTGTTTGTAGATTCCCACATTCTCGTTATAAGTTGGAATCCTGATTGTTTTCTTATCATACATAAAAATAGCTCCGTGCCGATCAATGTTTGGTGGTGGCTCTTGAGTTTCTGAAACCATTTTCCCTTTAGCCACGTTATCTCCATATCTGTTGTAATCTTCAGGGTTGCTAACTATTAAATAGTGGTTCCCCTTTTCGTCTCGGAATCTATCTCCATCATCATACACACGAATTATCTCCAATCTTTGTGCTGGCCTCTCTTCAATACAAATGCACTTGCGGCCTCGATAGTCAGAATAGAGTAGGGCTCCTCTTGAGTTTGTTCCCTCTAAGAAGATCACCGTAAGCCTGGAATCATTCAAAGGATTTTGGGAGGTGCTTCCTCCTTGCATAGGTTCATCATAGGTGAAACCTCCTGGCTGTTGACTACCCATCATGAAGAAAGATTTGTCTGACGAAGTGTCAGTATCACTACCTTCCTCAATAATTGGTGCTAGAGGATCTAACCTTGCCTGAGTTACACTCTCTTCGGTGGACACTAAGCTACCTTGGTCACCTGCCACCTTCTGGTCTCTAACAATGTATCTTCCTGATCTTAAATTCATCAAACTTATCAATGCAACTTATCACAAGTTCAACCACTAACTTGGCAACGGATTAGTTTCTGCACAACTTCTTGCTTTGTTGCTGAATATACCTGTACACAAGAGTTTTAATTTCGGCAATTGAATCAAAGCATTTACCTGCTAGAGGTTATCTTAGTAATGATTGGTATAAGTGGAGAGTTAATTTCAACCAGTACTGTATTTTATACACTGCTGATGTTCTGGATTAGGTTGCTAGTCTGAAATAATACTTTTCTCTGATGTTGGCCAATTTACGTGAAAAAGCCTGAATTCAGTCTTTGCTTTGTCAAATGGGCAATCAAGGTCCAAATTCACTTCTGAAAGAAGTTCTGGAACCCTTAAGCCAAATGGAACCTCACTGTCTAGGCCAGGTCAAACTTTCTCTGCAGTATGGCCCAATAGACATCCTACGCGTAGGATGTCTCCTGCTGTATTTTGCCCGCACTTTTGCACTGTTGTTTTCCCTTGTTGTGCTGAACTTACAGCTGCTTTTACTTTTTGATTAGGACTTCTATAAGCTGGTCAATGAGTCAGGAATCTATTCCGACTGCCAGTTGATGGTATTGACCAGTCTAATCAACTCCAAATTGGACCAAAATTGCCTAGCATGCTTGCCTTAGGCTATATAACACCTTACACTGCTCAAAGTCAAAATTTGGCTTTATTTTCTTGCATTAGACATCCTACGCGTAGAATGTCTTTTTCATCAGAATGGCTTTAAACTCAAGACTTAAGCCCTCCTAGAGTTGTTGATCACCTTGGTATACTCAGATTTCAGTTTGGAGTCCCAAATCACTCAGAAGACATCCTACGCGTAGGATGTCTTTTTGGCCTGTTTGATCCCAGATTTGTTCCACAGCTTCCCCTTGATGTCAGTATCCTAGTGGTATGCTTAGATCTTGATTTGGATATCAAAAGTCCCAAACTTCAGCTGTTTTTTCTTTTTCAGTCAAAAGTGATAAAGTCCACTTTGAATCCAATTTTCTTACCTGAATGAGGTAAAACCCCTTTCAGTCACTCAATATATCATGCAAGACACACTCATGCAGCCCTCTTATGGTTTTGGTTTCAGTTAATGTTTTGGAACTAATTGGGTAGGATGTCTAGCAATTTCAATCTTTCTGGCCTTATCCTGTCAAGAGATGGCCAAATTTTCACTTTCTAGTTGAAATTAGGGTAAACCCTACCTTCAGAACACACTGGTCAACTCAAAATACCAAAATTCCTCCCATATTGGCGTGTAGACATCCTACGCGTAGGATGTTTCCTGGCTTAAAATTAAAGTTTTTTCTGATAGGAATGCTCCTGATGCTCTGTAGACCTATCAGAAACACTCACAGTAACTTTTTGACTTCAATTAGACTTTCAACCACACTTTTGCGTCTTTTACAAACTTGTAATGATTCTACCAAGCAAGTGTACATGCATGAAATGCTCTAGATCTGAATCATGATGTCCTACTTACTCTACTCCTACCTATCATGAAGAAATGGTGATAATGGTGTTTTTGGTTGCTTTTTGGCCTCTCCGGACTCTCAAGCTCTCCTCTCACCGCTTCTACCACTCCAACTCCTACTCTAGAACTCGACTACTACTTGCACTACCTAAGTCTACCTCCTCTACCTAAGTCGAAGGATCTAGGCAGACACACGCTTCCTAGACTCCCTCTAAGAACTAGAGAGTCCTCCACCCTCTGATCCTATCTAAATGTAAAGCGAGACTCTTGGCAAGCCAAAAATCCCAATCCTCAAGGATTAGTCTCGGTCACCTACCTATGGTTTTCGTCCCCGACAGTGGCGCCAATGTTGGACGGGTACGCCGCGACGGACGTCAGCACAGCGAGAACTCACCTAACAAGTAATGTCAGCTAAGGACAAAGCTCGACCCGCAGGCGCGTGGAAGCAATCATAAGGTGTCAACCTACACTTGACCGACTCCTAACTAATTCCTACAGAGGTCCCTACCGATTGTCTAAGTCACAGTCTTCAAAAGTGCAAAAGAGGAATCTTCCTACAACGCTTGCTAGAGCCAAACACCCATCAAACACTTTCGAAACACCATAGAACATGAAGTAGACCCTACTAATACCTATAGGCCACTCTCTTTAAGGTCTATGAACCAAAATCATGGCCCAAAACACCCGGTGCAGAAACACGTAGGATGTCTGGCCGAAATGTGCAGGTCTTCGTTTCTGAAATCTGAAGTCCCTAATGTGTATCTCTACTCAATGTGAACGCGTGGATATGCTGCAATGCGAAATCAGATAATGTATGCTCACCCAAACAACCGATGAAGCTCGTAGAAGGAGCTCCCAAAGCCGGACCGTACACGCGCAATGTTGGTATCGGCTTGTAGCTCTAGTCGGGGGCAACACGCTGCACTTCTCTGCACTTGATTCCGACGACCGTAGCACATGTAGCGTCAAGACAAAGCTCACACTCTCTCTCACGTACACATTACGCTCACTCACAGACTTCAAACTTGTTTTTAAAATGACAAAAGGGGGTTTTTTTCATTAAGGTCAAAAAGTGGTATATATACCTTACAACTTCTCAAACCCTAAAGTTCCAAAATCATCCATCTACTCCATGTAACTATCAAAACTGGGATACAAGCTGGAAACTTCTGTAAGTTCCAATATTTACAAGGTGAAAAATTGGGTTTTCTTTAACGAATGAATAATTACAAAAAATAATAGTCCGCCGAGTAGTTAGATGCCATGGGGTGTGTCCAGCTTCTAACAGACTTATTTTTCATTGCGACATAATCAAAAGAGAAAGATATCGAATGATTTAAATGACATTTACTTACTCTTTTGGGCTAATGCGTGCACGCGCAACCTTTGCCACTATGGAGGGTGTCATTTTGGTGGTCTTCTTGCCCCAACCTGTAAATGATATACATTTTTGGAAAAAATTGTTGCCATTCTCGGATTTGCAATGGTTGCTATCTCAAGCCCTTTGCACGTGAAATATTGCTCTGTTTGAGATAGCACTAGAACAATGCTTTGATTGTATGCATCAAGTACCAACTCGTAGTCAAAACTTTGTTTTGATGGCAGCCCTTCTGTTTTACTACTATACATAGCATCAAACTCTTCTTATCATTTGCCAAGGACACAATCAAAATACACATAATAAGATTTCGCAATCAAAACATATTCTCATTTAGCATTGGTTTCAAGAATACCTTCCAAATGAGTTGCACAAGGATAGCCAGTGGGGCAATTTTAGTCACTTTGATTTGTTTGGACCCCTAAAATTCAAAGCCCTTTCCGTTGCCAGACGTGCTCTTTCCAAAAATTTCTGTAGGAGTGAAGTAGGGTCCGCCAACCCTAGTTTTCTCATCATGAATATAGCATGCGCAGTTGTGCGAGGCACTGATACCCTTGTGGCCCTGTTTAACACTCGAGCGTAATTCACATTGTCAAAACAATAAGATGCATTTACATTCGCAAAAAATAAACAGTTGGGCCTACCTATTTATCATTCCCAAAACCAATAGAAACTCGCTGTTTCATGGGGTTGAAAATCAACAAGAATGCACTCCACCTTTGGTGCCTTCCCAATTGGGATGTCGTTCTCGTTCATCCACCGCATCCATGCCTCCAATCTGTGGTTTCCATCCCAAACCACAAAGTACCTCTCGACCATGTGACTAAGCTCGGGGATTACACGAAGCTCCTCATCCAAATCATATGACATTGCAAGATCTCTCAAAGTGTGACCATGACGAGAGAATTGCTTATGATCATCCCCAGGAATCCGTTTACTAACAATAAATCTTGCCATGGTTGGTTGATAGCTTTTGTTTGCAATGGAAAGTTGCAAATCCACCACATGGTCATCATGCATGCGGATGGCGGGGTTTGAAAGAAGTCCACATAGAGGCAAGTGTGGAAGTTTTCCATCGTAGGGAGCTCTATGAGAATCCACCCAGCCCAAAGAAATATGCTTGTCAACCACATTTCCAAACGCTTCATCTCTTACATCTTCAGTTGTGGTAGCAGTTTCCACATGATGACTCAATCCTGCACTTGATTTTTGTTGTTCCATCCACACTGGTTACGATGGACACAATCCGATCTAGAGAACTTAAGGCTTGAGATTGTTCGCTCTCTTGAGTGCATCATGCAGGGACTTCTTGTAACGTAGTAACATAAATCTCATCCACGACACCATTATTTTTGGATTGATTTTTTGTTCTCATAATTGGGCTAAAGAATTAGAGAAGATAGATATAAGTATGGCTTATGAGAAATTATAGCTAAGAGCTTGAGAAAGAAAAGTAAGCAAAAGAGAACTTGATAGAGAGAAATCTGTGTAATATAAGAAAGTAGAGATGAGGAGAGAGAGAGAAATGAAAAGACTTGAGAGGAATGAAAAGAGCTTCTAAATGCTCTTTATAAAGGTTTTAAATTTTATTAATTAAATGTATTTTCTATTTAATTTTAATTAAGATGTGTGTGTGTGTGAGAGAGGTGGGTGAGTGTGTGTGTGGTGGATGCACGCGTGTGTGTATGTGTGTGTGTGTGCATGTGTGTGTGTTGTGTGCCACACACAACATGCACATACACACACACTAGCACGTGTGTGTGTGTGTGTGTGGTCGGGCGCGGCATAGCCACACGCTGCCATCATGGCCCCGTGTCTCCCCGCGAGGGCCGAGCGGGAGCTTAGCCCAAATGCGTGGCCAGTGGCCACTCATTGGCAGTCCACGTGGCCACACAACGGCCACGCATGCCACGTCGTGGCCACGTGGTTTTGCCATGTGTATCATCGGAAATCGACGATACATGTGGCAAAACCACGTGGCCACGAGGCGGCCTACGTGGCCGCTCTGTGGCCATGTGGACTGCCACTGGCCACACATTGGCCAGGGATAGACACACACCTCCGTGTGGGGGTGAGTGGCCGCCCATGTCCAACCTTGAAGCACTAGCCAGGGGCGCATTGCAGCCCGCACACACACGTCCCTCCCCTTCCTGGCCGAGTGCTGGTCTCGAGTGCTGGTGTGGGGGCGGGGTGTGCTGTCGATCACACGTCCCCGCCCCCGCCCCCGCCCCCCGGTAGCCCGCACACATGCCCCTGTCCCCCGGTAGCTCGCACACCCGCCCCTTCCCCATGGTAGCCAGCTCACACACGCCCCCCCCCCCCCCCCCCCCCCCCCTTCTTGGCTGTTCGCATACATCGGGCTTGCCCCCCTCTCCATCGACAGCACATCCCGCCCCCCCCACCAACACACTCGGTCTCCCCCCACGGTCGCAGCACACCCGACGGTCCACACGTCCCTGTCCCTCCCCCCAGTAGCCTACACACCCGGGCGAGCGCGTCTCCCCTACACACAAACCTTCAAAAGAATTTTTTTAAAGAATTATTCGGACGGAATTTTTCCTTTTATCCATTGCATTAGACTAGCATTCACGTGCTTACACAGTCACACATTCACACACAAATTTTTTTTTTTGATACTAAATATTTTGTATATTTTTTTAATAAATTTATAAAAATAATAAAATATTATTAAATTTAAATTTATAATGGCTATATTATTAGACGTGAGTATATAAACACTTTGATAGCTTATATAATGTGATCTTGTGCTTAATTATTTGTTTAGATTATTATTATGGCTTGCTCTTTATTTTTCCTGGGTAAAGAGCTTTCTTATCCTTTTTACAATCGGTAAGTTTATAATATCTGAATCATTTCTTTTAGAATTATTTTTTTCAATGCATTTAGAACTTTAGATGCAATCATCAAAAGTTGGTGATATTGAAATGAATTTGCCTCTTGAAAGGACGCTCAACAATTTGGGTGAATTCATCATCTATGTACTGGATGAACAGGTTTCACATAAATACAAAGTCCACATACCCCATCAAACACAATATGCAGGCTCACCTAGCACGACTCCCATTGCCATTTCAAGGGTGCAATTTTCTCAAAAGGAGTTAATAGATCTATGCACCCCGCCTCAAGTTTTGCTCCCAAATAGCTTCAAAATCCTTCAAGTATCTTTGTCACCTGCCATATATGCATCACCATACCCTTCTAGAAAAATATCAGTTCCTCCAAAATACAAAGCATTTTTTGTTGTCCCTTTTAGATACCTAAGTATCCACTTCACAACTTACCAATTCTCTTTACTTGGGTTGTCCATGAAACTACTCACAACTCCCACTGCATGTGCAATGTCTAGCCTTGTCTAGACCATAGCATACATTAGAGAACCTACCGCTGCAGCATATGGAACTTTAGATATATAGGCTATCTCCTCTTGTGTCTTTGGACACATATCCTTCGTTAGTTTAAAATGACAAGCCAAAGGTGTAGAATCTGGTTTTGCATTTTGCATTGCAAACCTTTCTAGTACCTTCTTGATGTAATCTTCTTGAGATAGCTTTATTGTCTTCTTCGTCCTGTCCCTTGATATTTTCATACCAAGTATCGTCTTTGCAGCACCTAAATCTTTCATTGAAAAAGATTTAGACAGCTCCTCTTTTAGGTCTTTGATGTCCTGCATGTTAGCACTTGCAATCAACATGTCATCAACATACAACATTAGGATGATGAATTTCCCATCTTCCAAATTCTTTGTGTAGACGCAGTGATCCGAGTTGCATCTTGTGAATCCATGATCCAACATCCATCGATCAAACTTCAAGTACCATTGTCTTGATGTTTGATTTAAACCATACAAGCTCTTCTTCAATCTGCAAACCATTTTCTCCTTACCTTTTACTTCATACCCCTTTGGTTGAAGCATGTAGATTTCCTCCTCTAAGTCATCGTGAGGGAATGCCGTATTTACATCCATTTGCTCAAGATTTAGATCATGAGCATCCACAAGGCTTAAGACAAGCCTAATTGAGTTCATTTTTACAACAGGAGAAAATATTTCATTGAAGTCAATACCTTTCTTTTGAGAAAACCCTTTTACCACAAGCCTAGACTTGTAACTTTTCTTCCCACCTTCTTCTCCCTTCAGCTTGTACACCCATTTGTTTTGAAGTGCCCGCTAACCTTTAGGCAACTCAACCAACTCCCATGTTTGGTTGCGATGTAGTGAGTCCATATCCACTTGCATGCTCTTCGTCCATTCTTCTTTGGATTCATGTTGCATAACTTCTTCGTATGATTCTGGCTCTCCAGAATCTGAGATCAAGAGATGGTTGAAGGAAGGAACAAACCTTTCTGGAGGTCTACTTGCTCTTGTAGATCTTCGGGGAATAGGTTGAGGCTCCTCATTTGGTTGACGTTGTTGCACATTGTCACCGTTTGTAGTCCTTGAGTCTTCACCGTCCTCAAGCTCCATGTACTCATCACCTGTTTCTTTTGTTTGTTTTCTTTTCAAGTAATCTTTGTACATATTTTGTTCGTTAAAAATTACATCCCTACTCCTTAAGATTTTACCATCTTCAGGATTCCATAGGCGATACCCAAAGTCACCTTCTCCATAGCCAATGAAGAAACACTTTTTGGACTTTGCATCTAGCTTTGATCTTAGGCTTCTATCTATGTGCATGAAAGCCTCACACCCAAACACTTTGAAAAAGACATAATTCACCGGTTTACTTGTCCATGCCTCTTCTGGAACTCCCCCATCCAATGCCGTTGAGGGTGACCGATTGATTAAGTACACCGACGTATTTACAGCTTCCGCCCAAAGCTTAAGCGGTAGGCCTGCATGTAGACGCATGCTTCGTGCTTGCTCCATGATTGTCCTGTTCATCCTTTCCAAAATTCCATTTTGTTGAGGTGTCCTTTGCCTCTGAATGCCATTGCTAGCACAAAAGCTTTCAAAAGCTTGGCTGCAATATTCGCCTCCATTGTCCGATCTGAGGCATTTAACCTTGGTACCTGTTTCATTCTCCACAAAGGCTTTCCACCTTTGAAATATGGAAAATACATCGGACTTATTCTTCATGACATAAACCCATGTTTTTCTAGTCGCATCGTCTATGAATGTTACATAGTACAATGAGCCACGAAGTGATGGTGTACTTTCAGGAACCCAAACATCAGAATGAACCAACTCAATTTTTTTATTTTTTCTTTCATTTCCTGATTTTTAAAATTTCACCCTCTTTTGTTTACCATAAACACAATCTTCACAGAACTGTAAGTCCACTTCTTTCAAACCTGGTAGAAGCTTCTTTGTTTGAAGGATTTGAATTCCTTTGGCACTCATATGCCCAAGTCGGTAGTGCCACACCGCACTGTCAACTTCTGTAGTTGCTGAACAAGCTGAAGGTTGCGTGCTAACAGTACACAAGTAAAGTGTACTGACCTTTTCTCCCTTGGCAACCACCAAGTATCCCTTTGAGGTATTCCACCGTTTGTTTCCGAATGCAATGTTGTGACCTTCATTGTCCAATTGTCCTGTAGAGATCAAATTTTTGCGAAGAGAAGGAACATGCCTAACATCTTTAAGCTTCCATTCATTTCCGTCGGTTGTGAGATTGCCGATGGTTTCTCGTAGAAGTCGTCAATTGACTTCATCAAGTCCTCCGTGGTCTTCATCTCCGAAACATTGAAGGCACCATTGACGCTAAGCTTAACCGGATTGTTCCCAGTGCCGTTCGATCAAGGACAATCCATGCTTCATCTGCCATCGTTGCGGGCTTCTTTGCAAGACCGCCTAGTGGAAAATAGAGGTCCTTCTGGTAGAGATAGTCTTCAATCTGCATCTTCCAATGTTGGTAGTTTTTGCCATTAAACTTCTCAATCTTGCGCTTCCCTTCCTCCACCATAACTCCCACTCAATTCAAGGAATCCTTTCCTTGAGATAATTTAGCTACGAGCAAACCTTGCTCTGATACCAGTTATTAGGAAATAAGACGTAGTTAAATAGATATTTGAGTAGATTACTTAATGGAGAGAGATATATTTCACACACAAAAGATTATAGAGTAGAGAGAGAGAGAGAGAGAGAGAGAGAGAGAGAGAGAGAGAGAGAGTACACATGATATACGTGGTTCACCCAATGTGGGCTATGTCCACGGAAAAGCAGCCACTCAATGGCTTTAGTACTTCAAAACAAGAAGTAGTTTACAAAGGGATTATACCCTTAATGGAGCTCCCGACTTGCTTCACTCTCACCACGTCACACTCAACTTGTTGCATCAACTTCACACTATGAAATGTGTGTAGAAATGGCCTCCTTTTATAGGCCAAAAGGGTTGGCGTCTCTCATGAGGGGCAGCCATGTGTAGCCGCCCTTGTGTTGATAAGTCCAAATCGGACCCTTCAATCCGCCCATGTGTGGCCGCCCTTGAGAAGACAAGTCCGCTTTTGAATTCGGCCACCGGCCATTGAATTCGGCTACCGGCCACCAGCCATTGACTTCCGACCACCGGCCACCGGACATTGACTACCGGCCACCTACCAACCGACGGTTGTTTTCCGACCACCTTCTGGCCGCCGTCCGGCCATAATATTCCGGCGAGGAAAAAAAAAGTCTCGGGGGCTTCCGCCTCCGAGGCCCCTAAAGTTGCCCCTGATTTTTGGCCGTGAAAATTTTGGTTTCCGTTGAGCGATTTTCCTTCACGCACGATGACTTCTCCTCATAATGAGGGCCTTACAAATGTGCGCTTTTACCACAGAAAATTACAAGGGTAAATCAGGCTCCATACTTAACACAACATGTGATTGAGTAGTATAATATTTCATGCCATCCGATGAGACCGCCACTAGAGTCATGATTCATTGTGGCACACATAGACACGATGTGCGCAGCGGCACATCCAAAACACTAACAGACAACACCAAGATGATGGTGCAAAGGATTTTGACTGTTGACCCACACGCAGGAGCCAGGAAGGTTCAAATGTGTTTGGCAAAAGAATTATAAGTACAACACTTCTTTGCAACAACACCAACAAGGGAATTTTAGGCGAGCAACAACTATTTGCAATCACTGAGGAGTTGGGGCCATTGGTGCAAGATAATTGGTATGAGCATTTCCTAGATTCTTATTTCAATGCAAAAATCTATGCTAAATTATTTTTGCTCTAAACACTTTGAACATTATTAGTTTTCGAAGGTCAGTATCTAATTTACAAAGAGGGGTTGACAAAGAATCTTTCGGCATTGATGCGCTCTTAAAGCTGAAGCGAGATTGCACATATGACTTTTCCCATGGATTCTAGTTTCCTGGTCAAGGTATGCAGGGGGAGAAATGTTATCTTCAAAATGTCCACAATTGGTCCAGCATCCGATGTGGACCTGGTGAACCAAACGAGACAATATCAGGATGGCAATCTTCGACGTGCGTGGATCCAGTTTTATTACACCAGACGTGTTAACGAATGGGTGACTATGGCGTGTCATGTCTATGATCCAAGGTACATGGTGCGCCTTCACAGCTTTGTGGGTTGCCTTTGACTCTCTCTCTAACAATTTGTTTGCAGCATGTAGGACCTTTTGACTTCTGCAACTTGTGAAATCAAACAGGAAGACATGGAAACGCAATGTTTGTTTTGCGAGTGCCTCAATGATGTAATGCTATCATGTGGGTGTGACAGAGATAATTTCTTTGGCTTCATGGTGGATAAAGCTCAAGCAAATTGAAATGTAGTTCAAATTGTCTTCAGTGGTGGTGACAAGACCAATACAATGAGCGGTCGAGAGCATTCATGTCTTTTCCATTGGAAGCAAAGCTTGAATCAACACACAATGAAGTATGTGATGCAAGTTTCTCAAGACACACACAAAGAAATGTGTGAGACGTGGAGGTAAGCAACAACAAAAGAGGCTGCATCAGCAGAAGCTCGTCTGATATGCCAATGGTGGTGTAACGGTCATTGCATAGATCGTAACATTCCATACATGGATTCATGGCTTAGTTGGTGGGAAATTTGTATTGCACATTGGGGTGGCATTATGACGTGCGTAGAAAGTAGCTATGATGGACCAAACACTCCACGCACAAACCTTGCGGAGAGCAAGCATGATAGTTGGCTAGTAAGGGAGGGTTTTCATAAACGCATTTCATTATACGATGCATGTACAACCGACCTTGCAAATTCCATCTTACAGAGCACAAAGGCCATTTCATACAGCCATGGAAAACACATTGGGAAGGGTCCATCAATACAAAAGCTTACGGAATGCCATGAAAAACATCCCAGCCAAGAGATAAGAGCAGTGGATGAGGCTACTGAGGGCACTCCAATGTATAAACAACCAACTCCATTGACAGGAGATAAGGAGACATTAAGGAAAAAAAGCAAGCCAAATGAGGTTATCAATGTTGAAGATGATGCATCTCATATGCCTGAGTACAACTCGGTCACCAAAGATCACAAGAACTGTGGAAGACCACGTAAGATCAACTTTGCAGAAGAAGGAATATCACAAACCCCAAAATGAAGTATAGGTTCGGGTGGGAAGTATGTAGTTGAACGCAAGGTCAATGAGGCAATGTGGGCCATACGCCAAACTCCGCAAGGTAGTAGAGTCACATGTAGCAGCACGCCAAGAGGAGGACGAAGATGTGGATGCAGTATTTCAGGTTCTAGCCTTGGTATACCGGCCCCATCTTTTGAAGGATATCAAAAGCATCCGAATGGTGTGGTGCGTTAGTGGTTTTGGTTTTGTCTGGATCATGTCTTGCATTGCCATATAGTAGACTAGAACATTGAGCCGCACCCTCAGCATCCACTTGGCCCATGCATGTGGGCACCAACCTATCTGAGGATGAGGTGCAAATATTGCATGAAGGGGGGTATCAAGTGGATCTCAAGAAAGAAGGAATATCTAATGTAACGCCGGTTGTTCCTGCAAAAAATATGACCAAATCTCCTTTCAAGTCAAAAGATACATCCACTTGTGAAGGCAGTGCATGAGCCACAATGCGAGATGGTGTGCGTGTACGGTATCGGACTTCCATTTTCGAGGACGCTACTCACAAGATGAGTTTAGCAGTAGTGCTGAGAGCCAAGGTCGTAGAAGAGATATGTGTAGCAGATGGTGTTAATGAGGTCTTCAAAGTAGAGACCAAAAGTGAAGATGGTCATGTCGGGATGTACAAAGTTTGTATTTACAACCATCCATCGTACACATGTCCAGACTTCATGGAACGGGTGTCAAAGAAAAAACCATACCTTGCATGTAAACATTTGTATTTTATCTATTTGCGTGTGCTAGGGTTAAGCCAAAATGAGAACATGTTTATCCATCAACCAATTTTGGCATATGCTGATATCTTCAGGGCACTGAGCCAAAGCCAGACCTATCCAGGCATGGATGCATAGCATTTGTCATTTCTCACTTTTTGTATGTATGCTTCACAAAATGGACAACTCTACCAGGTTCTTATTTTATCTTATGATGGCCACATTTTGGTACATTGCTTTGCATTTTTTTTCAAATTTGGGAAATGGTTGTTTATGTGTCAAATCGTGAATAAAGTAATATTAAATTTCCACAATGGCTATAAATTACCATTGCTTGAATTATTTTTGTGAAAGTGTCCAGTAGCTTTCATAGCACACGTCTATTACTTTTCACGATGTCCGACGATCTTGAGAACAAAATAAAGTCTGTGTGGGATGCTATGGAAGCCATTCCCAGCGGAGAGGCATTGTATCAAGCCAACTGGTTTAGGAAGGCTCTAAAGGCAATAGTCAATGTGTATCGCCTCTATCATTGTCGCACAAAACTCAATATGCAGACCTTACTCAGCTTGAACGAGAAGGGACAATTCGCATTCTCTTGCTGGAAGAAGATTGGGCTCTAAAGGCAACAATCAATGTGTATCGCCTCTATCATTGTCGCACGGAACTCAATATGCAGACCGTACTCAGCTTGAACGAGAAGGGACAATTCACATTCTCTTGCTGGAAGAAGATTGGTTTCATCACAAAGGAGGATGAGGAGAAAATGGGATATGAAAAAGACAAAAGAGTCCACAAGGAGGAAGAGAGAATATTTTTTTTTCCGAGAAAAAGATCCTTCTATTAGTTACTGAAACTGCCCATAGGGCTACAACCACCTCTCCAAGAGAGGGATACAACAACCATGGTGGGGAGACTCTCCCAATGAAAAAACCACCATATGTACAATGGGGCTAAATCAAGAAATGGAGGGAGGGAAAAGCCGCACAGGTGGTCGATAGTGCCATCAGAGTACACCCTAGACCATGGTGTAGAAAGGCCCCGTGTTGGGGGATTTGTGTTCGATAGGTGAACCGGGAAGGCGCGGGGCCTCTTGCTGTGAGAGGTGTGTGGAAGAGAGTTGCAGCAAACACAAGTAATGTAGACAAAGCTTCAAATTAATAGCTTGAACAAGATCCTGCAGCTTGATTATCATTAACAGTATCGCTGCTTTAATTAAATGTTAATTTAGGAGTTTAAGATCCATACATCCGTTTAACCTGCCTTAATTCAGATTATAATAGAGAAAATAACACTTCAACTATCTCGATGATGATAGTGTTGAGGTCGATGATGATGATGTTGTTATGCTTTCCCCTTTACCGTAATTGGCTTGCCAAGCTTGCCTTGATAATATTCCTCTCCTTCGTTCTTCTCGTGCTGCTTCAAGAGAGAGAGAGATGGTAGGATTAGAGTGGGCTATGGTGGCTTTGATTAGATTGGCTATGGAAGCTTGGATTAGAGTGGGCTAGGGAAGCTTTGATTAGATTGGCTATGGAAGCTTGGATTAGAGTGGGCTAGGAAATATTGGATTAGAGTGGCTATGGAAGCTTGGATTAGGATTAGAGTGCTCAAAGCTTATGGCTTCCTCCCCGCTAATACAGCAGAGTACGAAAACTTGAATATATTTTGGTGCAGAATTAGCCTCTGTGCGTGAGACACAAAAAAACTCAAAACGCCCTTTTCCTTCTGCCTTCGCAAACTGTTTTGTCCAGAAACCTGTTTTACAAAAATTTTCCAGAATAGGACTTTTTCGGCCTCCCTCATGTAGAGATGTGAAGTCTCTCACACACTTTCCTTTTTACCACTGACCACAAGTCTTCCTCTACCCAAGTTGCCTTATATGTCCTAAGAGCCCTTTCACATATAAAACCTTTTCTTCAAGCATAAAATCTCTACGCTTAGGCTTCATAACCACATAAAGTATACACTTTCTGGATCTCCTTGCTTGTTTTCGAGCCTTGGTCACTGCTCAATAAATGTGTGAGATTCAAATACACTTTTTCTGCTTCTCTTTACTCCTTTTTTCATCGTGGAAGCGGAGCGGCACGACATCCACCCCCTCTGAACCTGCACAGCCTCCGGTATGTGCCAACCGGTCTCCAATCTATATATGCTATAATCACCTTAAGCGGCTTGCCATCAAGATCACATAATTGGTAAGTATATGTAAAACAAAATAAGGCTTAAACCATATCATCAATGGTCTAGCTCAATTATTTGGTAGCTATCCATCGCAAATCTTTGAACCATGTATGTCGTGTCTCCAAAGCATTCAATTATGAAAAACTTGTTTAGTGAACCCCGACAGACTCAAGTGCTCCAGTTAATGATGCACACGACTTGACCATCAAGCTCACTTTAGGGAACCCTGTCAAGCTCAAGTATGCCTTACTCTGTCTGCACACGGAATAGACGTCAAGTCCGTCACTTCAAGTTCTGGTAGCAAAACAAACTCAAAAGATGTGAAGATACTTTATCAATTGTCCAAATATGTCAACTAGAAGCTAGCCATATAAGATTACTGACCACAAAATCAAATACTTATTTCTTGATAGCATAAATCCAAAAACAAAACCTAGTGCCAGGTAACCTGCTATAGGAAAATAAATGATATCTTTGAATTTGCAAGTTGCTCTTCAATAGCTCCCAGGATCAAATGGGATAATAATAAATTGCCCCAATAGTGGAGCATCATAATATCCACATAAGCACATCGTGTCTACTGCAAATATGTTATTCCAGGATCTAGCAGAAAGAAACCACAATATATACTCAAAAATACCCATCCATAATGAACCTGCCTTTGAAGATCTGTCGAATCTCTTGGATAAAATACCATTAAGATCACATAGCATTGTTGTCCTCCACAATATACTAGAGCTTCTCCTGAAGCATAGTGCAACAGCCACATCTCACAAACTTTTGATAACTTAAGGTCGTTACCAGCAATAATTAAAGAATTATGACTCCCTTTTATTGGTAGCCAAGAAATCATTGACATCAGAATTGCACAGGATGTTTCGTTTTCTTCGAGCTCAGCATTTTCTTTGGCTTTGCTTCTTGCAGAAATATGCTCCCACAATTCATCATAGTTGAGAAACTGCATCTGATCCCCTTCACCTTTATAGAAAACAATTTGGCTTCGTTCGGTAATCTCCTTCATTGCCAACTCAATAATCCTTGAGCTTTCACGAACAAACCCATCTGCAAAATAGTCCCACTGTGTGGGATATGTTTCTGCAAGTTCTCGAACCTTACCTTTAAATTCAGAGGTTACCACTTCTTCAAAACTTGAAATCATCCGATCTTTCGAAATTCCTCGGCTCTTCATCTCCGCTTTGTAGCATGCAAGGAGTCCATCTGGATCATGTCCTTGAAAAATTCCATACTGTTCATGTATGGCATCAAGTGCCATCTCCACTGCATCATCAATCTTCTCTTTCATCTTCATAGCTTTTACTTCTTGCAAACATCTCTGAACTAAGCCCAACATTTTTTGGCAGATCTGCTGCTGCTAGATTTCTATCAGATCTATTGAGGTTGTAATCTTCTATAAACTGCTTCAACTCTGTTGGAATATCCATCTTGTCCTCCCACCCTGGCTCATTTCACGTCGGGTTTACCAAGAATGTCGAGGGATTTGTTTTCGAAAGGTGAGCCGGGAAGGCGCGGGGCCTCTGGTTGAGAGGTGTATAGAAGACAATTGCAGCAGACACAATGAATGTAGACAAAGCTTGAAATTAACAGCTTGAACAAGATCCTGAAGCTTGATTATCATTAATAGTATCGCTGCTTTAATTAAATGTTAATTGCGGAGTTTAAGCTCCATACATCCGTTTAACCTGCCTTAATTCAGATTATAATAGAGAAAATAACACTTCAACTATCTCGATGATGATAGTGTTGAGGTCGATGATGATGATGTTGTTATGCTTTCCCCTTTACCGTAATTGGCTTTCCAAGCTTTCCTTGATAATATTCCTCTCCTTCGTTCTTCTCGTGCTGCTTCAAGAGAGAGAGAGAGATGGTAGGATTAGAGTGGGCTATGGTGGCTTTGATTAGATTGGCTATGGAAGCTTGGATTAGAGTGGGATAGGGAAGCTTTGATTAGATTGGCTATGGAAGCTTGGATTAGAGTGGGCTAGGAAATATTGGATTAGAGTGGCTATGGAAGCTTGGCCTAGGATTAGAGTGCTCAAAGCTTATGGCTTCCTCCCCGCTAATACAGCAAAGTATGAAAACTTGAATATATTTCGGTGCAGAATTAGCCTCTGTGCGTGAGACACAAAAAAACTCAAAACGCCCTTTTCCTTCTGCCTACGCAAACTGTTTTGTCCAGAAACCTGTTTTACAAAAATTTTCCAGAATAGGACTTTTTTGGCCTCCCTCATGCAGAGATGTGAAGTCTCTCACACACTTTCCTTTTTACCACTGACCACAAGTCTTCCTCTACCCAAGTTGCCTTATATGTCCTAAGAGCCCTTTCACATATAAAACCTTTTCTTCAAGCATAAAATCTCTACGCTTAGGCCTTCATGACCATATAAAGTATACACTTTCTCGATCTCCTTGCTTGTTTTCGAGCCTTTGTCACTGCTCAATAAATATGTGAGCTTCAAATAGACTTTTTCTCCTTCTCTTTACTCTTTTTTCCATTGTGGAAGTGGAGCGGCACGACACCAGGACGCAAGAGTCGAAGGAAAGCCTCTCTGCGCTTCCGCATGCGGTCGGAGCTGCCCTGTAGTCTCTCGAGCTGTCCTCTAAGAGTGTGGATCAACTCTAAACAAAAATCACGAATAGTCTCTGTTGGTGGCACAGGGCGAGCCTCAAAGATGCGGAAGCAATGGGCAGATGAACCAGAGTGTCAGGCCATTGATGAGCTCCCAACACTCCTCTCTCTCACTGCACCACTCCTGTGGAGTAAGCTCTGTGGAAGACTGGAGTGTAGGTCACCCCTCCTGCATCACTATCATCCTGCTGGTGGAGGATAGCTCAAACTGAAGTGTTGGGCCGTGAGGGTGGACCAAGACACTGCTCCCCAAGTGTACTGTCGAACCGTGGAAAGAGTAGGCATTAGCCGAAGAACTCAAATCCACACCTATTGTGCCGAAGGACAATCCCAAAGACAGTGACACTGACTTTCCACAAGATAGTCACAAGCTGCACATGCGGCCAAGAGACCAATATGCACTAGCCAACTCCCAACTGCTGTAGCTCTGTGTGCGACCAGCCACTGAAACAAGGTGACTCGCCTCGGCTGTCTGGAGTCCCACAACCTCTCCCAGAAGGCTGCCTAGAACTCAGCTGTGAGACCCTCCTCCTACCAATGAGGTGCTGCAGCGGGGCGGGCCTCTCTCTGTGCTGCTAGCATATGACGTCCCAGTCGAACAGTGTACTGAAAGAACGGGACACCTGGGTGGTCTGCAGAAGAGAAAGGGTCCCTCCAAAGACACTCACCAGGATCCCACTATACTCGTGCCAGTGGACAGCACTCCCAAGCCCACAGCCTCCAGTGTCCAGTCTCAAGAGCTACTAGGTCAGGATCGATGACACAAGTCCTCCCACAGATGCCCACCACTTGAATCCTTTGAAAACAACACTCTACCACTTGTGGGGCCTCTATTGCAACTCGCTATAAGCATCCCTTAACCTGTGGCTCAAAGAAAAGGGATGGAACAGTCTCTGAGCAGGCCCTGACTAAGATGAGAACCTCCAGTCATGTGAAGGCTCCCATTCACCTGGGTGCTACTGGCTCGAGAGGCATGAGCCACTCAGCTGGAACTACCTCTGAGATGTCCTGGCACATTCTCTGCACCCCTCTCATGCTCTGTAGCTGGAAACCCTGCACCTCCTCTGACAAGCCTGAAAACTCTAACTAGTCACCTAAAGAGCACGCTGGACCCGCTGCCATGGGACCCCAGGAAACATGAGACCGACTACCAACCAAGTGGTCTCTCTGAGTGCTAACCATGGGGTTCCAAACAAGGGGCTGTCGTAGGCACTCCTTCGTGCAAGTAGGATGTCTCTGCTCTAGGCCTTGCCGCAAGAGCTCCCAAGATCGAAGCAAAATCACAGCGAAGCGGTCCTCCAGTCTCCTTCTCAAACCAATTCTACGCATCTCTGTGAAGATCCATCTGGTCGAAGGTCGCCAGGGGCCTCCAGCCTGAGGCACCCTAGCACGAAGCCGCTATAGCAAGAACTCCTTCTAGGGCTCCTCACCTGGAAGATGTCCTCTAACTATGAACTTCCCAAGAAGGGCTCTGCTCTGCTGTGCTGGGTCAATCATCCCAAGCCCTCCCTGTGAACAAGGAAGAGTGATGACCTGCCAAGCCACTTTGGCTCGGGCTATCTGAGTGTGATGTCTTGACCAAAGGAAGTTCCTGATCAGCCTCTCTACCTGGCTGATACAAGAACTCGAGAAGATCCAACAAGAAGTGATGTACCAAATAGTCACCAACAACACTTGGTTGGCCACTACTACTCTGCCAACCAAAGAAAGTCGTGCTGAGCTCCAATGTAACAAATTCCTCCAGATAGATAGGAGGAGGGGCAATCTGATGCTCGGGAGACAAGTCCAAACCAACCTGAGAGCCCAAGTACTGAACTTAAGTCCCTGGGGGAATCCACCTAAAACCCTCTCCTGGCATCCAATCGGGCATAGGAGCACTCCAACCGAGAAAGCCACTGTCTTTCTCCAGTTGATCAGTGCGCGCGATGCACAACAAAGGGTCTCCACAGCCTGCACACACCTGTGAAGGTTGGCCTCCTGGCCATCTAAGTACAAGGCTGAGTCGTCGGCAAACTCAACGTCCAGTAGCTCATCTCCTCGAATAGGGAGTGCTAAGCCCCGTAGACCAACCTACTGCGATACCAAAAACCTACTCATCACCTCTGCATAGAACAAAAAGAGGAAGGGGGCAAGAGGACAGCCCTGTTTGATCAAACGTGTGAGCATGAAGGGATCACCTTTACCTCCTGCCAAAAGTAGCTGACTGTGAGTTTGTCTGTACAAAAGATGACACCCCTATGATCCAAGCATCTGAGAAGCCCATCCTATGTAGAATGCCCTCTAGAAAATCCCAGTCAACTCTGTCGTATGCCTTCTCAAAATTGAGAAGAAGAATCACTAGGTCCTCACCATGGAGCCGTGCTAGGGCAGAAGCCTCCCAAAAAGTAAAAATGTTGTCAAGGATACTGCATTCCTTGACAAAACCTGTCTGAGTCCCAGGTATAAGGCTCTCTAGAAGTGGCTGAATCCTCAAACTCAGAGCCTTGGCAAGAATTTTGTAGGCTGAGTTGAGGATGATGATGGGACACCACTGTTGAACCTCAGCCCAGGAGCCACCCTCCTTGGGAATGAGTCACTCATGCTGTCAGGCATCACTCGTGTGTGCAAAATGTACTGAAAAGCACTACAAAGATCTAGGCCAAGTAGGTCCGAGTACTCCAAGAAAAAACTGGGAGTCAACCCATCCTCACTTGGATAGCTACCACGGGGGAGGGCCCTAAGAGCCATGTGCAGCTCCTCAAGCTGAAGTGGCAGCTCAAGCCGTTGACGCATATCCTTAGTTACAAGGCAAGGCATCTGTGCCCAAACCTGCTCCCTGCATGCATTCTGACACTGACTGAGGCTCTACAGATAGTAACTCATGGTAAAGTCAGTAGCAATTGCACGCATATCCTCAAGCTCAGAAGCAGTTGACCCGTCGGGCCTCCGCAACTGACTGACCTTGGCATGCGAATGCCGAGGTCCCACTGCCTCAAATAAAGCACCAGTCACTCTGTCACCCACGTGTGTCCACTAAGATGCCTGTCGGTGGAAAGCACTCATGTCGCCGCTCCTCTGTGCTAACAAACTCCTGGAGAGCCTGCTGTTGTATGTGTGTGGTGCGTGTACAGAGTGTGTGCAAGAGAGGGGAAGAAGAGAATGGGGAAGGGGATGAAGCACAATACACAGCAGGGAGTTTGGGTTAGTGGAGAGGAGAGTGAGAGAGTGGTCAAGTCTCTCCCTTTCTCTCCCTATATTCATTTAGGTGAAAGTATAAACAGGGGCGGTTTCCCACGGCCACCTGACTGGCCTACACCCCAAAAACCTCCCACTTGAAGGTCACAGTGGCCAATAGTGGCATTAGTATAGTTAGTCTATACAAAGTTGATGAAGCATTGTCGAGGCTTCATCCTACACCCATAAGTTCTATACAATGTGTAAATTGCTCCAAGGCTAGGCTCTTTGTGAGAGCATCTGCGGGGTTGTCGTTAGTGTGAACCTTGACAAGATCGATACGCTTGCTAGCCAATGCATCTCGTATGACATGATATCTGACCTCTATGTGTTTTGACTTTGAGTGAAACACCGGATTCTTTGCCAAAGAAATGGCACTCTGACTATCACAATGTAGTACTGGAACCTCGTGAATGCCCAAATCTCCCACTAGACGAGCCAACCATATGGCTTCCTTGCTGGCGTCAGACACAACAACATATTCTGCCTCAGTGGTAGATGAAGACGTGCAATCTTGGAGACACGATCTCCAAGAGAGAGCTGCTCCAGCAAACATGAACACATAGCCAGATGTGGATCTTCTAAGATCCACGCAACCCGCATAATCCGCATCCGTGTAACCTACAATAGATGCATCACTGTTTCCGAAGCGTAAACACTTGCTAGCTATACCTTTCAAATATCTGAGGATTTTCTTCACTGCTTCCCAATGCTTCTTGCCAGGGTTTGCCATGTACCTACTAACCACTCCCACTGCATGTGAAATGTCTGGTCTTGTGGCTACCATAGCGTACATCAAACTGCCAACTGCTGAAGAATATGGTACTTTCACCATTTCCTCTTTCTCAGCCACTGTCTTGGGAGAGTCTTCCTTGCTAAGTTTGGAGTATGCTTGCATTGGGGTACTCAATGACTTCCCCCCCTGCATACTAAAACATTGTAAGACTTTGTGAATGTACTTTTCTTGAGATAATTCAAGAATTCCATGTTGTCTGTCCCTCTTGATGTGCATACCAAGAAAGTGATCGGCATCTCCCAAATCTTTCATGGAAAACTGAGTGCTTAGCATCTTTTTCAACTGATTGATCTCATCAATTGATTTGCCTGCGATAAGCATATCATCTACTTATAAGATCAAGATGATTAAAGAACCATCCTTCAATCTTTTTGTGTATAAGCAGTGATCCTCGTGACTTCTTATGTAACCCTGAGACTGCATGAATTTGTCAAATTTTTGATACCATTGCCTTGAACCTTGCTTGAGGCCATAGAGTGCCTTTTTAAGTCTACAAACCAATTTTGTCCTCGTTGGTTTTTGGGTTTCACATACGAATCCCTCTGGTTGTTTCATGTAGACATCTTTATCTAGATCCCCGTGAAGAAATGCTGTGTTCACATCCATTTGGACAAGTTCCATGTCCTGGATAGCAACCAAGCCAAGCACGGTGCGAAGTGTAGTCATCTTGACTACTGGAGAGAAAATCTCATCAAAATCCACACCTTTTTGCTGCTTGAAACCCTTGGCAACTAGAAGAGCCTTGTATCTAGGCTCGGGATCTTCCGCTGTATACTTCTTCTTATATACCCACTTGCAAGGTAAAGCATTTTTGCCTTTTGGTAATTCAACCAAATCCCATGTCTCATTCACCACAATCGAATTGTATTCTGATTGCATAGCCTGCTCCCACTTAACGCTTTCATCCATTTGTGTATCTTCTTTGTAGCACGTTGGCTCTCCACTGTCAGTGACCAAAATGTGGTGTATACCCGGCTCAAACCACTCGGGCGCACGTGATACTCTCTTAGAGCATCTCAGTGCATGACTGTTGGACTCTGCTCTCTCCGGCGCAATAGTAGTATCTTGCACTTGAGGAGTAGGTGCAACAGTACTCAACTGAGTTGGTTCAGAGGCTACATCCTCAAAAAAAACACGTCTGTACTCAACATCTTTGATGGGCTTCTTGTGTATTTTTGATTCATTGAAAATCACATGTAAGTTATGAATGACTTTGTTTGATTCTGGGTGCCAGAGACGATATCCCATCTCTCCGTTTGCACCATAGCCAATAAAAATGCATTTGTGTGATATGGGATCTAACTTTTGACTTTTGGCCTATAAAAGGAGGCCATTTCTACACACATTTCATAGTGTGAAGTTGATACAACACGGTGGGTGTGAGGTGGTAACCTACTTCTTGTTTTGAAGTACTAAATCCATTGAGTGGCTGCTTTCCTGTTGACGTAGCCCACATTGGGTGAACCATGTATATCATGTGTACTCTCTCTCTCTCTCTCTACTCTATAATCTCTTGTGTGTGAATATTATCTCTCTCCATTAGGTAATCTACTCAATTATGTACTTAGCTACGTCATATTTCCTAGACTGGTATCAGAGCAAGGTTTTGCTCGTAGCTAAAGTATCTCAAGGAAAGGATTACTTGAATTGAGTGGGAGTTATGGAGGAGGAAGGAAAGCTCAAGATTGAGAAGTTCAATGGCAAAAACTACCAACATTGGAAGATGCAAATTGATGACTATCTCTACCAGAAGGACCTCTATTTGCCACTAGACGGTCTTGCGAAGAAGCCCGCAACAATGGCAGATGAAGCATGGATTGTCCTTGATCGAAAGGCACTGGGAACAATCCGATTAAGCTTGGCGTCAACGGTGGCCTTCAATGTTTTGGAGATGAAGACCACGGAGGACTTGATGAAGTCACTTGATGACTTCTACGAGAAACCATCGGCATCCAATAAGGTATTTCTTATGAAGCGCTTGTTCAATCTAAAGATGGCAGAGAATGGTTTAGTTGCAGAACACCTAAATGACTTCAACACAAACATAAGTCAACTTCGATCGGTGAAAATCAATTTCGATGACGAAGTGTGAGCTCTCCTTATACTATCATCTCTATCGGCGGATAGTTGGGACAGCCTTGTGATGATTGTAAGTAATTCTATATCTGTCACAAATACTCTTAAGTTTGATGATGTTGTGGGTGTTCTCCTAAGCGAGGAATACAAAGGAGAAGCACAAGAGAATCATCAAGTGCTGCACTGTCATGGAAACAAGAGGAAGGCCTAAGGAGAGGTTCAAAAACCAAAAGGGTTGTGATCGCTCAAGACGGAGCAAGTCATGCACAAAGTCAGTTCTTGAATGTTGGAACTATGACAAGAAGGGCCACATCAAGAAGGATTGGTGGTCTAAGAAGAAGAAGGAGAGTGAGTCTCAAGACAACAAGCGAACAAACCAACATCAGAGGCCAATGTGGTAGGTAAAGTAGAGCAAGATGCTCTAATTCTCTCATTAGACAATGTGTCTAATTCCTAGATAGTAGATTCTGGGGCTTCATTCAATGCGACACCACACAAGCAAGATTACACCAAAGGTACTTTTGGGTATGTATACTTGGGAGATGATGAAGCTTGTGAGATTGTCGGCAAAGGTACAATTTTTGTCAAAACTACTAACGGAAATGAATGGAAGCTTAAAGATGTTAGGCATGTTCCTTCTCTTCAGAAAAATTTGATCTCTATAGGACAATTGGACGATGAAGGTCACAACATTGCATTCGGAAACAAACGGTGGAAGATCTCAAAGGGATCTTTGGTGGTTGCCAAGGGAGAAAAGGTCGGTACACTTTACTTGTGTACTATCAACACACAACCTTCAGCTTGTGCAACAACTATAGAAGTTGATAGTGTGGTGTGGCACTAACGGCTTGGTCATATGAGTGCCAAAGGAATACAAATCCTTCAAACAAAGAAGCTTCTACCAGGTTTGAAAGAAGTGGACCTAGAGTTCTGTGAAGATTGTGTCTATGGTAAACAAAAGAGGGTAAAAAATTTCAAAATCAAGAAATGGAAGAAAAAATAAAAAACTTGAGTTGGTTCATTCTGATGTTTGGGGTCCTGCAAGTACACCATCACTTGGTGGCTCATTTTACTATGTAACATTCATAGACAAAGCGACTAGAAAAACATGGGTTTATGTCATGAAGAATAAGTCCGATGTATTTTCCATATTTCAAAGGTGGAAAGCCTTTGTGGAGAATGAAACAGGTACCAAGGTTAAATGCCTCAGATCCGACAATGGAGGTGAATATTGCAGCCAACCTTTTGAAAGCTTTTGTGCTAGCAATGGCATTCGGAGGCAAAGGACAACCCCAAGAATACCTCAACAAAATGAGATTTTGGAAAGGATGAACATGACAATCATGGAGCGAGCATGAATCATGCAACTACATGTAGGCCTACCGCTTGAGGTTTGGGCGAAAGCAGAAACAATGGAATCCTGAAGATGGTAAAATCTTTAGAAACATGTAGGCCTACCGCTTGACAATGTGCAACAACGCCAACCAAATGAGGAGCCTGAACCTATTCCTTGAAGATCTACAAGAGCAAGTAGACCTCTAGAAAGGTTCGTTCCTTCCTTCAACCATCTATTGATCTCAGATTATGGAGAGCCAAAATCATACGAAGAAGCTATGCAACACGAATCCAAAGAAGAATGGACGAAGAGCATGCAAGTGGAGATGGACTCACTACATTGCAACCAAACATGGGAGTTGGTTGAGTTGCCTAAAGGTAAGTGGGCACTTCAAAACAAATGGGTGTACAAGCTGAAAGAAGAAGAAGGTGGGAAGAAAAGGTACAAGTCTAGGCTTGTGGTAAAAGGGTTCCCTCAAAAGAAAGGTATTGACTTCAATGAAATATTTTCTCCTGTTGTAAAAAGGAACTCAATTAGGCTTGTCTTAAGCCTTGTGGGGGCTGCTCATGATCTAAATCTTGAGCAAATGGATATAAATACGGCATTCCCTTACGGTGACTTAGAGGAGGAAATTTACATGCTTCAACCAAAGGGGTATGAAGTAAAAGGTAAGGAGAAAATGGTTTGTAGATTAAAGAAAAGGTAGTATGGTTTAAAGCAAGAATAAAGACAATGGTACTTGAAGTTCAATCGATGGATGTTAGATCATGGATTCAAAAGATGCAACTCAGATCATTGTGTCTACATGAAGAATTTGGGAGATGGGAAGTTCATCATCCTAATGTTGTATGTTGATGACATGCTGATTGCAAGTGCTAACATGCAGGACATCAAAGACCTAAAAGAGGAGCTGTCTAAATCTTTTTCAATGAAAGATTTAGGTGTTGCAAAGAGGATACTTGGTATGAAGATATCAAGGGAAAGGACGAAAAAGACAATAAAGCTATCTCAAGAGGATTACATCAAGAAAGTACTAGAAAGGTTTGCAATGCAAAATGCAAAAACGGTTACTACACCTTTGGCTGGTCACTTTAAACTAACCAAGGCCATGTGTCCAAAGACACAAGAGGAGATAGCCTATATGTCTAAAGTTCCAATTACTGCAGTGATAGGTTCTCTTATGTATGCTATGGTCTGGACAAGGCCAGACATTACACATACAGTTGTAAGTAGGATCATGGACAACCCAAGTAAAGAGCACTGGCAAGCTGTGAAGTGGATACTTAGGTATCTAAAAGGGAAAACAACAAATGCTTTGTATTTTGGAGGAACTGATATTTTTCTAGAAGGGTATGCTGATGCAGATATGGTAGGTGACAAAGATACTCGAAGGAGCACTACTGGCTATGTCTTTACGGTTGGAGGCACAACAGTAAGATGGGCTTCAAAGCTAGAGAAAGTGGTCTCACTTTCTTCCACAGAAGCAGAGTATGTAGCAATGACAGAGGCAAGCAAAGAAATTCTGTGGCTTCACAGATTCTTAGAAGAGCTTGGATTCAAACAAGACAATTGTGTCTTGTGTACAGTTATAGCCAAAGTGCTATCCATCTTGCAAAGAACTCAGCCTTTCATTCAAGGACAAAGAGAATTAAGGTGAGATATCACTTTATATGCACTCTTTTTGAAGAGGGACAACTAAAGCTACGAAAGGTGTAAACAAGTGAAAATCCTGCAGACATGTTTACAAAGGTGGTCAACAAGGAGAAGTTGAGATTTTACTCATCTTCAATTGGCATTCAAGGATAAGAAGCCAGGATAAAAAGCAGTCACAGGTTTTCTTGATATTGAGACTTAAAAAAGGAGAAATCCAACAAAAACTAATATTGCTATGTTTTTTAATGGATTTTCTTAATTATTGGATTTTCACTTTGCTTTTTTAGTGCATTTTGTTATTTTTTATTTTTTCAATAAACATGTAAAATAATTAATAATAAATAGCAAAGGAGCTCAGATGGAAAAACTGAAGACATGATGATAATAAAAAGACAAGGCAGACAAGCAAAAAAAATTTCAATCAAATCGGCAGATGGAAGCAGGAAGCCTAAATTAGGTGGCCATACCTACTTTTGTAGAATTCTTGCAGAATGAGCTACAGGAATCCGATTGGAAATTTTTTTGAGTCTAACATAGATTTCACGGCCTAGTAGGACTAACAAGGGAATCTGGGAAAAAATGGTTCGGGAAGTCCGAGTATAGACACCCAAGGTAGGCTAAAATCACCTCATTTCCATTTGTTGCCTTTGGAGAGAGAGCTTTTTGACCCTCTTCGCGTGTATTTTCCGGAGTCCATAGTCACCTGTTTTCAGCACCATCTCATACAAGACATGAGCGGTAGGTTCTATACTTATCAATGATCCATTTTGTACGGCCGATAGCTAGTCTAAAACCCTGAAAAAAACCCTAGAATTCGAGCAGTGCAAGAAGGCCTACGACCAAAAATCGACCATAGCGGCCTGTCAGCTCAACCAAATTTGATGAGATTTGAACTGTAGCATGCTCCAACATAATAGAACACTTCTATAGCAACAATTGACTATTTGGCAAGGCTCGAGGGGGTCCCAAGTAGAAAAGCTACGTTTTTGGCAGATACTAGAATTGGATTTTGACTCCACAGACAACTTACCTACGAGGTCTATATACAATGTATATGATTAATTTCATAAAACCAATCAAGCCAAGCCCTCAAAAAGCAAAAAACGGCTCGAAGGCTACAAAGCGTCAAATTCGACATACGAGGTCAAATTGACTCTAAATGGGCCAAAATTGGATGAGTTGCTTCACGACTATGTTGCAGACATATACATAGCCTCAAAAGGGACTAAAAACCTCTACAAGCCATGTAGTCACAAAAATCGGTGATTTCAGACTCGACAAATCACGAAGTGAAGTGATGCCGCCAAGACCAAAGTTTACCAAAGGACTTGTTTTAAATGTGTTTAAGTCAAAATTTTCAAGTTTTGCAAGAAAAAGTTGACGGATATAAATAAGCACGATTATTTACTTTTGTAGTATTTTGGCTTGAAAATTGTATCATCACCTCATCTATCACTTGTACACACCTATTACAGACCAAATTTCAAGTATGAGCCATAATGATCAATTATAACTTGGACAATTGCCAAAAAACGCAAAGAAGTCCTTGCAAGCCAAATTCTAAGTTATGAGCCACATTTTTTGATCCTTATCACCTCATATCACATACACAGTCTACACCATGCCTAGAACCAAGTTACACAAGAAACTGTTCATTTTGATGAAAAAGTTAATAATTGCGATTATTTACTTTTTTGCCAAGATGGGATAAATTTGCAACTTTGCTATCATAGATCCAAAGTACATGATGTCCTAAGCCCACTAGCCACGTTTGAACAAATTTGGAGCTCAAAATCTCAAAATTTCTTTACATTTACTGTTTTAGAGACCTAAAGCCTATATCTAGTTCCAATCTTATCCTGTGCACCCAATGAGCCCATATTTCACTCAGAATATCTAATTGATGTATACTTCAAGCCTATAATGTCAAATTTGCAAAAAGTTAAAAAAATTACTCAGCTGTAAATAATCGTGATTATTTACTTTTGTTGCATTTTTTGTTTGGACTTCATAATTTTGATCTTTACATGTTTTTATGCATCTATGCATGCTCAAAAATTGATTTGAAGAAAATTCGACTCAATTTGTCAGCATTTCAGACTGAACGACATTTCAGAGAAGAATCTTCCAAATTTGCTAACTTTGAACTCTATTCACTCAACAGAGCCATGCAAGCTGCAGAGAAGGCCAAGAAGAAGCTCTCGCAAAAGGAGAAGCTGCAAGAGCTACCACCATACCAATTGGACCCCAGTTCAGTCAATATTGCCAAAGCGATCTACCTGTTTAAAGAACATCTTGAAGAGCATAACACAACGGTTTTCACAAGTAGATTCAAAAGCAAATAAGGACATCAGGTAGAACTAAAATTTCTACCAAAAGAAGTATATGATGTCTCCGTAAAGCCCCAGACAAAAGAAGCCAACAGAGGGCTTGGGCGGCGCCAAAGGTGGGACGGGTGTCTAACCTCACTCCTATCTTATTGCAGATTTAGCGAAAACCACGATTAAATTGTCAATCCATGGGACAAATCTGACTTGACTAGTGCATAGAGGCTACAAGAGATTGTCAATCTCTCGAAAAATAACAAACAACTCGCATTTAACTCAAGCTACACTCAAGGGACTGAAATTACCAAAAGCCAATCGCTCATCGGCAAACAAATCACATCCGTTACAGTATCAAATGACATCCAAATGTAACAAAACTTCTAGGACATGTTTATAAGACCTAAGCACACATGCTTATGGTCTCAAATTCCACTTTAGGCCAAGTGCAGAAATCATGATTTAATTGCAGTGGATTTTTGACCTAGTTGTTTTTGACCCAGAATGCACCTAAATGCTTAGCAATGATGCCCCAATACCCTGCCTATGCTTAGTTTCTGATTTTGAAGTGTAAATTCCTACTTATGATGCAATTAGGCCACGGGTTGATGACGCCAAAAGCTACGAAAGACCGTGAAGTGTTTACGTCAATGCATAGAGCTCTTACCTGCGGGTTGCAATGCAATAAACGCGACTGCAATGTGACAACCGGGGAAGGAGTAGAAAGCGCGAGAAGGAGAGAAGTGAGCGTCGTTAGCTCACGTTGTGTATTTCATTATCCAAAAACTTTCTTGTTAACTTACAAGAATTGGCTTTTATACCTTAGCCAAGGTTTTTGGTGGTCAAAACTAATAATCCGGGAGCTCTAACTAAAGATGGGTAATGACAGGTTGATACAATCTGGAATCTTGTAGCCCCGACTCATCTATTACAAAGTTTATCCAAAAAATAAGAGTTACAATATTCTCGATTTATCAAAATAATAAGTGTTTTTATAATGAGAGCTCCGAAAAATGGTATCCGAGTTAGCTTTCGGCTAACATTCCCCCCCCTCACCTGTGTTGTCCCTTGACATAGCTTTATGGGTTGGAATAGTCTTTGGGTTGACGGTTGGCGAGGTAGTCTTTGAGTGCATGTAGAGCTTTTTCGTATCTGATCTTTCTCTCTTATCTGACACTTGCAAAAACAGCATAGTGACTCTATTTTAAGCTCAACTACGGAGTAGCCTGCAAATCTCGAAGTCAGGTTGCTGATCACTAGCCCAAAAATCTTCGTTTGCCAAGTGAAGAACCCTGTGTAGAACACTTCCACAAACACCAACAGAAGGAATGACCATGAGGGCAAGAGATAGAAAGATGGCAGGCACCTTCACCAAGGAAACCGCTATTGCGATATTTGCCGATCTCATCCAGAAAATGATGGAAGAACCTGCAAGACTATACCAGCAACACTTCCACTTCCTCGCCAAGAGATCGCCAAAATACTTGACACCCAATCATGAGGCTACCACAACATTTACACAAGTTCTTAAGTCAACAACAAGGCAACCTATAGACCATGCGCAATACGTGTTGTCCACATTGAAGGGGACAAAGAAAGAGGGTAAGAAAATATATATGGGAGCACCAGAGGTTCTCACAAGAATTTCCTACCATGCTATCGGCATGGCAGACAACTTGCCACCTGCCCTAGATCATCAAAAAACTTGGATCGTGTCTGCACAACTTCTTCTCGAGCCACAAGATCTACCAAGAGAACATATAAATCTGATGAAGAATCTGCTGAGAGCTCGCCAGAACGGCATAGTAGTGAAAGTTTCAATAATGAGAAAATAAGAGCACATATCGAGGAAATGAAAAGAAAAGTTATGGAAGTACATCAAGAGGAGCCGCAACAAAAATTGTAAGGACATGGGTCCTAGGGGCAAGGCCACCAGAACGGCCGGATAGTGTGTACGCTAGGGTGAGGCTATAAGATAGCACGGTTGGGTGGAGACTAGCACATACATTACCACCGCCCTTTCACTGGTATCCAAGCTATTTTTGGGAGGAGACAAAAAGCGGGTTGCATGTGCATGCGATGCGCTGCTTCTCTTCCACGTTCCACAGACAGCGACGTCTCTGCTGTTCAGCAAAAAGAAGACAGACACAGTTTCCTGCATGGGTAGAAAGAAACAATGGACGCCCCACCTATGCCCTCCACAGCGGGAAACCTAGGCAAACTTGACCGGCAACTCAAGGCACCGAGGCTCCGAAGGCGTTTGTTGGCGCCATTGGCTTTGCGCGTAGAAAGACCCGCTTAACCCTTGCATGAAGGAGGGTTGAACCCACCCCATGAGGGTAAGATTCCAACACTTTACCATCAAGCTATTGACCCTTGTTGTGTATAACTAGGAAAGATAGCATACTTGTGTTAAAAGGAAAGTTAGAAGGAAAGGGAAAGCTTCAAACTTAAAGGAAGTAGTTTTACCTTTCCTTTTCACTTCTTGGAGGAAGACAAGTTTTCCTCCAAAATTTCTTTTCTCCTTAAGGAGGTAGCTTCAAAGTGAGCAAAAGCCTTCACAAAAACAACGAGTTTTTGTGAAGAGGCAACAAAGGTACTCTTACGATGAACGGCACATGAGGCGCTACAATTCTCGCAAGGCGAGGTTCGCATGCAAGCAACACAAATCGTGGAGCATACAAAACACAAAGACTTCAATTTCACAAGGTACAAGTTGACGTTTTTTCTCTTTTTACATTAGTGTGTGTTTACCATGGCCAATGAGGATATCCCACCTACACACACTTTTGATTTTGAGCATGTAGATCAAAATCAGGGCACCACGGGTGCTACTGACACTAATATGCATGATGATGATGATCTAGGAAATCATGGGCTTGTAAATATGACTTCTTTCAAGACTTTGGAACATCACCAAAGCGCATTTGAAAGCAACATCTCTGCACTCAATGCAAATGTTACCAATCTTACGGAGTTACTTGTTATATATATGAATTGATAGATAACTCAAGGAGCCACAAGTGGCACGGTTCAAGGGAACCAAGCTCGCACGACTCAAGGAGTCCAAGAGACAAGTGATACAGAAGATGCAGAAGGGAGCAATTCATTAATTAAGAATATCACCATTCCTGAATTTCACGGGGAAGAGCGTGATTGCAACAAGGATGCGATCAATAAGTTCTTACACAAATGGTGATATTCTTAATTAATGCATTGCTACCTTTTGCATCTTTTGCAGCACTTGTCTCTTGGACTCCTTGAGTCGTGCAAGCTTGGTTCATTTGTACCGTGCCACTTGTGGCTCCTTGAGTCATTTGTCAATTCATAAATCTAACAAGTAACTCCGTTGTCCTGCCGCTCCGCTTCCATGAGGGAAAAAAGAGTAAAGAGAATCATAAGAAGTCTATTTGAAGCTCACACATTTATTGAGCAGTGACCAGGGCTCGAAAACAAGCAAGAAGATCCAGAAAGTGTATGATTTATGTGGTTATGAAGGCTTAAGCGTAGGGATTTTATGCTTGAAGAAAAGGTTTTACATGTGAAAGGGCTCTTAGGACATATAAGGCAACTTGGGTAGAGGAAGACATGTGATCAATGGTAAAAAGGAAAGTGTTTGAGAGACTTCACATCTCTGCTCTATTAGCGGGGAGGAAGCCATAAGCTTTGAGCACTCTAATCCTAAGCCAAGCTTCCATAGCCCACTCTCATCCAATCTTTCATAACCAATCTAATCAAAGACACCATAAGCCACTCTAATCCAAGCTTCCAAGCCACTCTAATCATAGAAGGAGTTTAAATAACATAAGCAGCCATACTGTTAATGATAATCAAGCTTCATGATCTTGTTCAAGCTGTTAATTTCAAGCTTTGTCTACATTCATTGTGTCTGTTGCAACTGTCTTCCACACACCTCTCATAGCCAGAGGCCCCGCGCCTTCCTGGCTCATCTTTCGAACACAAATCCCTCGACATTCTTGGTGAACCAGACGTGAAATGAGCCGGGGTGAGCATTGTGGTGGAAGAAGATGTCGACACCGCAAGAGGCTACCATGCAGCAAATGATGCAGCAGTTTGTTTCTTATATGCAACAACAACAGGCTGCCCAACAGTAGTACAATTTGCAAGAAAGGATCCGTAAAGCTCGTCACATGGTTACCGAGAAACTGCATCGATTTGAAGGCCGGGATATTAGCAAATTTTGCAATATCTACGAGCAGGCAATGGAAGAGAATGGTATTGATGATCAGAATGCAGTCGAAGGGTTTCATTTGATTGCGGAGCCGGAACTTAGGAGTCGAATTAAAGAAATTCAGGCAATTCAAGGCCGGAATTGGCAAGATTTCAAGAAGGCGCTTCAGGAGGAATACTTCCTTGAGGATTCACAAAGAGTAACAAGGCAAAGCTTTATGAAGTGGGTGCAGAAGAAGAACCAAAATCTGTCTGCACGAGAATTATTATGGAAATTTGAGAAGAAGTTCGAGCAACTGTCCTCGACGGAGCAACGTTTGATGAGGGATCAAAAGGTTGAGCTATTCATTCAGGCTGCTGACCCTCAACTTCAGAAGAGTCTAGTGTAGTTGGTTGAGGATTCAACCGGAGAATTGGGCTTAACATCCGATTGGAAGGTAGTCACTGAAGCAGTCAACATGATCGTGAAACGACAAATGAGAGTCGATAAGCTGATCGTGGCTGACACCATGGATGTTGCGGAAGAGGAACCTAAAGAGGAAACAACCTCGGCAATACCCAGAGTGGAGGAGCCAGTTCTTGATGAATTGGTGAAAGATATTCAAGAATTAAATTTGAATTTTAAAGCTGTTAAATTTGATGGACTAGCTGCAAAGGGGTCTACATTTGAGCCTAGACAGCAGCCACCACGCCGATGCATGTGGTGTGACAGTGAAGACCACAAGTACGTTAAAGAATGCGATGATTTTGACGAAGCTTATAAAAGGAACGTGGTGTTCTGGAAGGACAAGAAGATACACCTTAGGGCAACATGTGAGATCCTCCGCCCAAATTTCGGTAGGGGCGGCATGAAGAAGATAGTTGAAGAGATCCAGCATAATGTTGCTCTTGTGGAAGCAGCTACATATGGGCTGCAAGTCTACGGGAAGGGTGATGATGATGGTGCAGGTACCAAGGGTCAATTATGGCCTTATGCTTTGAAGACAACAGAAACAGTACATGTAACTTATGGGAGGCTATGGCAAGTAGGGAATTCAATTCGAGAAACCACAGGGTGGACTGATCCAGTGGATTCCCTCTCGGTGTATGCATTCATTGCGAAGTCTCAAGCTAATGAGGCTATGGTGGAGGAAAAACGGAAAAGAGATGAAGAAGCTCCTGGGACATCGAAAAGGAAAACGAGGTTCAAGAGCAAGCAAGAAGAAGGTCCTGCTCCTAAGCCCGCTCCTGAAGTGGTGATGGAGGAGGCACCCAAGGACAAAAAGCAAGGTAAACCCAGGGGACCCTCATATAAGCTTAAGTCTGACATTGAATTAGCTACAGATTTAAAGAAAGATTGTGAAGAGCGCATTCTGAATAGCAAAGTGGAGCTCACATTGGGTGATATTTTGGGCATTGCCAAACGTGAGTTTCATGAGGAGATAATTGAAATCATCAAAACAAAGCGGCAGATACCAAGTGAACAGGAGCTGGAGTTAGTGAAGAGCCAGGCGGTACGCCACATTGAAGCAATTTTGGACGACTATGAAGAGTATTTGGCGAATCTTGAAGAAGAAGAAGAGTGGAGGTTTGTGGTGGTGTCAAATCCAACCGTACCTGAGGTAAGGCATGTTCATTTCAATGAAGATGAAGATAATGAAAGTATACCAAGGAGTCACTTTTCAAGGACTCATTGGGCAAGAGCAACAACCGAAACTGTTGTGAAGCTTGGCGACATCAAAGAACCGGTATTAGCACTCATAGATCATGGATCGGAGATCAATTTGATGGCTAAAAGCTTGCACAAAAAAGGGGAAATGGCCTATTGATGTGGACCATGGTTGGCGGATTCGAGCTGCCAATATGCTTCCAGGCGACCTCTATGGTGCTTGTGCCAACGTTAAGGTAACTGTAGGGGATGTCTATGATGAGCAAAATTTTTTTATACAGGAGCATTCCTCTTATCCTTTAATTCTGAGGCAACCATACATTACGGCTGTGAAAATGGAAACCAAAGTGCTGGATAATGGCTCGGCCTATGCCAGGGTTCGGAGCCGTGATGGTAAGAAAGCAGTACAATTCTTGACTGTATGTGTTGATCATGCCAGGAATAAGGACAGTCTACGTGATCATCCAATGCCGAAGATACGCAAGGAGTTTAGAGAACACAGGTTTGCACAGGATTTTCTCGGAGTGCCATTATAAAGCGGGACTATGGTGGTACAAGTGAGGAGAAGTTCTCGCAAAGAGAAGCTTTCTCTTCGGGGTTTTTGGGGTTAACATCTGAAGGTTCAGTATCTTTTAGAAAATTTATGATTTGCCAAAGTGGAAAAAACAGTATTTTTCAGGTATTCAAAGTGAGTTGCAGGGTTGTGATGTGCTTGAATCCGATGATGTGATTTTAGGAGTCTTTGAAGAGGTATCTTATGTAGATACTATGTCAGAGCTTGAAGAGATTAGGCAAAACAGGTTACAAAGCGGAACTGAAGTGGTCAAGGTCCATTCAATGGACATGTATGATGAGTTAAGTATATATGAAGCCCTTATGCATATTGAAGATGATTCAGGTGAAACTATTGAAGCGCAGGTAGAGACAAAATACAAGACTGTTGCAAAGAAAGTGAGGCCAGTGGCTACACCGCTGCCAGAAGGAAGTGATGGGATGATCAAGGAGGCTTCTCGACAGCCTATACTCAGAGATCCAAATAACATAGGACATAAGTTTACTAAGGAGACACTTCAACAACTGAAGGTTGGAGAAGACGGTTTCCTCAATGAAGAGGAGATCAAATGTTTTCAAGGTATGCTCGAAAAACATGGTAAAGCTTTAGCTTTTGAGCCAAGTGAGATTGGGTGTGTGGATCTGAGTGTTGTTTCACCAATGGTTATTTTCACTGTTCCACATGTGCCATGGAGCTTGCATCCTATTCCAGTTCCTAAAGCTCACTTGCCAATGCTGATCAATTTGGTTAATGAAAAGATTCAAATGGGAATTTTGGAGCCATCATGTGCTCCGTATTCTAATCGATGGTTTACTGTTCCAAAGAAAAATGGTACATTAAGGTTCATTCAAGATATGCAACCAGTTAACAAGGTAACAATTTGCAATGTGGGTACTGGCCCAATTGTGGATGAATTTGCTGAGTCCTTTGCAGGTGGATCTATTTACTCCATGGGTGATCTTTATTCAGGGTATGATCAATTCCAGTTAGCTTTGGAGAGCAGGGATCTTACTACAATGCGTACTCCTCTTGGTTTGGTAAGGATGTGCACTCTGCCACACAGGGTGCTACTAATTCAGTAGCTCATATGATGAACGACATGAATAAGGTATTAAGGGACTTTATCCCACATGTTACTATGCCTTTCATTGATGATCTACCAATTAAGGGCTGTGAAGAAAGCTCAAAAGATGAAGCAAAAGACCAGGGGGTGCCGACAGTTTGTTGCTCAACATATTGCTGACTGTGATGCTATATTAACGAGGCTTGAAGAAGTTAACTTAACACTTTCAGGTCAAAAATCAACGTTTGGTGCTAAGGAGGTCTTAATTGTGGGACATATGTGCAGTTCTGAAGGAAGAAGGCCAAGTCCAACAAAAGTCGAAGCAATCCAAAAGATGAAGGAAACATGTTCTTCAGCTTTTACTGAGGTTCGTCGATTCTTAGGCGCATGTGTATTCTATCGTATTTGGCTGCCACACTTTGCTCATGTTGCAGAGGTGCTGTATCAATTGCTATGAAAAGGTAAGAGGTTTGTTTGGGAAGAAGTTCACACACAAGCTATTAAGAAATTAAAGAAGATGCTTCTTGAGGCTCCGACCTTGAGGAAAGTTGATTATAAATGCGACAGGCCAGTTATTTTAACAGTTGACACTAGCCCGACAGGTATTGGATGGGCTTTAGGTCAAGATGATGCTGAAGGACACACGTATGCAGTGAGATTTGGAGCCAAGGTGCTCAATGCTCATCAATGAGGATATCCACAGGTTAAGAGGGAACTTTGGGGCGTTGCTACCGCTCTAAGGACCGATAAAGAATACTTTATTGGAGCTTCTGTTGTGGTAGAGATAGATTGCTTGCCATTGATAGGGATAATTGCAAACTGCTCTACTCCGGACATTGCCATGCTACGATGGATAGCCTATATTAAGTCTCTTAACCCTGAATTTTGTCATATTGTAGGTAGAGATAACCCTGTTGCAGATATGTTATCAAAAGCCAGGTTTGAAGATGAAGAAGAGATGTTGATCCACGAGTGATGATGTTGGTTTGAAGTTCTACACATCCTCTTATCTACATGCCAATTGTGGAAGTATTGCTCATGTTTTTGAAGTCTTTTCTGAAGAGTTTTATGATGGAGAGTGGCTTATGATTGGCCACTACCTAAGTACTCTCACTAAACAAGAAGGATGGAGTGATCAAGAATTCAAGAAGATCAGGAAAAAGGCCTATGGCTATTTCCTGAAAGATGGACATTTATGGAAACAACCGAAGCGCCCAGGAGGGGTACCACAACGAATTATTTGCGACAAAGCAACTCAACAGCAGGTAATTAAAGACTTTCACGAAAGTCTATGGGCTGGACACAGAGGAGTCTGGGCAACCTTTGTCAAGATTAAAGACCGATATTGGTGGAGAGGTATGTACAAATATGTGGTTCAATTTGTGGAATCATGCTTAATATGTCAACAGTACTCTAATGTGCGACATAGAGATGGATTGCATCCCACCTATCCGCTGGCTATGCAGTACAAGTGGGTGGTGGACCTTATTACAATGCCAGTAGGAGTGTGGAAGATGAGATATATTGTTCTTGCCAGGGAAGATCTTACTAATCAGGTTGAAGGCAGAGCTTTGCACACCAAAGCTACCAGTTCAGTATGCAAGTTCTTTCTTGAAGATGTTATCTCCAGGTATGGATGTGTTGGCAGGATTACTGCAGATAGAGGCGAGATGGATGCAGATGAATCTTGAGAGTTTTTTGCTCATATGGGTATTAAACTCGCTCTCACTACAACATATAATCCAGAAGGTAACGGAAAAAGTGAAAGAGGACATCCGCCTATTGTTAAAGATTTAGCAAAGGCGTGTGAAGGACATATTGGTGATTGGCCTAAACTCTTGCCATTTGTTTTATGGGCTGATTGCACTACACACAGTTCTGTTACAGGATTTATGCCGTTCGAATTGATGCATGGGCAAAAACCCATTATGCCTATAGAGAAAGAAGTCATGACTTGGACCATAATGCCATGGGAAGAAGGTATGTCTACTGAAGACTTGCTTGCTCTACGTATTCGCCAGCTTGAGAGGCGTCAAGAGGACATTGAACAGGCTAAAGAGAAGCTTAAATAAGCAAGATTGAAGAATAAGGCAACATTTGATGGTAAGCATAGATTACGACCACATGCTATCAAAGACGATGACTGGGTACTTATCTATGACAGTAGCTTGGAGAACCAATATACTGCTATGCAAAAAATGGTTAAACGGTGGTTTGGACCATATGTGGTTCTACATGTTTTTGATAATGCAACATATCAATTATGTGAACTTGATGGCACTATGCTCAAAGTGCCTATTACAGGGAAATGGATCAAGCTATTCAAAAAGCGAGAAGGCAAGATTGTTCTTGAAGATTCCCATTCAGATCCACCTTCAGAGGATCATGTTATGTATACATCAGATGATATGTCTGATGATGATTTTAATGAAGCTGATTAAGTGCAATTGGCATAGACCGGAGGCTGTGCAGGTTCAGAGGGGGTGAATGTCATGCCGCTCCGCTTCCATGAGGGAAAAAAGAGTAAAGAGAAGCAGAAGAAGTCTATTTGAAGCTCACACATTTATTGAGCAGTGACCAGGGCTCGAAAACAAGCAAGAAGATCCAGAAAGTGTATGCTTTATGTGGTTATGAAGGCTTAAGCGTAGAGATTTATGATTGAAGAAAAGGTTTTACATGTGAAAGGGTTCTTAGGACATATAAGGCAACTTGGGTAGAGGAAGACATGTGGTCAGTGGTAAAAAGGAAAGTGTGTGAGAGACTTCACATCTCTGCATGAGGGAGGCCGAAAAAGTCCTATTCTGAATTTAAAAAAAAAAAAAGGTTTCTGGACAAAACGGGCCGTTGTAGCAGAAGGAAAGGATGTTTTGAGTATTTTTGCATCTCACGCACAGAGGCTAATTCTGCACTGATTAGGAGATATTCAAGTTTTCATGCTCTACTCTATTAGCGGGGAGGAAGCCATAAGCTTTGAGCACTCTAATCCTAAGCCAAGCTTCCATAGCCCACTCTCATCCAATCTTCCATAACCAATCTAATCAAAGACACCATAAGCCACTCTAATCCAAGCTTCCAAGCCACTCTAATCATAGAAGGAGTTTAAATAATGTAAGTAGCGGTACTGTTAATGATAATCAAGCTTCAGGATCTTGTTCAAGCTGTTAATTTCAAGCTTTTTCTACATTCATTGTGTCTATTGCAACTGTCTTCCACACACCTCTCATAGCCAGAGGCCCTGCGCCTTCCTGACTCATCTTTCGAACGCAAATCCCCCAACACCGTAAGATTGGTAACATTTGCACTGAGTGCAGAGAGGTTACTTTCAAGTACGCTTTGGCAATGTTCCAAAGTCTTGAAAGAAGACATATCTACAAGCCCATGATTTCCTAGATCATCATCATCACGGGGAAGAGCGTGATCGCAACAAGGATGCGGTCAATGCGTTCTTACTCAAATGGAGTGATATTCATAGATTGAGACACACCCCAGATATAAAGACAAATGTGGAAACAAGTCCGTCTCGTACAGGCAAGGCCTATAAGTGGTGGATGAAATTTCCAATAAATGCTCGTCCTCCATCTTGGGCTGCATTTCAAGCTTCTTTCTCCAAAGAGTTTTTGGACTCTAATGAAGAAGATAAGAATTGGTTAGCATGGGATGCATGCCTCATGTATGGCCTCTCTCTCACACAATACCTTTCGAAGTATGGGAAAATCATATTAAAACTAGAATGTCTAGATGAATTCCAAAAGATACGGGGTTTTAATAGAGATCTTGACAAAGACTATCGTCTTTATGTCAAGACGATAAAGACTATCGTCTTTATGTCAAGACCCAACATCCAAAAACTTTGGAAGAAGCCATCAATCATGCCCAAAGATATGATGATGATCAAGAGAGGAAAGGAAATGTTCCCTAGTCTAAGAATACTTTTGCTAAGAGCAATGTGGCTAAGAACGAATGGCGAGGTAGATCTCCCACACGTTCCAAGAGGAATAAGAGACAATCTACATCTCTATGTCCACAAGAGGCTAAGAAGCCTAAACAATCACGAGATACTCCACATGGGTCTCTCAGCACTGGTGATTTTGAGCGTGCAAAGAAACACAATTTGTGTTTTAGATGTCTTTTGGACCAACATAACAAGAAAGCTTGTCCTCTTTTGCAAGGGAAAGAAAAGGCCATGCAAAAGATGCAAAGCCTCATATTAGATTCATCTCCTACATATTGTGTTGTAGAGGTTCTTCATATGGAAGAAAATCACAAGTGTTGTGTGCCTGCTTCAATGTGGCAGCCCACCTTTAGGCCCCATGATTTGATTCGCATGCATGGCACTATTAACGGACAACATGTTCGTATTTTAGTGGATGATGGTGCAAGTCATAACTTCTTGAACTATAAGCTAGTCAAGAAATTGAAGCTTACACAGACTCCCTGCTCTGACAAGTATGTGGTGGAGCAGATGTTTGGGAATGATAAAGAGGTATGGGACACGATAGTTCAAGGGGTTGAGCTTATTGTTCAAGATCATACGATGACTCTTGACTTCCAAGTTATGAACATGGACCGTGCTGATGTAGTTTTAGGACGGGAGTGGCTGCATGGTTTAGGAAACACATTGCAGACTAGTTATGAACACAAATCCTTATCCTTTATGGCCAATGGTAAACTTGTGCTTTTGCTTGGTGAAAAAAATATATCATCTACACCTCTTATATGTACAGCCGAGATTTCTATTTTATAGAAAGCAGATTTAATAGATGAAGTCTTTTTGTGTTAGTGCTTGTCTCCAAGTCTTGTGAATTATCAAGAACAAAGTGCGGTGAATTCTAGTAATGGTATGCAAAGTGCAATGAATTCTAATGGTAAACAAAGTCCAATGAATTCTACTGATAAACAAAGTGTTAACAAATCTAACGAGCAAGGTGCTCTCAATTTTAATTCTATAGAGCAACGTGCAACTATTGTAAAACAAACATTACAGGAATTACAAGATTCTCCATCCTAGCATAACTCTAATTTACTTTCTCCTTTTCAACGGAAAAATCTAACTCACTTAATCGTGGAGTATAGTGATGTGTTCTCAAGTGATTTACCACCGGGTTTACCCCCTACACGTGATGTGCAACATGGCATAGATGTCTTGTCAGACACTAAACCGGTGAGTAAACCACCTTATCGTATGAGTGCTAAAAAAGCCAAGGAGGTTGAGAGTCAGTTGGCTGGCTACCTCGCTCGTGATTTCATTAGACCTAGCACTTCGCCTTTGGCATCACCAATTCTAATGGTAAAAAAGAAAGATGGTACTATGCGCATGTGCGTAGATTATTGCGGATTAAATGTGATAACCATCAAGAACAAGTATCCTCTACCTCAAGTGGATGAGTTGTTTGATCAAATCCACAGGGCAAGATACTATACATAGATAGATCTTCATTTAGGATACCACCAGGTGTGTATCCTACTACAAGATATCTCGAAAACTACATTTAGAACATGGTTTGGGCATTTTGAATTTTTGGTTATGCCTTTTGGTCTAACCAATGCTCCAACTACATTTATGACGCTCATGCATAGTGTCTTACGTCCCTATCTTGGGAAATTTGTTGTGGTTTTCCTTGATGACATTCTCATTTACAGTAAGACTGAATATGAACACATAGAACACTTACCATTAGTGTTCAAACAGCTACAAACAACAAATTTCCCTATCTTGGGAAATTTGTTGTGGTTTTCCTTGATGACATTCTCATTTACAGTAAGACTGAATATGAACACATAGAACACTTACCATTAGTGTTCAAACAACTACGAGCTCATGCACTGTATGCTAAGCAAAGCAAGTGCAATTTCTTTAAAATAGAGATACATTACCTCCGTCATGTGATCTCTTATTCTGGCATCAAAATGGAAACTGACAAGGTCATTGCCATTCTTCGATGGCCACATCCCAACACGTTTAGGCATGGATGGATTTTATCGACATTATATTTGTGATTATTCTTGAGAAGAAGCCCAAAAAAGCAGTTTTGCATAGCTCAAGGTAGCTATAGCCACTGCTCCCATCCTAGCAATCATCGACCCACTAAAGCCGTTTGTGGTAGAGACTGATGCTAGTGATAAAGCAATTGGTGCGGTACTTCTTTAGAAGGGAAGACCTACAGCCTTTGAAAGTAAAAAGTTAAATAGAGCTCAATAGAATTATTCTATCTATGAGAGAGATCTCTATGCCATAATTTACGCTTTACAAAAGTGGCGACACCTATTTATATGGTGCCGAGTTTGAAGTAGATTTTGACCATGAGAGTATCAAATGGTTTACTACTCAACTTGAAGGGCCGTAAAGCTAGATGGACCACAATCCTTTAAGATTATGATTGTAAGCTATGATCTTGCAAGGGGCGATATAATGTAGTAGCGGATGCACTAAGTCGGATGCGTTAGATTCACTTGCTTTTGAAAAAATAAAGAGTGGATTTTTAGAGTCATTACATGGAAAGTGTGCACAAGATCAATCATATGCTAAACTGTGGAGTGTAATTTTAAAAAGGGATCCCTCACACTCACATGTCTCTGAACAACCAGATCAACGTGTCTCTGCATGCGTAGATAGAAAAAACACACAGAGCTCCACCCCTACTCAAGAAGAGCTTAAGTGATGGCAAAAGTTTTCCATTGTTGATGGATACTTACTCCATAAAGGTAGAGTATGTGTGCCAAAGGACTCAGACACTAGGCACCGAATATTATTTGAGTGTCATGATAGTCCAAGTGCTGGTCATCCAGGTATTCGAAAGACGTATGCCTTAGTTTGACAACAATTTTATTGGCCGGGCTTACATCATGATGTTCAAGAGTACATACTAAACTGCCAACAGTGCCAAGTTAATAAGGCAGAGCGCCTCAAGGTAGGTGGCCTTTTATATCCTTTAGAGATTCCACAAGGTAAGTTGGAGAGTATCTCTATGGATTTTGTAGTAGAACTACCTACTACAAATCGCGGCCATGATGCCATTTGGGTAATTGTAGACCATCTCACAAAGATGGGTCGATTCATTCCCGCTAAGACTATGGTTAAGACACCGAAATTAGCATGGCTATTTGTAGAGCATATATATTAACTCTACGGTCTTCCAGCTAGTATCATTAGTGACAGAGATCGAAAGTTCGATAATCACTTCTGGAGAGCTTCCAAAAGCTGGAAACTAAACTTAATCTAAGTATGGCTGATCATCCAGAAACGGATGGTCAAACAGAAAGAGTTAATCAAGTGCTAGAGGATATGCTATGAGCTTACGTTAGCAAGAAGCAAACCAATTGGGAAGACTACTTACCTATATTGGAATTTGCTTATAATAGTTCAAAGCATGTGACTAAAGGGTTTAGTCCATTTATGCTTTTGTATGGATTTCAACCTAGATCACCTGTTACAGTGGGGTTGGCTAAGGAGAAGATACAACAAGCGAAGGATTTTCTCCAAGACCATTTGGACATGCTTCGAGTTGCTTGACAGAATGTTAAGCAAGCTCAAGATCGATATAAGAAGTACGCAGGTGAGCATCATCGTCTTGCTACTTTTGAAGAAGGAGACAAGGTTTTCCTCAAAGTTCCAGAGCATTTAGAAAGTTTGAAAACGGAAAAAGTTGCTAGACTTTCACCACGCTATTGTGGACCGTTTACCATTCTCAAACACATAGATCAAGTGGCCTATAAGTTAGCTCTCCCAGAGCACTCACAAGTTCAATTTTTTTTTCATGTTAGCCGTTTACGAAAACAGCTAGGACAAAATGATAATGTCATTGAAACAGGTGTGTTACTTGACCTTATTCAAACGCCAAGCATTCCTCATGAGCCCGAAAAGATTCTGGATTCTCATGAGCTTTGCACTAGACATTATGTCAGACGATAGGTGTTGGTAAAATGGCTAGATAGACCTGAAGAAGGTTCTACATGGGAAAATGTCTCCGCACTTAAGAAACAAATTCCTATGTTCATGTTCGAGGACAAAAACGATTCTCCAAGTGGGGGTAATGTAAGGACATGGGTCCTATGGGCAAGGCCACCGGCACGGTCGAACAGTGTGTACGCTAGGGGGACGCTATAAGATAGCATGGTTGGGTGGAGACTAGCACACACATTACCACAACCCTTTCAGAAACAGGCTAGGTTTGAAAGAGAAAAGCACTCCTATGAAGGCAGTCGCCAAGCTCAAGGAAAGGACCTTGCAAAGTGGATACCCATTGAATTGAAAGGACCAAGAACAAAGCACCATGCTAGGAAACAGGCCGAAGACCCCACATAGTTATTGGAAAGAATGTATCAGGAGGAAGAAGCATTGAAGTTGAAAGAATCCCAAGAATCAAAACAAAAATCTAAAGAGGCGATGGAGCAACAAAAACAAGCGGAAGAAGAAATCGCACAAGGAGAATCCCATCATAAACAAGGTGACATGTCTCCTCAACCTTCTTCACCTGCTCCAGAACAACATGATCACCCCATGCCAAGCCCACCACCATCACCAACAGATAAAGCCAAAGAAACTAAGCCCACAAAAGAAACAGAGCCTGAACAAAAAGAAAACACTACTCAGGACCAAGCCAAAGCATAGAAACAGAGCCGGAAAGGGTAGCGAGTCCTGTGCCAGAGCAAACACAAAGTTTGAGCAAACACAGGAACATGGAACAAAGGAAACACCTTCTACCTCCACACAGCACAAAACTGCGTATGCATGCACAAAGCCTCAAGATGACAAAGCCGAAGAAGGCCAACCACAGCCTCAAGGGCAAGAATAACCAGCCACCACGACGCAGCTGAGAGTGACACAAGAGACATCTGCAGCTAGCAAGAAATGAAGATTGGCAATCAAATAATGAGGTAATCCTGCATGTCAACGAATATGCAAAGGCAAATGTAGGATATGACAGAAAGACTCCGATCAGCAGCACTTAGCCACAACACAAAGGCTAGAATTGGAGATGATGATTGATGCTCTCCAAGGAGAGTTGGAAGACAGATTAAATGTCATTATCGATCTACAAAAGCAAGTGTAATTGAAAGCTAAAGCTGAACAACATCAGCTAGCAAGAGATAAACATCAAAAGGAGATGGAGGAGTTAGGTGAACTAAACATCTGATAGAGGTTACCAACAAACTTCTAACTACAACTTTGTCAGTTCAGAAGATTCAAGTGACGTTAGATGTAGCAAACACCTTCGTGTAATATTCAGAGCAAAGAATAGATTATCAGGCAACCTTTTTTATGGAAAATATGAGAAAATCCCGCAGTAGCCTCGATCAAACGGACAGATGAAGTGTACAAAACATTAGAGAAAAAGAACAAAGACCTCGAGCTAGAGCTAAAGTTGGAGCAGTCTCAACGTAGAGACCTGGCTTTAATGTGCATGCAACGAGAAGAAGAGATGCTAGAAGAAATAGTCGAGCTTAAAAGAGTCAATTAGCGGCTGAGAGATGGACGATAAGAAACACATGAAGAAGCAGAAACTTCAAAACAACCACAGATAGATATTCCCTTAGTTTCTTTCACTGAGATGGAAACATAGCCAATAGAAGGGCTAAGTGGCACGAAGAGGATGTTAGAGTATCATTAACCGAAGCAGATGAAGTTCCAATGGTCCAGCTGTCAAAAGCTGAGGAAGATGCACTCAAAGAGAAGATTACCCAAGAGGTGGATGAGCAATGGAAAGCAACGATGGATTGGGAGTTGAGATTTATTCACTCTGTCAATGTTACACAACTCACTCCCAATCAAATCAATGAAAAATGGCATTAGAAATCCCTACCATATCCTTTGATAAAGGTGGAGTTGCTCCAAGTCAATGAAAGGCTTTACAAAGACATGTAAGTAGAAGGCGCGTAGATGAAGATCACCCCAAGTGGAGGCTGAGTTGGTTGAACAAGAATCCAAGATACCTGATTCTGTTCACAAGAGCACCTGCGACACTTCAAAATGATCCCACTTTTTGTCATGTACCAAGAGTAAGGACCTAGAAAGCACATAAGGAAATAACAAAGAAGCAGCTAACCTGCTTGAACTACCCAAGATTGCCTGCTCCAAAAAAGGGACTGCCAACAGAAGAATACATGGTGAAAACCCTAACGGGTGCCATGTCATTCTTCAAAAGTCTACTTGATCTATCATGTCGATGCTTTATAAAATCTACCAAATACTGCTCACCTGCATTGAAGTATTTCATGAGCTAGAGCAAGCAAGTGCAACGTGGATGTCATTCCTCGAGGGTAATAAAGGTTTATGCTATGATCTCAGTTGGTCAACCTTCTGAAGAAGTCCTCTATGGCTTCTACGTTCAATGCATGTTCTTTTCTTCACATAATATGTTGGTGTTTGAGAAAGCGTTCTACAAAGGGTTCTTCACTTGGCAAACAAAGATTTTTGGGCCAATGATCAACAACCTGACTTCGAGATTTGTAGGCTACTCCATAGTTGAGCTTAAAAATAGAGTCACTATGCAGTTTTTGTAGGTGCTAGATAAAGAGAGAAAGATCATATACAAAAAAGCTCTACATGCACTCAAAGACCGCCTTGCCAACTGTCAACCCAAAGACTATTTTAGTCCATAAGGCTTTATCAAGAGATGACACAGGCGAGGAGGGGGGGACTGTTAGCAGCAAGCTAACTCGGATACCATTTTTTGGAGCTCTCATTGTAAAAACACTTATCATTTTGATAAATTGGGAATATTGTAACTCCTATTTTTTCAATAAACTTTGTAATGATGAGTCGGGGCTACAAGCTTCCAGATTGTATCAACCTATCATTACCCATCTTTAGTTAGAGCTCCCACATTATTAGTTTTGACCACCAAAAACCTTGGCTAAGGTATAAAAGCCAATTTTTGTAAGTTAATAAAAAGTTTTTGGATAATGAAATACACAGCATGAGCTAACGGTGCTCACTTCTCTCCTTCTCGCGCTTCCTACTCCCTCCTCGGTTGTCACATTGCAGTCACATTTATTGCATTGCAACCGCAGGTAAGAGCTCTAAGAATCATGGTATTTCATAGCTTTTGGTGTCACCAACCCGTGGCCTAATTTCATCCTAAGTAGGAGTTTATACTTCAAAATCAAAATCTAAGCATAGACAGGGTATTGGGGCATCATTGCTAAGCATTTAGGTGCATTTTGGGTCGAAAACGACTAGATCAAAAATCCACTATGCTGTTAATAATCACAATTTTTACACTTGACCTAAAGTGAGACTCAAGACCATAAGCACGTATTCTTAGGTCTTATAAACATGTCCTAGAAGTTTCGTTACGTTTGGATGTCATGATGCTGTAACGGATGTGATTTGTTTGCCAATGAGCTTTTGGCTTTTAGTGATTTCAGTCACTTGAGTGTAGCTTGAGTTAGATGCAAGTTGTTTGTTGTTTTCCAAGAGATTGACAACCTCTTGTATCCTCTATGCACTAGTCACGTCAGCTTTGTCCCATGGATTGATAATTTTATCGTGGTTCTTGCTAAATATACAATAAGATAGGAGTGAGGTTAGAAACCCGTCCCACACCTTTGCTTTACATGTCAACTTTAAGGAACAAATAGAAAATAAAGGAAACTTCTTTTGGAACAAGGTTTCAAGGCAACGATGTCAAAGTCGACCATGCAAAAGCGTAGAAGGGGAGTGAGAACGAGAGAGAGAGAGAGAGAGAGAGAGAGAGAGAGAGAGAGAGAGAGAGAGAGAGAGAGAGAGAGACTCTTGAACCAATCAACCTCGGAAATGAATAACTGAATGTGTATACAATGGAGGCAAGGGGTTGGTTATATAGCACCCTCAGCAAATTGCCCTACCCAATACTTTGACCAATAGTTGATCCAAATCTTACAATTGGCTCAATTGCTAATTGTTTACATGACTTAGAGAGGATAGATAAGCATCCTCTTGGTGATCTAGAAACCAATGGACTACCAAGGAGCTCTGTCTCACTACTAAATGTTTTGAACTCAAGGGATGCTTTGGACTACCACAACTTGAGTGACGGAAAAGAGCCCATTGTGCAGACATCAGAAACTACAGAAGAGGAATTGGGGTCATCATTTTTCAAGTTATTGGAGAACTTGCTACTACAACTAGATAATTGTGTAGAGGAGAACAAAAATCAATACTTATTTGCCTATTGTCCATGCTTGTTGCAAGGGGTGTTTTCAAAACCATTCAACTAGGATTTTTGATGGTCGGGCATACACATGAGGACATAGATGCAATGCTCAGTAAGTTTTTAGAGAAGTTGAGATTTATACAAACTTATACTTTGCCTCATTTGATGGATACACTAAGAAATAGCTCATCTTCATCTTGAGCTCCATTTATGTTCACAATTTTGGCAAAATTTAGGAAATGGTTCAAGTGTGCCACGATATTATAGTCCCGTGAAAGATTACTGAACTAAGGTAATTGACAAGCTTGGAAGAGCAATCATATTAGAGGGATTCTTGTACGAACAATTTTGGCCAAAAACGCAAGAATCTCATCACGAACAATGCACCACAATGAGCTTACAACAAGGAGCCCAAAAGTTCCTAGGTCTTTAAGAGCTAAATGATAATTTCTGTGGTCCTCAATGAGATAGACCAAGGAAAGAGTTTGACCCTCTATCTAATGTGCACCAAGGTGACTTTGTTATGCTACTTCCAAGTGACATGGATATCTATCCAGTTTGGCTTGCAATGGCTTTATCAAACATTGACAACAAGCATACATCACCAAACTACAAAAAAGTTTTGATTCAATATTGGGCACCTTGTGCAAGGAAGAGTGGGATGACATATATTCAAGCTTACACTAATTGTTCAAAGGGTTTTTGGACTATCAACAATAAGACCCTCAAGTGTGAGAATTTGTAGATGCGATTGTTTGGTCTTGGAAACCCAAAAAAGAAGGTCCATTTTCAAGGATTAAGATTCCAGAAAGGAATGCTCTAAAAGCTAAAACTGGCCTTGCTCGTGCACATCATCAACAACACTTTGATCAAAGTTTGGACATGGAATCCAATTTAAAGTAGATTATATGGAGCTTCTATTGTTATTATAATGGTTGTAAATAAGACCTTTGTAGTGATCTTTCTTTCTTTTATTTCATTACTAGCATTTATTCAAATTCATGCTTTGTGAATCCTCAAATTTTGGTGTTTATCAACACCACAATTCTTTAAGATTTCACTCTACCCCATCAGCAAGTATATCAATATTTTTTCCACTTTAAATGGAAGATTCCCAAATTACATGAATTTAGTCAATTTGGAGATTCCCATAATGAGGGATTTTTACCATAATACCTAATATGGTCTTGTATTGCCCCAATAAAGTCTATATTCCATTTTGCAAAAGCTCCTGTCCCCATCATTGGTCTTAAGAGCATGCTATCTACACGGGTTGGAATTTTTTCTCGTTGACATGCATCACACCTTCGAACATATTCTTTGGCATTTGCAAAAAGTATTGGCCACCATATGCCTACCATTAAGATTGCTCTTGTGGTGGTCTCACTAGAAAAGTGGCCTCCAACTAATCCATCATGTCCTTGTTATATAATGGGAATATATTTGTCATCATTTGCACAAAGACACAAATGTTGATCTTTCCCTGCTCAATACAATTGGTTCCCAATAAGAGCATAGTCTCTAGGAATTCCATTTAAGGCATCTTCACTGACCGAGACTATAGGTTCTGGCTCATTTGTTTCAAGGTGGGGTTCTACCACCACTTTGGATTTCTCTTTACTGGTTCCTATCACAAGCTCCTCAGGTTTTGTTATACTCTCGAGCTTGGGTTCTTGTTTTTCCAGCATCTCTTGAGTACTTCTTACCAAATTTTGATAAGCTTCAAGCTTAGCTACTTCCATATCTGAAGAAGGATAGTTTTTCCATTTGTTTTTTATGTTTTGGACTGCTTTAAGTCCCACTTGGTAAGCTTTGAAGGCTACATTGATAGGCTAAAAAATTTTGTCTACCAAAATTGATCCTCCAGATTTCACGGTGGTGTCCTTGCTTTCACTTCTAGTTTCTTTCACTTTTTCCTGGAATAATTTCTTTGCTTTCTCCTTGATTTCAGCCCTTTGTTTTTGTTTTCTCATCTCTTTCTTTTGCTTCTACTTCTTTTGGTCTTTTGAGAGGAAATTTTAGTATCCTTCTAATCATCAGAGGATTTATGTTTCTTTTTCTTAGCCTGGGCTCTGGTGATTAGTTTGATTGGAACAATTGGAACAATTGGTTCACTCTCTGATGAGCTACTAGGTATCACTTGGACTACGTTCACTATTGTTTTACCCTTGTTTAAAGGATGTTGTGGACAATCTTCAGGGAAGTATCCTCCATTTTTGCAACATTGTATGCAATAAGCTTCAATTGGGTTAAGTTTCTTGTCAGGCTCTGGGCATTCATTTTTCCAATGATCATTTGCACCACAGTTATGACAGTTTCCAGTTCGTGGCTTAATCATGGGTCTTACCATCGAAGGTCTAACACCTTGATTAGCTACATAGTACATCATTGCAAGCTCTAGTGTAGTATAAGTCATAGGTTCTTCCATTGGTGGTGGATGTGAATTATACCAATCTCCTTCTAACATTACTGTAGATGGGGACTAGGCTCAACATAGGGTGTAACAGGCACTAGTGCTTGCTCATCTATGACTCCCTCTGAATGCATGTACTTTATAGGCACTGTATTATGTCCAGGATGTGGAGGTTGTTGACCCAACATGGGTTGAGGTCTTTCCATACCTATCTAAGGTGTTTGAGCTGGGGATATATTAGGCTGATATCTATACATGGGTTGTCGTTGTGGCCTCATAGGAACGTATTGAACATTCCCATCATACTTTGGTCGATAATAGCACTCATTGGTCTCATAGTTGGTCCATTTGCCCTCAATTGAACACCATTTTTGTGGCCTAATTGGTTTTCTCTGTTGAGTTTTCCCTTGCACTGGTCCCCTCATTAGTGATTTTTGCATGTTATTCATCATTTCATTCATCCTTTTGAGCATGTCTTCTATGGCTGGAAGCGGTGCTGCAGCAGCAGTTCCCGCTTGTGCTAGTTTGGTGGATGCTGTTTTCTCACTTTGGTTATCCTTAGGGACATCTTCTTCATTAAAAATATCATAGTTACCTCCTAAGTCAATAGCATCTCTCACACCCTCTTCTAGGGTCATATGCTTCTTGCTATATAGTATAGCGTGAAGTTCTTTTTTAGCAGTCCCTCTAGAAACAATGATACTAGTCTTTCTTTTGCAGGTATCTCTAGCTCTGGGCATCTTGCAATGTATTGCTTCATTCTAGTTGCACAATCCCTAACAGACCCACCTTCTTTCTGTTTGAAGCTATAGATTTGAGCTACCGTATTGTGTTTGATCCTTGTTTTAGAACAAGTAGCTAAAAATTGTTAAGCTAATTTATTTAAGTCTATGATTGACCTTGGTGGGCTTTTTTGGAACCATGTCAGTGCTTTTTCTTCTAATGTCATTCCAAATCCCTCGAATTGATATGGAAATCAAATATGTGTTCTACTCTTAGCACTTACTTGAAGCTTGCTAATTGGTCATATGGATCCCCAGATCCACCGTATTTTTTGATCCATTTTTTGAAAAATCAGCTGGTCTGACATGTCTATTTGGTTCAGCTTTTGGTCTCCTGGTAGTTGGTCCTGTTCCAAGTCCTTCATACCAGTCTGTTGGAAATAGTGACTCATGTAGCCCTGGATTGGATTTAGTGTCACCCGATTTTCTTCGCAATGAGGTAAGTTCAGGTTTCTTTACATTACTCTCAAAAAATCTCTCACGGAGTTCATCTCTTAGAATAGTTTCTGGTCCTTGGCCCAATATCCAATCCCTTATGGATTACCCTTGGTATTTGGTTTGTTCCACCTCCTCAGAAGTCATCATAAAAAATTTATTGTTATAAAAATCCCTAAATAGGTAGGTTGGTAGATTTGTTGAACCTTGTCTTTGATTTTGGAGATATGATGATCTTCATGGGCGTTAGTTGTCCTCATTTGGCATGAGAAGTTCATAGAAGATCTTTGATGTTTCTATCCTCCCAACAATAGACTTCGATCCTAGGATTATCTGTGCTAAGCTGTTTCAGAGGCTTAGAATCAACTTGATTGTATCCCTCAAATTCTATGTCGGTGGTCCTTCTTTTGCTGCCATATCTAGAATTATGATATTTACCTCTAACCCCATTTGTCTATCACATCAGGGTTTTCAGCTTGTGAATACTGAGTTCCATTTTTATCCATGTACATTTTTCCTTGTTTGTTTGCCATGATTTCCTCTTCAAACTATATGTCATGGTCATCAATGAAAATGGCATACTTTTCATTAGGATCTAGGTAAACCGGAGCTCCATGGCAATTAGTCTTATAAAAAAGAGAGTATGTGCTTATATCACACTGTCGTTCCGGTTTGTGAATGAGTTGAATAGGAAGACATTTCAGATGTTGATTCTGAAAAAGTGTCTGAGACTTCTTCAAAGATAGTGTGTAAGTGATTGCCTTGATTCACACTCTCTTTGGTGGATACTCTACTAGTGTTCTCGCTAAATATGCCTTGATTTGCCAGTAAACGACTAGATCTAATGTTCATATAGACTTGTGAAGCCCTAGATAGAGCACTTATCGTTGGATTGACTTGTTGTCAACTTCTTCCACTTGACTTTATTGCAACTTCTGTCAAGCTTTCAAATCCTTGTTTGCATTCTGATTCTTGTATCAATTTTGATCAAGTTAGCTACTTGTTCACAAAGATTGTACAATTTTTGCTAACTATTGTAACTGATCTATGTGTATCTCTTTAAATTGAGCTAAGTGAGACAGTACTTGAGACTTTCAGATTCTACTTTTGCAAAAAGCCAAAGAACTAATTTGCAACCTGGAAACTGAGTGAACATGTACTAATTTGGATCCGATTGAACCCAAAATTGCCTAGTGGCCTTGTATTATATTAGTCTAACACTGTACAAGTTCAAAAGTCAAAATATCTCTATTTGTGTATCAGTAGTAAATAATCACGATTATTTTCATTTTTGGCTTGATTTTCCAAGTGTGCAACTTATCAAGGTCTCTGGAAAAGTTTCACTAAGTTTGAACGATATTTGTTCAAGTTATCAACTGTTTCGTGTCTACAGACTCAATTTTCAAGAATCTGGCTTAAGTCTCACTTTTGTGATCCAAAATTTTACCAAAATTAATTTGTGTGGTCTACTGGATATGATTTACCTTGTGGTATACTCAAATGTGCAAAAATGTCCAATTTAATAGCAGATGTAAATAATCGTGATTATTTACTCCAGCTATTTTTTTGCAAGTTTTTGACACAATCTTGACATAGATCTGTTAAGCAGCTTAACTTGAGCTCCCTTAGCCAAGTTTCATCAAGTTTAAATAATTTTTATTAAAAAAGTCAATAGTTTTGTATCTGCAGATTGACTTTACAAATTCGGCCACAATTTCCACTTCAATGATCCAAACCTTACCAAATTTGATTTGTGGGCTTATTATAACATGCCAAAACTATGGTCTGTTGGTTTGGTCCAAAAAGTTGAAAATGGGACAAAAGTAAATAATCTCGATTATTTACTTCTGGCAAGTTTTTGCACCTTTTTGATCAACTGAGCATGTACACTTGTTTATCACATCAATATAAGCCTATGAGTTAAGTTTCACTTGGTTTGAACAAAAATTTTCCAATTTACACTCAAGTTCTCGAAAGTGAGTAAGAATTCAATTTTTACCGAGTTTTTGGTCAGTTTGGTGATCCAAATTCTATGGGCCTTTACAAAAGTTGTTTCTACACATGCATAGAGTCTCTAGTATCAACCTTGGTCACTTTTGAGCTGAAAGTTAATAATTGTGATTATTTACTTTAGGCTTAAAATGAACACTTTTTTGAACTTTTCATTGGACAATCTTTTCAAGATCTATTTTAAGCCCCTGAGTCAAGTCAAAACCTAATTTGGCCTAAAATATCAAGAAAAAGTAAATAATCTGAGGTTTTGCAAACTCTTGAAATTTTTACCTCAATGCGTCCTCAAACTTACCCACTGGCTCATACAACTTTTTAAAGCATGCTCTCTAGTCGGATTCAGTGGTTGACAGCCTTTTGGTGCTATTTCTAGCCGTAGACTTGAAATTTTGCAACTTTACATAAACACCCACAATTGATTCTTTTGGAGAGAGCAATGTTCTGAGATCCACCTCGGATTCTACTTACCCTACTCCTAGGTTCTACTACAATGGGATTGTGGAAAGTGTCCACGAACACTCATTTTTTTATTTTTTATAGTTTTTTGAGCCTTGATCTTAAGACTTGTCTCATCCATCAATCATTCTCAAAATCCTTATCTAATCCTATAATCCTAAAAGGTACTTAACAAGTACAACCTACTTCCAAGCTACCTCTAGACAGCAAAAGACGATAATCTTAAGCTATGCGGTTTCAAGTTTTGACTCTAGGAGATCCTAAAGGAAGTTAAAGGATACTTCACAAGACGCTCGTGTTTTTCCCTAGTTTAGGTCTCTTCGATCCACGGCAATGGCGCCAAATGTGGGGTGTGTGTCTAACCTCACTCCTATCTTATTTTGCAGACATAGAGAGAGCCACGAATATAATTATCAATCCATGGGACAAAGCTAAATCGACTAGTGCATAGAGGCTACAAGAGTTTGTGAATCTCTTGGAAAACAACAAACAACTTGCATCTAACTCAAGCTACACTCAAATGGCTGAAATCACCAAAAGCTAATCGCTCATTGACAAACAAATCACATCCGTTACAACATTAAACAACATCCAAACATTACAAAACTTCTAGGACATGTTTATATGACCTAAGCACACATGCTTATGGTCTCAAATCTCACTTTAGGTCAAGTGAAAAAATCACGATTATTAACAGCAGTGAGTTTTTGACCTAGTCGTTTTCAACCCAAAATGCATCTAAATGCTTAGCAATGATGCCCCAATACCCCACCTATACTTAGTTTTTGATTTTAAAGCTTAAATTCCTCCTTATAATAAAATTAGGCCGTGGGTCGGCGACGCCAAAAGCTACGAAATATCGTGACATGCTTACGTCAATGCGTACCTAGGGTTGCAATACAACAGATGCAATTGCAATGTGACAACCGGAGAGGGAGTAGGAAGCACGAGATGGAGAGAAGTGAGTGTCATCAGCTCATGCTGTGTTTCTATTATCCAAAACATTATGAAAAACTTATAAAAATTGGCTTTTATTCCTTAGCCAAGGTTTTTAGTCGTCAAAACTAATAATCTAGGAGCTCTAACTAAAGACAGGTTGATACAATCTAGAAGCTTGTAGCCCCGGCTCATTAATTACAAGGTTTATCAAGAAAGGAGTTACAATATTATCAATTCATCAAAATAATATATATTTTTACGATGAAAGCTCCAAAAAATGATATCCACATTAGCTTGCTGCTAACACCTCCCCAGTTGAGCATTTATGCTAAACCAAAAAGAGCTTTATTCAATTTCTTACTACAAAACTTGGCACACACTATGAGAAAACCAAAACCATATTTACATGGACTTATTGCATCCTACGACCAAACCTTCAAGTGGGTTGCCCCACTCCCTGCATCACATAGCTTCTGCCTGGATCAAACACCTGCCATTGGTGTCTTGCACCCATCTGTAACTTCTCACCATCGCACCATATCCCGACACATAGCCCATCATGTGTGTAGGCTGCCCATAGCCTACCTTCAACCCTCCAAGCATTTCTCAGCAAATTTCCTACTCCATACCAAGCAGCATTAAGTATATCACCATCCAAAAAACATGTACCTGGCACCAAGCTCCAACACATGTTTGACCCTCCCTCCCAACCAAGTAAAGTGGAGGCCTCAACCATAGACCCTTGCACCTGTTGAACCAACCACCACATAGATGTATCTACTATCATATTCATCAACCATAGCTCACATACCTTCAATGGAAGAAAATCCACTATCTAGGATTCTCCTTTCTCCACCACTGGACATGTTTGTTGCAACATAATCTACTCCATCTTTGGCATCACAGCCTCCTCTTTGGCCACATGCTCGATTCCAGCATCATCAAGCTCCTCCTAACCAGCCCTTCAAGGTCGATCACAACCATCTGCTCTTCATCTTTAATCACCTCTTCTACCGCTACATCATTCTTCGCCAAGGAAGAGAGAAATTCGTCCTCTATTGAATCATCCTTGTCTTCCTCCATAGGCAGGACTGCTTTATCGCTTCTGGAAAAATCATGCACATGTTGCACCACCATGGCATATCCCACTGCCACTTTCATCAGCATGGCCATTAGCATGGCACTACACACCACCTTTACCTGCATTCTATCACCAGTAGGCCTAGACCACTCCACTTGGTCTTCATCATGCACATCAACTTGCTCTGTTCCCTACTCTTCTTGCACATTGGCTACTACCATATCATCAAACACATAATATGACATCTTTATCTTTTAAACCAACTTAGGTTTGTCAAACTCCGTTTCCTCACCACAGGATGTGGACTCATCTGCTCTATCCTCCTCACTTGTCTCCCAACAACTCGAGCTTGTATCTTCATCATCACCGGCATCATGTACCGACTCTGTATCTACATCTTCATGCGCTTGCTACTCCACAAAAGCTTGACCATCTTCATGGCTTTTCACACATTCTCCATCTGCTTTTGAACCCTCGGTATATGCAACATGATTACATTCTACTACCTTTTCATGCAAACTTTTCACAAGAACAGGCTTTACCTCTTCAATCTGCATTGGAGCCTCAACATCTGCTACCACTTTTGTTTCTTTGTTCACTTTGACATGGAGCTTCTCCTTGTTGACAATCTCATCCACCCTCGGCACATACACTTCACAAACCGGAAATCTCCAAGGAACATAACCAACAATAGGACTTACCTCAATAGGCTCTACACTATGAAGAATTGGAATCGCCTTTGGTTCGCGGCCTTTGGTCGGACCAAAGAACACTTTGCTACCTCCACAATTATTTGATGGATTCAACACGCCCAATTCTAGGCTCAACGTCACCTACCTGCTCTTCATCTTGGCCAGATAGACTATGTCTTCATAGGTATCAACACCGTCCTTGACATTTCTCTAACCCTCGGATGCAAGCACTCTAGTAGCTTTGATAGCTTCAAATATTGATTGCTTTTTACCCCAGTAGCAACCTCTAACTGCTTCCAACAAGATTCAAACTGCTCAATGAAAATAAAGAAATCCTTACTCACATCCTAGCATACCACCTTCAACTTTGTACCAGCTTCCTCCGTGCAGTAATCACCTCTCAAAACCGCTCCAAAAACTGACTTTGCAACCTTTTCCATGATCCTTGATCACTCCTCTTTAAACTATCAAGCCAAATCTTGGCCCGTCCTCGCATCAACAACGACACCATCTGTAACTTTTTCTCATCCATCAACATACGCATTGACAATAGCCATAACTCAAAATCTGTTAACCAATCCTCGAGATCTTCAACGCCCGTAAATATGGGGCCAAAACTTGGCTCCACCATCTTGGCCAACTTCAACCTCGACCATCGAACACTTCGACCATCACCCAACCACTTTGTCGGCTAAAAAACACCGCTTCAAACCCAAAATCATAGCATCAGACAACTCCTCAGTGGGGCAGTGGGGGCACCAGAAGATGGAGAGGGGGAAATGGGAACAGACCCAACAGACAAATCAATGCCTCACTATAGCTCAGGGTATACACAATGCTGGGCAATCCACTAGAGTTCACCTTCAAAAATTGACACTACTCGCAAACAAACCACCATCTTCACATGAACACACACACACACACTCTTTGCAATGCACCAAACAAACCCGATCACTCTGCTCTGCTCAATTCACAGCCTTGCATGTGCACACAGTCTCTCTCTATCTCTCTTTGCATGACAAAACTCGAGGGGGCACACACGTCGACACACACCCAGAAACACACACACACACACAAACAAGAGAAGGGGGAAGGGGGAATGATGCCCAAAGACAACAATCAATGGTCCTCTTGCATATACAACCATGCACAATCAATCCACAACCCTTGGCAAAAAGACAAGCACAAAAACCTACACAAGCAAAAAGCTACCTTGGCAAAAGCATAATGGCAAAAGAGCCTCATAAAATTCACGTTTCATCCTTTTATAGGGGTGTCTAGGAGACCCAAAAAAAGAAAAAAAATGTGAGCTCTCTAGCTCGTTCACTTCACTTGAGACCCTTTTAGAATTCTCTTTGCATTGCATATATTAGGTTCACTTCTGTTTTAGAAACAATTGCATAGGACACTTTGTCCTTTGTCCACCACACTCAGCCACCAAGCTTGGCTTGCACTTGTCTTCTTGGGCCTCTTTCAACTCTCTCTCCCTCCCTCTCCCTCTCTCTCTCTCTCTCTCTCTCTCTCTCTCTCTCTCTCTCTCTCTCTCTCTCTCTCTCTCTCCATCTCCAATAGACCTTATGGTGGGATGGGCCTCTTGGATGGCCTTTGTAATTTTCCTTCAGGCCGCCTTGGAATTTCCTCGGACTATGTATCTCTCATACACCTCCTCCCCTGCTATCTGCCGTGGAACCCTCCCCTATGCAGCAGTAGAGATATCGCTAGTAGGGGGGCACCCTTCCCTTCAAACATTTTGTGCCCATGTGGGCACAAGAAGTGGTCCTTGTGGGTGCCATGTCATCAAGTCAGCCACGCCAACACGTCACCACCTCATCCAAAACCACCGCTGTAAGACCTAGGAGACTAAGACGTAGGATCCTCCTCCCTACCGCCCCTTATATAGGCCTAGCTTCTAGCTCTTGCCCTAAGCGGATCCCCAGTCCACACTGGTCCAGTCCAGGCCCTTGGCCTAGGTCCCTGACCTCCTAGGTTGGGCCTTGCCCCGTAGGACCCTTGTCCTGACATTACTCCCCCCTTAATGAAGAGTTTTCGTCCTCAAAAACTAGAGTGAAAAGAATAAGTTTTCACAAAAGTTTTAAAGTAATAGACTTGACTATAGACTAGTCAAACCATCTTAAAACCATACCCTAAGAATCATATCAAGAGTTGTAATGTGCATATGCTATTTAGCATATCCTCAATGTATGCTCTTAGCACCTCTGAATGGTGTTGCCACCGATAATTTTATGCTCGTAGCAAGTTTATGCTCTTAGCATGTCTATTGTCCTTTCTTAAGTTGCAGAATATAAACCTTTGTTTATAGCATGCTCATAACTTAAGTTACATGAATGATTGATGATTTACTCCTTCCATTCGAAAGAGAGGTTTCATCCTTGAAACAACTGGAGATGTAGTCTCATGCCACCTTAGACAAAAGAGTGTTAAACAGTAGGGCCCATAACACCTAGTGTACATGCAATAACAAACTTTTATCCTAGCCTGTAAAATACAAGAATGCATGAATCATCATAGATGCATAGCATTCATTTACTTAGTTAACACACAGAAAACACATGTTTGAGTCTAAAGTGTGTAACTTGTTTTGAGTTTTCTTGAAAGTGACTTGCTGACATAACTCATCGGCCAAGTTTAAGTCCTTGACTTGTTCTCAAATTTCATCAATAAATAACCATAACCAATGTTCAAAGGTGAGAACCTGACTTATACACAAAGAGACTAAACCTAGTCACAACATGCGTTAACTAATAGTAAGTAAACTCCAAGAAGAGCAATAAATGCTTTTGGTGCTAATGTACGCACTTTGCATATCCTTTAGCCCAAGATTACACTTTGTAATCTGCCAATCCCCTTGGATAATGACAATACTCAGGTGTGTTTCCCCCATGGTTTACAAACAGTCTTCCCAGACGACTGGTAAATAGGGAATCACAATAGCGTATAACATTGTTGAGGAATCAACAATGTCCGGAATAACCATCATGGTTAATCTTCAAAAATCCACAAACACCCAAACCGAGCCATGACCTCTATTGGTGATTAGTAGGCCCAAAAGTAATCTCATAGAGATAGTGCACATAGAGTGCAAAATGCTTCATAAGAAACAACCTGAGGAATATGTATGCCGTTCCAAATCAGCCTTTGCTAAACACTAGGGCCCATAACACCTAGTGTGCATGCATTTAGCAAAAAACAGATCCGAACCTGTATATCCATGGCGATCCTTGCCTTCAACTTTTGGCAAATGTGATGCACCTAGCACACATTAAAGGAGATTGTAAATAGTTTTGAAAAGAAAGTAAATACTTTCAGTTGCAATCTTTTGCAAGCCTTGCTGAAACGTCTGAACCATAATAGAAGGTGAAATAGTGATCACTTCTAGGTAAAAACAATGAAACCTTTTCATTAACAACTCATAGCCTTTATATATATAAAACAACCATCTGTAATGTTGTTTAGTAGCACTTGTACCTTAACAAGCCATTCTAAGTATCCGACAATTTCTGGCCACCGAAATTGCTCCTGATACTTCGTGCTAAAAATGGTCTAGAAAACAGATGTGACCACCTAGGGACTTCGTCGTGACACATATTTGAAATAGTGGGTGACAGTGTCAATCCCAGAGACTCATATTCACCACATGTGGAATATGTCTCAACTAAGGATGTCTAAAAAAAGAACATTCTACAAGTACAAGATGTACTTGTGTGTGTGGGGTAACTATAAACACTCTACGACAAGAGTGAGAGGGACCCTCATTCATTGCTCCACACTGGCTTAACCGAACTTCTTGAGTTCCTAGACCATGTTGTATCCCATGTGACGACATGTGCCAAATTGAACCCTACAAGTAGGCTCGTAACAGCATAAGGCAGAAAGATAGATTGGACACGTGGCCCAAAATACTTTGTGCTGACATGCCCTTGGCATGGCTCTGTAACATTCAAGCTACTTATACGTCTTGAAATACCAAGCAAAGCATACTAAAAATGGAAGAACACCAAATCAATAGATGCGTACCTGAAGATTTGAACGTAATGTTCACTTACCCGTATTCAAATGGAGAGGAGCACGTACCCTACCTGAAAAACAATTTGCATTGCACTGAGAACCCTGAGTGTTGCCTTTGCAATCCAAGTCCTTGGAGTAGAATCTACATAGTCAAACCCCTTGGTAAGACTCTTTGTAGAAACTGCTCAACTAGCAGATAACAGTAAACAACATAGTCAACCGTGTACCGAATGATTAGAATCAAATTGAAAAGTGTGTTCGTCCGCTACCGTGTGGTAGATTGTAAAATTCTTTCCTTGAAAGTATAGCTGGGAGAGATCAACTATGATTCGCAATGCAGATCAGACTGTGATCCTTAATGCCTATGGGGTGATGTAGCAATCACCCGTCGGGTCTTACCCCGAAACAGTATGTCCACAGACACTCCGTAGTGCTGTAGAGAGGGCAAGAATTCCACACAAGTGAGATGCCGAGCTCGTATCAACAGCCATGTTGTCTCAACTATTTGCTGCCTCTAGAATCCATGGTATAGATTAGATGATGTATGTGTAAGAGTATCAAAAACTCAACTTGAGCATCGCACTAGAAACATGTAGTGCAAAAATGACACCCTAAGCCTCTGAAATGACAAGACTCTTACTCATCTACTAACGTCAATGTATTCGATGTGTACTCCACTGGGCAGATCTGTTTGATCATAAGAACAATTACCCAAGGAATGCCAATAGTTGGGTCCTACCCAAAATCTGACAATGGCTCTTAGCCAGCATGTTATGAGCCAGTGTGGGTGTGGCTCATAGCCCTTAGGGCAATTAGTGTTCAATCGACAAAATGATGAAGACTAATGTAGAGGGCGGCTTGCCCAATTTCTAGTTGAGAGTTAGAGCACCTTGGCTCATGCCAACTCCCAAACAAAACGTGTATCAAAAGGTTCTTAAAAACTTTTCATTATTCTTCTCCTTAATTGACGACTTAGTATATGTTGTGCCCAATTTATGTGCTCTGATGCATCTTATGCCTGACTTGCAGCTTATCCTATGCACCATTTGCCTATACAACGCTCTCATTGAGAGAGGGGATAGAAAACACAAGCCATAGCTTGACCCACTTACCATGTATGGGGTTGTGACTTTACGAGAATGACGTAATATGGCACTTGGCCTGTGAAATAAGTCCTAGATTTATGTTCCATTTAGTGGTATTGTGCGTTCACATCAACCAAAAATTTAAACAATTCAGAGCTTAGCTTGTCCTTGACAGAGTGTCTGGTGTGATAGCGGAAGCGTATTCCCTGAAGCGGTGGAATTCATGCCACCTGGTTAGTATGCCTTGCATACAGATTTTTAAGCCCTTGGCGAGAGTGATGGCCTCAAACATGAGGACCAAAACCAGTAGTTCCTTGCAAAGTCTGCCTGTGTGCAACTGCCTGGTCATTGCTGTAACCAGTCCAGTTGGTCTGATAATTTGTGAGAGAAAACTTGCTTAAAAATGGCGCATAGCCATATCTGCTGTACGAGTGAGAACTATCATATACACCCTCGTATATCCTATACACCCGTCTGGTATGTAATGAAAGAATCTGCAATCATATTGCCAATTTCTGTGCCAATTTTGTATGCTCATAGCATAGTCCAATTGGGGTAATCTTGTCTTTGCATGATACTTCTCAGTAGACCCACTTTGGATACTACCATGCCGCAGAGCTACAGATAGTCTTGCTCATATACAAATGTCATAGTAAAAGAAAATCGACGTTGTCGAACAATCACAAATAATCGACCTTGTCGAAGTGTACAATGTAGTGAAAAGCAGAACATAAAAATAAAACTCTCTTGCAAAATATGTACCTCGTACCTGCTTGGCTTGATTACAATTGTCCTTGACTAGATAAGACCATCAGTGGTCTGTGAATTTTCCCGTCTGGATCTTGCTTTTGTAGAAGTTGTCTAGAAAAGTCTAGCCATAGGTCATGCCAACCTCCTTGAGATGCTATTTGTACTCAAGATGTGCTTGATTTGGATACTTCTCAATGATATATGTAGCAAATATTTAATATATATGATAATTGTCACAAGCCATGCTTTTGCGTGAAGTGCTTAAAGTGCACTCACCTTTGTTGCATGATGGTGTTATGCAATATGCATTACACAAATTATCAAACAAAAGAAAAGCTACTGCTTACCTTGCGAGGTACTCACCTCTACTTTCCAATATAGCCTTGTGATCAAGCTTCTTGCCAGTCCAGTCGACTATTGTCTCAAATTATGGAGACACTTTGGTATCGATCTCGGTGTTTTTTCGACGATGTATTATGCTCTGCATGGCTGGTGCATGCAATCCTTAGAACTTGCACCATCATTTTCATAGTCTTGTGATCAATCATCAACGACTACAAAGTGTTGCTTCATATTCGTGCATTTTTCTCGAGTTCTCAATACTCAATCGCATGCTGACATTGCCTCAATGATGGAGTCGTGGCTTACCTTATGGGCACCCCCCCTTACTTACATGGCCTTAATTCCTCATGGGCGGCCAAAGTGAGGAAAGGGAGGTTTTTTTTAAAAAAATAAAATAAAAAATAAAGCTTTACCTCATGGAGCAATGGCGGCCGCTCTGCGCAGGGTAAAGACCGCCGCTATGACGCCGCTGTGTTGGTTGCTATTCACCACCGCTATGACATGTTTTTCTCAGCAGGGTGCCGCAATCCCGACGAGCTCAAGAAGTCCTAGCTCCACCGAGGTCGATTCCGACCCTCCCCTGTGTAAGGGTGCTTACCTGCGCTCACCTTCTCGGTCATGCAAGCTTGAGCCCCTATGGAAGGGGCTACTCCTGCGGCCCTATCCTCTTCCTCCTTCCAAGGGACCTTGCCCATGCCATGGCAGGCAAGCTCGAAGCGACGAGAGAGAAAGAATTACTTATTCTTTGATCGTGAGAGAGAGAGAGAGAGAGAGAGAGAGAGAGAGAGAGAGAGAGAGAGAGAGAGAGAGAGAGAGAGAGAGAGAGAGAGAGAGAGAGAGAGAGAGAGAGAGAGAGAGAGAGAGAAGCATGCCCTAAGCCATGCACGAATATGAAGCAAACCCCTTCTCCTTCCCTCCTCTATGGCCTTCCTCTCCCCAGCTCTGATACCAATGTAAGACCTAGGAGACTAAGACATAGGATCCTCCTCCCTACCGCCCCTTATATAGGCCTAGCTTCTAGCTCTTGCCCTAAGCGGATCCCCATTCCACACTGGTCCAGTCCAGGCCCTTGGCCTAGGTCCCTGACCCCCTAGGTTGGGCCTTGTCCCGTAGGAACCTTGTCCTGACAACCGCATCGCCGCCCTTGCAGTGCCGCGTGCCACCACACACAGTGCCCTATCGGGCACGCCACGCACCGGGAGCTCACTCCCCTCATCTACACCCCTTGTTTCATGCTTTGGGTGATATACCCTACAGTTCGAGCTTCAATCCTCACATGTGGGTTATGATTTGCACCACGTGGAAATTCCCAGGCTCCCCTACCCTCTTAAGGCGCTTGGAATTCCAAAAAAACCTTTTGATTGTACAAATTTTTCCCACCCGTTGAAGGCTTGCTAATTCTCACACCAAGTGATCCGATTTCCGAGCTTGCAAATTACCGGCTCTAGCCACACTTCGAGATTCCCCAAGCCCCCGAACGGAGGCCGCAAAAACATGAATTTTCATCTACAATCAACTCCGAGCAAATGCACGCAACTTTATTTCTTCTATATCTTTCCGCTCCGGGCTCCGTTTGATGAGCAGTCGACTCTTGATAGATCCACACACTACATAGCATGTTCTCAAACTCTATTGAGGCCCTAAAAACACCAGATGGCACAAATTCCCATGTGGTCAGGTGGGCACCAACCTGACATTTGATAGAACTTCAACTAGCCATAACTCGCCATCCGTAGCTCCCATCTACAATTGTGTGCACCACTTCCAATTCCCCAACTACCCTGCCCAACAAGAATCTGCAACACAAGACTCCTTCAAACCTCAATATCTTGGGCCCTGTAGCTTGGTTGGATGAGTCATCTAGACCTGCTCCTTCAACAACTCAAGCTCCCCATTCTCATAAGCCGCATCAGCCATACATCTCCGCTGCCACGTGTCTGCCCATGATCTTTACAGCTGCTCAAGTCCTTTGTCATGCTGCTTCTACCCTGCACATATCTGCCCATGCCATCTTCTATGGTCAAAACATTTTGGTTGAACCAGCGCATTTAAATACTATACAATCCTTGGCTTGATGACCATACCTCCCACATGCATTGCAATTCCCATTAAATTTAACTCTAGAGGTAGGGCATTCATTGGTACTATGTGGGCCATAGCAAACTGAGCACCATTGTTGCTCCCTCACACATGAGCACACAAAGGAGAAGGAGACAGAGGTGGAGCAAGATCACTTCTTAGCTTACACCTTGAAGAATCACAATTTTTAGCTCAAATGGACCTTTTATAAGGTCTTGACCCATAGTGGGTGGTCGTTGCAAAACTACTGTAAAAATAAGACAAGTGGTGCACCTCTCATCGACGATCACCTACACACCTATTGTATCGACAAGCCCGGTCCATGACTCAATCAAATAAATAATATGCATTCATCAAAGGTAATAGGGTGTCCTTGAGGGTTACCAAGACTTCTTAAAGTAGCATGGGAGTGGCAATCGCATGGGTACAAATGTCATCCACTTGTTTTTGTGTCAAAAAATATAGCACATCCTTGTTGTGATGATCTTTGGTCACCCATGTGTATGAATTTTGATGAAAACTCTCTGTGCAAGCAGATATACACAGCCCAAGGAGATATACACACTTGTTGTGTGCAGGGAACATGGTTGCAGTATTGTTGAGCACTATGGCTGCTAACTATTAAGGATGCACAGAAGGAAGGCAACGAAAGGGAGAAGAGAGAGATAAAGGGGATGGTGGGGAAGATGAGAGGGAGATAATTAGGGTAGAGGGAGAGATAGAAGAGAGGCAGGAGAAAGTGGGTTTGGCAGGTAAATTAAAAATTCAAAAGTTGGTTTTCTAGCGAGTGTAGGTCAAAAAAAGGTCAAAAAATGCTTTTTTGATATGTATATAGGTTGGGAGGAACTTTTAAGTAGAAAATATATGAAAAATAATATTTTGAAAAAAAGGTCATTTTTTAGATTGGGTTTGTGAACGTTTTTAAACGATGTGGCATGGAAAAGGGATAGAAGTGGGTAATTAATGCCACAACACCTTTTTTCCTTCACTTTCAAAAAGAGCTAGAGAGAGAAAGGGGCCTCTAGGATAACCACAGCTTGCATGGCCCTAAAAAAAGTAGACTATTGAATGCACTTGTTCCCTTGAAGTCTACACAAAATTAGCCTTAATCCCTTAAAATTAGGGATTCTTACAAGTTCCATGCAAAGTTCATATTTTTTTGAATGTTCCCCAGCTACAAAATCCAACTAGAAGTTCCCTGTGCCAACTCCAATCTCCCTCGGCCTCACTTCATTGTGACCTTAGTGAGACCTCAAATGGTACATCCAAAATCAGCTCAAAGTCATCTCAGGCCATCTCCTATGCATCTGCTCCTAGTTCATACTCTGATATATTCATGATCCAAACCCCGATTGACTCCCTATAGCTTCATGCAGCATTCTCATGCTCTGCGTACTATTCATATAAACCATGGTGATCTTAAAAGAACTCCAAATGCACGTCCATTGAGGCAATCAACCTGGCATATAAATAGCCCCTAGTGAGACTTCAACTACTTCTATCATGGCTATTTGAACTCTAATCATCAATCCAAAAAGATTGACATGCACCATAAGTCAAACACATGAGGCACGTGCATTCCTTTCCACTTGGACCCACCGCCTACTATACTGCCTATATTGGTAAGGATCTACAAACCACTTCAATTTTAAACCTCCATAACATGCACATCGTAGCTCCAATTGAGAAGCCATCTAGGTTGGCATGTAGAACACATTAAAGGCTACCTTTGGTACTTACATTCCTCCATTTTGCACACTTCAACTATCCATCTTTGATAGGCACCCTAGCACAACACCTTGGCCCTTAGAACCACATAAGTCATACACATTTACTCGATTTGCATGCCCTTGAACTTTAGAGTTGCCTCAGCAGTTTGATATAACCTTGCATTGCAGTCCTCATAACATCAACCAAATTTAGTTGCACCAATAGAGGTAGTCACAAACCACAACAAAATTAGCAATGCTTACACTTGATTGAAAGAGCAGAGAAAGAGGAACACAATGCAAGTTTTGGAATTCAAATTGGATAACCCAATTGTTAAAAAAATTGATTATAAGTTGGAGCTTTGTGGTCGCTTGAGCATATGTACATCACATTTCTTCTCCAAATGATACTTTTCACATCAAGGTTATTAACCTATATAACTAGGGATTTCTAAACGACCAATGGCCAGCTCAAATGGGCCTTTATAGATAGCATGATAGAATTACAACTCAGAGAACCAACCTACTACTCTGGAATGAGGATCTACATGTAGTATAGCTACACTAGCTCAAAAAAATAATAGAATACAAAATGTAGTAACTCTGGCTAACATGGTTTTTGGCTAGGTTGGTGTTTGTATGATGAATTGGCCAAACATGCCCCCCTTTCTTATCATTAGGGTTGTCTTCACTTTTTTTGTTAAGGTTGGTCTTTAGCTTTGAAGTCACCTTGTAGTAGATGACAATCCCCCCTTCCTTGAGTCATTTATATATTCTCTATTCTCATTGACACATGAGTTGGGTTGCTATTGTTCATACAATTTTTCCTTTTTTTTTGTGCATTCACCTTTTTGCTCCTACTTTTGGTAGTGAAGATGGTTATTGGTGTTGCTTGTATTTTTGGGAACTAAGCCTCTTAGGGTATTTATTTTATGAGGTATCTCGCCATCAGTTTCCATTCAAAATGTGAGTTCTCTATAATATTTCATCAACTTTGAAGCATCGTGTGAGATCCTAACAATTTTTTTCAGTATCTCTTGTTGAATCAATCATTTCTTGTCAATTCTTTTTGTGTGGCCATTCTATGACCCTCCATTGTTTAATGGAGCTTTGTTGTTATCCTTGAGTTAAAAACCTTCAATTGTTGCTCTAATTTGTTGACGATTGATGTGGGTAAAAATTTCCTTATTGATATACATAATGTAGAATGAATATATACAAGAGGATAGTGATGGGTCTTTCTAGATTAGGATCTAAAACATGGATGACCAAAGGAAAAAGCTTAGTGGAAATAAAGTACCTTCGATATACTCTCTTATTGGAGTTGAGAAATTGGACTATAATTACCTACGTGTTCATGCAATGTGTGAGTACTTGGGAGAGAGAAAGGAAGAGTGTCTAATGTAAGTGTCAATTATGGGACACTCTATATGCATACAAAAATTTTGGAGTGTCAATTAGAGTGTCAATTATGGGACACTCTATATGCATACAAGAAATTTGCCAAACAAAAGCATGCAGTGTGAAAGATGGAGTTGATGGGTGCTTCAAGGACCAAATGTAGTAGATGTGACATCAAATGATGTTGCAATAGCTTCCACATTTCCAAGAAGGGTTTTTAATGTAGAAGCTTCTCCATTCATACCTTATTATGCTCAATGCATGAGTGCCTTTTGGACTTCCTTTCCTCACTTATAATACATAGACTTGGACTATTATGCTCACGTATACTCACATGAGTAACACAACGTAAATATGCTCAACACTTCCGGCTTGAGTATCACCTAGAATAGCTAAGACTATTAGAACACATAAAATATTACTTGATGTTGTGGACTAATGCCTTGCTCATTTAGTGGCTCATCTTCCCAACTCTAACTTTGATGCCATATATTTTTAAAGGTCACTTGGATGTACTTGTTGAAGGCTGGAAACCCAATCCCATAGGTTCTTGAGATTTAGGCCTCTTTCATTGTTTTGGTCATTGGATGCCACCATTTTGTCCAGTAGATTGGCATACTTGTACTCTTCTTGATTTTTTTAATCGTAAGTAGATACTACCTTGTAAAACAACCTGTACAATTGTAGTAAGGATTAGTGGAGCCTTTGTTTTATATCCCATGAGAAGTGATTATAGATGTCTGTGAATTCTCTTTGAATGAGTTTCCAAAAGAAATTTTGGAAACCATCTTATTTTTGGTCTCCATGTGTTGGAAGAATTACCTGAGGGGCATCCTCCCAGCTGGTTACACTACCACACAACCCATGATTTTTCTTTTGGAAACCATCTTATTTTTGGTCTCCATGTGTTGGAAGAATTACCTTAGGGGCATCCTCCCAGCTGTCTACACTACCACACAACCCATGATTTTGATGTAGACACATTATTTCTTCCAAAAATATTTGTATAAAAGAGGAGTAAAAATTGTTGAGCCACATTTTTGTACACTTTGAGTTGTTATTATTTTGTCCAAAACTCAAAAGCCTTGTAATCCGACCATTGGCCAAATGTCTCATTGGCATGGGAAACCCAACCATATAGTTTTTGTGTAAAAAGACCACACTTGGCACCAAACGCGGTTGCTATCCCATGGCTCATGAACAAAGAAAGATGATGTCAACAAGTTACACAAGTGAAGAGGAGTCTATAGGCACTTTCATTTGCTCAAAATGGACTAGTAGGGACTTTCCACACATAGATTCACAAATTTTAGAGTCCAAAAGCCATGAACCTTGCAAAACTAGGCAAAAATTGTGCAACAGCCTTGAATTTTTAAACCGTAAGTTCCACTTAACCATAAGTAACCCATTATCATAAGCAAAATAGAGAAAAAAGTTGATCAGAGTTCAATTTATCATAAAATGTGATTTTTTTCTCAAAACCTTTTGAAACTAAGAAAATCTACATTGATCTTGGAGGATTGGCCTTTGAACATACAATATTAGAATTTAATAAGTATAATATTGCATCATATTTCATAATGAGTATTCAATAGCCTTAAGCCCTATGTAGGGGTGCCTCACATGCATTTTCTAAATTGAAGCATTGAGTTTTAAAGCTCATAGATTTGGTGTAAAGCTTGAAGTAGAAACTACAAAGCAGACAAACCAACTTGACATTATAGGATCTTGAACTAACACTTTTATGCCAAGGGCTACAAAAGTTTCTGGGGCCAGATTTGGGTAACTTCACCATAATGTTTGTCAGCAAGATATGTTCAGATTTTATAGTTTGAACACATCATTGTGTCATTATCTAAATTCTTTTAAGACCATAATGTTTGTCAGCAAGATATGTTCAAATTTTATAGTTTGAACACATCATTGTGTCATTATCTAAAATTTTTGAAGAGCTCATTATCAAATCCATGGATCGGCAACTCGGCTAGGGCATGGAAGCATGAGCATCGGATGAATAGGAATAGAGGATTCAAGAGATCACCTCTCCCATGCAAGTAGAGATTAGCCATGGAAATACTAACTCTAAACCTACTCTAATCACTAATCAATCAACTCCTACACACATCAAGTCCACCAAAGTCTGGCTTACCATAGACTAGAAATCCCAAGCACACTAATGATAAGCACACACTAGTTACCACATGTCAATCACGGCACTTCATCAATAGCTACACACATGAGGTGAATGGTGCTAGACCTTCATAAAACCTATCTACACTCAGGAAAACAATAGGGCACACACACTAATTACAAGATTAAGACCCAACTTAATCAACCTAATTAGTGATGCTAAATATCACAAATCGAATGCTTATGGAAGAATAGGAGTGGTTAATAGCAAGAAGTACATACATCTCTCAAATCTAGAATAATGAAAGTGTAATACTACTTCATGAAAAGATGAAATGTAGAGAAGAAGTAGACTAATGATAAAATAAGGATTAGATTAATCAAGAAGAGCTTACTCTAATTACAATGGTTAGCACTAGCCTCTCAAGCATGGACATTAAGCTCAAGGCTAGGCCATAGAGTGAACAATCAAGAGAGAGAGAGAACTCTCAAAAGTGGATCCTCAAGAGTGGATACTCAAGAATGAAGCCTCCTTTCATAAAGGCTTCCTTTTAAGGGCTTTCACCACAATCCCTTCTACTATGGGCTTAAGCTTGAGTCCTAAAACTACCATGTACAACTTTGGAACTCCAAGTGAGCCCAAGACTTATACAAAGTGAGTGGGAAATATTGTGACTTCCATAGCATACCTCGTGCTTGATGCATATTCGTTGTAGCATGTGGGTGTTAGCCACTGCTAACATTCTTCCATACTCCCAATAATTGCTTCATGACTGATAAGGCATCTCCTTTGATCTGTAAGCATCTAATTCCCAGCTGTAAGCAAATGTGAAAACCACCTTCAAGTGTACTCTGCTTCATTGTTACTCTTTGCATCAAGTTTCAGCCCTTGTTTCCTTACAAGCTTTCCTTGTGCATCATATATGACAATGCCTCCTGAAGTAGCATCATGAATTCTTCAATAAGAACCATCAAAGTATAACAATGAAGCATCAGAGATGGCAAGAGTCACAACTTTCTTCTTTCGCACTACCTCTTCTTTAACCCAAATAGGAGTGTCTTTATAAGTGAGTAAATCTGCCAGGGTAGCCAGAGTACTCTCTTCCACCAAAAAGATGAACTGAAACTCTTGAAGTTCAATAACCCATTTCATTATTTTTTTTGATATATTTGAATTATTGAAGACCTGGGGAAGCAATGAATAACCGGTGAGAAAGGTGAATGAATTTTGCGGCAAGTAGTGTCTGAATCATCTACAAGCATACACCATACTGGTCATCACCAATTCAATTTCAAAAAAATCTCTTTCGTGATGAGTCTTCACTGTACTAGTATAATGAAAAAGCTTCATATATTGAGATTCCTTCCACTTTTGCAACAACATAGCCCCAATAGTATCATCTCCCACTGATGGGTTTAACATAAAACTCTTTTTCTCAGTCAGGAGCTTGCATAATCGGTAGCGTACTCAAAACCTCTTTGACTCTTTAAAAAACATTTTCACAGTCACGAGACCACTCCAAGGGATCATTCTTAATTGTTTTGCTGCAATGGATACAATAACTGTGATGCCAAAGGTATGAAATGAGATAGATATTTAACCTTCTAATGAAAGTGGCCAATTGTCTGGTATCTTTTGGAGATGACAACAACAACAAAGCTTCCACTTTCTGTGGATCCTCTTCAAGCCCACTTTTTGAAATCACATGTCCAAGAAGCTTCACCCATGGCTATGCAAAATGACATTTTTTAGGATTCAGCTGACCCTCGCATTCATCATACCTTGCAACATTCATCTCAAGCTTTTGAACATGCTCTTTTCTTGAACTATATACACAAAAATCATATATGAATCCTTTGACAAACTTCCCAAGGAGCGGGATAAGGATCCAATCTACTATTGAAAGGACGCCCTTTCAACAATGTTTTCACAAAGATTCCATAAAGATTCCTCAAAGATTCTAAAGATTCCACATGAAGATGGTGATGAAGTAATAATGAAGATGAAGATGGATGCTGCAACATGAAGATACGAGTTCATGGATGTCATCGAATATCCCGTTATTATTATTTTGAGCCATTACGGCCACTTTTGTAATGTTTACGGGAAACTCATATTTTAAATCGGCACTTGTATTTTGGCCACAGATGCTTGTATAATGAGTAAAGCCAACTCAGTTTCTTGTAATTAAGCTCTATAGAAGCCTAGAGACAATTTAGGTCATTTGGTCGGACATTAGGTTTGAAGGCTTTGTATATAAGCTGAAACCTAAGGCTTTGTAAAAAAACACATTACGTTATCTCAAATAATATACAATCGTGGGTTCTGCAGCACACAGTAGTGAGCTTCACGCACACACACCGTTGCGCACACTAATCACATTGCAGATATGAGAGTAGGAGCGTGTTAGCATGGAGGAGCTCTCCGCGTCGACGCAAGCAATGCAAGCCGAGGACCACATCGTGAGCCCGCCTGCTACGAGCTATATTTGTTCGTAAGTACCTCAAACGACATCCGTTCTGAATGATCGAGTAGTCGTTAGAATCAGGGTGAGAAGCTCTTCGTGTTGATGTCTTTGGAGATCAGTTCCAGACACTTTGGAAATTGCTATTTTGAGTCTATCGCGACAGCAATTAGAGGTCTTACAGTTATGGTTTTCAGGGTTTAGGTGTTTGGCCATATAGGATATGTCCTTATGAGTCTTGCCCTCCGATTTCGAGTCATTCCGATATGATTTGAGACTGTTTCGAGATTGTAGTGTTTCGTAGGATGCGTTGTCTGTTTCTTTGCTTTATGGTAGTGTTGTGGTAGGATTAGTGACTGTAGAGTGTTGTTCGTGTCTAGCTCAGGGTTGACAACCCGGAGATTGCCTCCATGCCCTAGTCGGGTCAGCTACGTCTTCGGATTGACAGTTTGTTGGTCTGTGTTCTCGCTGTGCTCCATCGTCCATCGCGGCGTACTCGCTAACATTGGCGCCGCTGCCGGGGATGAAGCGCCTAAACTAGCGTAGACCGCATCACTCGTGTTTGATAGTATAGCGTTTCTCTAGAGTTTTCTAAAGTGTTGTCACCATTTGCCTTCTTAGTGGGAAGTCAGAGAGCGGATCTCTTGACTGAGGGATAGCCAGGGAGCCTGCGTCTCGCCGAGGTGGTCCACCATGAGGTTGAGGTATCGTTATATTATTTTGTTGTGTGTTTAGATTAGGTTTTATGGTTTGTGTGTTTGGTTGTGACTTATGGTTGTGAAGAACTTGAAAGAGAAAAAACGCAAAGAAAAACGCAAAAGGTAAGCAGGAGGTTATTTGCTTGCCAGAAAGCAAAAACAACCATTCAATCATCCAAAGTAGGACTTTAGGTAGTGTAGGACATCTGATGTTGATCTAAAGCAATTTTGACATGAAAATGTGCTTGAAAATACAAAAGGCGGAATTGTGATGATTATGGTAAAAGTGCTCTAAAATGGTCGTTTGAAAGGCGATTTGAGTGCTTGTTTTTGCATTTGAGACCTTAAGGTAGGGGGAAACCACAGATTTGGTCCAATCCCCCCCCCCCCCCCCCCCCCAAAAAAAAAAAACCTCTAAAAAACCCAAAAAACAAAAATCTGAAACCAAATCTGCAATTTTCAAAAAAGTTGGACCTCAAGACCTTGTTTTGCATATGCTCTAGAGCTTGTATGTAAAATTTCAAAGCATTTGCATCAGTGCTTGAGCATCTAAGTGGGAGTTTGCTTTTTCTGAGTGTAAGGAAGTGAACTGTGAAATGCTTGAATCCAAAGGAAAAGAAGTCCAAATTGAATGAAACTTTGGGGATAGGGTTCTAAGGGCATTGGGAACCAAACTGTCCAAAAACAGAGAAAAAAATCACTTCCCAGTGGCTCTCTGCCCAGTCTATCGCGATAGACTGATGAATTGGAGATAGACTCACAATCACACAAAACCCCTCATACCACAGGTAAAACACATCAATACAAGGCTGCTCCCAAAAGTTGAGTGTACTTGGACACCTGCTTGACCACCAAACCTCAAGTCTGATGTTTAGAGTCTAAGTTCAGAGACACAGTGGTAAAAAGACCTTGACCAATAGTCTAAACATTGCACAACTTTGTGTATTCACTATACACAGGATAAGGAAACTAGTTGTGAAGAGAACTTTGTAAAAAGACCAAAACTGGGAAACTTTATGAGCCTATCGCGATAGGTTGGGGATATTTAGCTGTGGACCTTATTTTGCAAATCCCTCCTAGGGATAGCTTAAGCACAGCCTACACAGCATACACACCAAATTTCAAGGTGTGGATCACTAGAAGTGAATCTAAAGCCCAGATAGAGATTCAGGTTCTGACAAAAACACTAAAAATGGCCCAAAACACAAACCAAGTGTCCAAATTGCATGAAATTTGGGGGATAGACACAAGAGAGTAAGGGGAATCTAAAAGTGAAGTCACAATTTTGAGTTGACTTTTCTTGCACAATCTGCTGTGCCTATCACGATAGACTCATGACATTTTGAGTGGGACAGTTTTTGGAAATTGTGACTAGATAGCTTGAATCCACTCCTCACCTAGACCTTAACCTTCATTTCAAATTTGAAATTGGACATCAAGAAGACCACCAAAGCACTTGTCTGGTGTTTTGAGTCAGACTTCAGAGACAAATTGGGTAAAGGGACATGACCAAATTTCCAAACCTTGTGAAAATTGGTATACATGATCTACAGAGGGTAGGGAACACATCTGTGAAGAGAAAATTTGAAAAAATTGTCATTTTGACATACTTGGTGAGTCTATCGCGATAGACTAAGAACCCAATGATAGAAACCAAATTTTTCAAAAACCTCTGTGGCATAGCTTGGAAAGGTGCTATCAAGGACACATAAAAATTTTGAAGTCATTTGGACATCAGAAAGTGGGTTTAAGACCATTTGAGAGGATTCAACTTGTAGAAAACACCAGATCTGGTCTATTTGACAAAGTACAAGTCCAAACCACTTGAAAATTGGTAGGAGGACTAATTAAGGAGAGGTGTTGGAACACAGTGGTATAGTCAAAGTTCAAGTTTGACCTATAAAAGGGGTACTTGCTGAGTCTATCGCGATAGACTCAAAGCAGGGCCAAAGAAATTGAAAATTTCAAAACCCTCTGGAGCATAGCTTGTTTAGCCTCTCAAGAGGTTACACACAAAATTTGGTGGATTTTGGACATTGGGAAGTCATCCTAAGTCTATTTTCTAGTGATCAGATAGACTTAGAATTCTAGAGTTGGAATTAGAGACCTAAGAACAAGTCCAAAACAAGTGGAAATTGGTGAGCAAGGTGTACAGAGCATAGGGAACACAGTGGTGAAGAGAAATCTGGAAAATTTTCAAAACTGAAGAATCTGCTGAGTCTATCGCGATAGACTAGGGTTTTTTCACAAAATTTGAAATTTTTGAAAATTGACCTTATGGCCTTGTTCTACATGTTGTTGTGAGCCTATGGTTAAATTTTGAGTAAATTTGGAGTATTGTAAGTGCATCTAAGAGGATTACTTCACAAGATCAGAAAAGAAACTGTTGTTTGATGCAATTTACAAAGGAAAAGTATTCCAAATTGGTTGAAACTTGGTGAGTAGTATCTCAAGAGAAGGGGGAACTCAAATATGTGAAAACAGTTGAAAAACTGTATCCCAGTAACACTCTGGTGAGTCTATCGCGATAGACTCAGAAATTCACTGTAGAAAAATCAAAATTCAAATCTGACTTCATATTTGGGTTCAGAAGGCTCATTATACCATGTACACAAAGTTTGAGTGCATTTGGACATCTGCAAGAGGTACTTTGTGAGTCTATCACGATAGACAACTGAGGAAAAAATTTTGAGAAATTTTTTGAAATCAAGTATACCACTGGGTTTATCATTGCCTAAGGAGTGCACACACCAATTTTGGGCTCAAACTGACCACTTGCAAAAACATCAGATAGAGCAACTTTCCAAATTACATCTCACTGTTTTGGTCATAACTTTCACAGACGGCCTCCGATTCCAATTTTTCTTTTATCAAAATGTAGCTTGAGAGCAGCACTACAGATCTTAGAGTAAATTGACCTAAGCGGTTGCCAATGGCATGCATTTTGGTCAGTTTTGAAAAAAAAACGCTGTTTAAGGCCTCAAAATGCATCCGGAAGTCAGGGGTGTCTAAAACCGACAATTTGAGAGAATTGTGAGAAAACGTTCACGGTTTTGGACATAGTTTTGGATTTGTCCTGACCAAAACACTTGAACACACTGAGAGAGGTATTCCGACAGCAAGCTAGATCTGTTAAGCCTAGAATTCATGTCTACATCAGACTCAGACTCAGCTTATATAAGCACATGGATTGTAGGGATAGATGAGCACCCGCCCAGAATAGATCTTTCAAACCTACAGTATATAAAGACCAATTTTGTGGAGAGAGTTTGGACATATAATCATGAAAGTGAAGGACTATATAAGTATATTAATGGAAATCAATTCAACCTTTACAGTTGCTTAGAGCCTTACTCAGATGAGCTGACAGAATACAAGCTCTTATATGTTTATACATACGAGGTCAACCGACAATGGACATCTTTATTTGTTGACAAGTATGGACGAGAATATAGAGCTGTAGAAAGCACAAATCCGCGAACCAAATTAGAGATTAGTGGATATTTGGTCAATGAAGGACCTCAGATACATCCACCAAACACAGGAACCTCTAAGAGAATTCCAAAGAGGGGACCACCACCTGGATTTCCTCCTAGAGCGATAACGAGAGATGAAACGATACCAGAGAGGAGTATGGTTCCATACTTTGCACCCCAAAGTATAAGACCATCTCAGCTAAGAAAATGGGTAAATAGAAAGTACAATGGCATAGGAAACCCATACGCCCATGTCTCGGCTTTCAAGCAAGTCCTACGAGCAGAACGAGTAGAGGACTTCCACACGCAGTATGAGGGTTTTGGACTTACATTGGAGGACAATGCACAAGCATGGTTTGAACTATTGAACCGAAGAGAGTTCACAACCATTGAGAAAATGTTGGATGAATTTGTTCAAGAATTCTCCAAGAGGGGCATAAAACATAACACCCTTCCTAAGATTCAGGAATTTAAACAAGGCGAAATAGAAACATTGAGCCATGCAATAATGTGTTTCAAGAAATATGTTACTAGATGTCCTACCCAAGAGTTACCCACGCCAGAACGTCAGATCCTATGCTTCATCATAGGACTTAGGAATGAGAATCTCCAAAAGGACCTATAAAGACATATTTAGGAAATATGGGAATTATTCAAGTCCCATTTTTAAAAATGAGACTTAAAACTACATTATTTTTTGTTAAATTTGTCCTTATTGTTGTTTGTGTGGACCTTTTGTCCAATATAAAATAAGGCACTAGCACATGAATAAGGGGCTCAAACTTAACCTGACCAACCCTTACTTGTTGTTGTTGCTCACTAATAGATATGAAGAATGTTTGGGTATAGAAGGGGCATGCTGCTCAAACCAATATATCCAATTTTTTATAAGGGGCTCAAACTTAACTTGACCAACCCTTACTTGTTATTGCTGCTCACTAATAGATATGAAGAATGTTTGGGTATAGAAGGGGCATGCTGCTCAAACCAATATATCCAATTTTTTATAAGAAAATGGCAAGATGTTCAATTTTACTATAAGCTTCTACCTCTTGCTAGGCATTGAGCTTGAGACTCATGACCCTTACGTGCCCCCATTCTATGTCCCTTAGTGTAAGCTTCCACCTCTCACTAGGCATTGAATGGGGGTACATAAGGGGCATGAGACTAGAGCTACCACCATGACCACGTTCAAGGTACCAGTAGGACATGATGAGCACACTCAAAATTTGAGCCTCCACCTTGCTATATGTATGTAAGGTGCATGAATCAAGCATCCACCTTATTCTAGGTACATAAGCATGACAAGGTTGAAACTCCTTTTTCTTGGTCTAGGTAGTTAAGGGGCATATGATAAAAAATCCTCAGCCTTCATATGGGTAATAAAGGGGTAAGTTGAAGCCTCCACCTTCATCTAGGTACGTAGAGGACATGAGGCTCAAACTTAAGTTCGAGCCTGATATGTCTCTTTAATACCTAAAGTAAGGTTGAAGTTCAAATACTTGGGGCTATGTTCTAGGCATGTAAGGAGAGTGAAGCATTCAAACCTCTTTCTTGTTCCAAACCCATAGGTAAAGACTTGAGTCTCGAACTTAAGCTCTTGTTTGTGCTCTAGCTATGTAAGGGGGAGGAAGCTCGAGAAATTGCCTTATTCTAGGTATGTAAGGGACATGAGGCTCGAAATTAAGTTCGAGCCACTACCTTGCTCCAAATTTGTAAGTAAAAATTTGTGCCACCATCTTGTCCAAAATCAATAAGAGCGTGAGGCTCGAGCTTAAGTTTGAGCCTCATCGTGCTCTAGGTATGTAAGGGACATGAGGATCAAACTTAAGTTGGAGCCATTGCCTTTCCAAGTATAAATTTGAGCCTCCATCTTGTTCAAAGTCAATAAGAGGGTGAGGCTCAAACTTAAGTTAGAGCCTACACTTTGCTCTAGGCATGTAAGGGACATACTTTGCTCTAGGCATGTAAGGGACATGAAGATGTAAGCCTCCAATGACCTTGCTATAAGTCAAAAAAGGACATGAAGGTGTGAGCATCTACCTTGCTCTTTAAGTCAATAAAGGGCATGAGGCTAGAGCCTATACAGTATCACCATGTTAACTAAAAAATGCGGAATGACAGTCATATCACATAGCTCAAAAATATAACCAAGGCTAACACCAAAAAGTTAAAACTTTCCAAGCCTTTTAAACTACACACACTATAAGCAAAACTACTTATTCGCTTGTCTGCATGGCACAATTGGCATTAGCCTTAGACTAAAAATTAACTGTACATTAGCCAATTGATGAGAGAATGGCGTTCCGTGTGGCCCACTCATGATGTGAACTCTCAATTTTGTTAGCCCACAAAGCTCAAAGCTGTGGGCTTGGCTAAGGGAAACAAAATTACAACCACTTGCAAGTGATCTAAATGATTAGCTAATATCTACGCTAATGCCAAGACTTGATCGGGACTATTGTCCGACACTTTGCAGCTATCGTCTCACCATTTTCAAGTGATGTAGCTGTGTACATTGTCCGCCACTCTGTAACTACCGTCTCACCAAATTCAAGTGTTATTAATACTGGGCTTTGCCCCTATTGCATGGGCACGCCAAATAGCAGACACGTCACAATGTTGTAGACGTCCGTGAAGATCCCAGATCAAGCCCCGTCACCAACATGAGGGAGAGGCCCGAGGTCGCCAAGAGCGCCGTTTGCTTTCATTCACAAGATTTGGTAGCGCAAATTCAACAGCAGCCACACAAGGAGGCTCTTTGAAAGGATTATGCAGGCGAGGGTAGCACAGCCATGGGCAGTTCGATTATGGTGAAACAGGCTCTGCAAGATCAAGGCACCATGTGCTAGTACACAAGGGTAGTTAGGATGAGTGCATGATGGAGACCTGTGCGAGAAGCGTGAGAAACAGTGCGTGACTAGTGGTGTGAGCATCGAAGGGGAGACAAGATCAAGATGATCAAGCTATGGCAGCAAAGAAGACAGGAGGTTTAGCTCGTTTTCAGCCTGCAATGCCAATAGCCATCGTCTCATCACTGTTGGGGGCTAAAAATTGCCAAGGGCTCAAGGAGTTCCCGCAAGAAATAATATAAGCTGCATAACTGCAACAATATTAAGGTCGTTCAGCTTGGAGCTGCATGCAACGTACATACAAAATAGTAAGTGATTTCCTGCATCATTATCTTGCATTGATGTGAAAGCTCAGCATTGCAGCAAACAGTGGAGCACCTAACGTGCGGCAATGAACGATATCTGCAGACGGCATGGGAGAACGTCGCCGTCAAAATCTGACGAATCTGGTGTGTGAAATTCAAAATTCAAATTGAAGTGAATCTCCTTTACGAGGTTCACATGATTCCTTATCTTGAGCTTAATAATGGTGCACCGCGCACGCCCCTCAATTTTTGCCTAGTGAGCACACACACACACACACCTTTTCACTAGCCTCTGGGAAGAGAACCCCAATGTCTTTTAATCATGAAGCATTGCTTTCATCTCGTTCGACCTCAAGCTCGAGCTTCACTCTTTCTCTTGAGGTTCTTGATCTAGAATTTGAAGATGCACATAAGGTAAGAGGGCCACTTGTATTGCACCAAAATAAACACAGTGCTTTTTGTTGTCTCAAGCCTCCCTACTATTTTGCTAGCATCTTCTTCTTTGCCTTGTCATTGAAATCCTTATGCAAGAAAAGCTATGCATGGATTTGTTGTTCATAGGCAAAGACGGAAGGGAAAAATATGCGCAAAAAGTAATGTGGCATGCAAGGATTAGTAGAAGCACATATTAAAACCCTCTTCTAAGACTTTAGGCGATAACCATATCATCCGCTAGGCTAAGGGATTGAGCATGTTATAAGATCCAAAGTGAAACATCTCTCGCATATAATATGCTCATAATTGGGGGCCATCATTCTTCTAGACCCCTTACCTCTATTACGATCTACCTCAAGTTTGAACCTCAACACTTATTTGAGGTGGTTTTGGTTGTAAATGATACAAAGATGTCAGACTCCAAGGTAGTCATCTTGCAATATCTCTACAAGAACTGAGGAACCTCTTTTCCATGGTTATGCCAACGCAATTTGGACCACCCATTTGGTTTGTAAGTATTTTCAAAGAGCCTTGATCTAAACTTTCAGTCTCAACATCTCTTGGGTTGCAAGATGGAGAAGAAAATACCATCCATGCTAGCATTCATTTAAGAATTGTAGGCAAGAATGATGTGAATCCTCCACCAGAGTTTAGTTGCTCTTAGAAATGAAGGCAAGAAGAATTGTCCCATTTTTGCGTATTTTTCCCAAAATTCCTAAATGCGTATTTATACATGAAAAGATACCAAACCTTGGAAGAGGTGACCAAAGCGGCAGTTGACCTAGTTGACAATTGCAAATTCTATGAAGATGGTCATAAGAAGATGAATGATGTGAGTGAGAAAAAGAAAACCGCTGATCTTGAGGATCAAAGAGGGAATCTAGGACAAAACCAAGTAAATGTTGAGGAGCAAATCATAGAGAATGTGATGCAATGCATCAACCACTCTGACAGAGTACTAGCCTATAGAATTCCTCAACGACGAAGGTGCATGACATGTGGAGGGGACCATCCGACGCAACATGGTCCTGACTATAGACCTAAGACTCCACCAGGGTTTGAGCATGTTATGTCTCTACCGCCTAGATATCATCCTGTAGCGGAACAAGTGTTCTTAAGTGAAAGACCCATAGCTGCTAGAAATGCATGTGAGTCATGAGCTTCAAACAGAAAGATATGTGGTAGATCAGAGGTCACTTCAAGGTAAATATCAAGTATTGCCACAACAACCAATACGTCCATGTGACAGATGTGGTAGTAGTGATCACTTGATTAAGGATTGTCCACACCATGATATCATGATAAATGTATATTGTAATGAGTGTGCAGTCACACATATGATTTTGGATTGTCCTAAGAATCCAAGAAAGAAAGGTAAAATGCAACCACATGTTACCTTTCCTTCTACCATCAAATCAGAGAAAGAACGAGCCGCAACAAAAGGAGAGACGACAACAACAATAGAGCAAGAAACAATTGCAAAAGAACAAGTGCTTAAACAACAAGAAGATGAAAGTAAGCAAGTTGCTCCAGTAAACGTTGTCACAAGAGCACAAGCAAAAGTGCAAGAGCAGAAGCCTACAGATGGAGAGACTAGTAAGAGTTCCAAAAGCCATAGAAACTCTAGACGAGCAAGAAGGACTAGAATGAAAGCGAGACTAGAAAGGGAGAAAGGAGAAGGAAAGGTTGTTACAGCTGAGTTGGAAACAACTCAAGAGCAACAGACAGCAAATGGAAGTTGAAACCCTTAAACCAGCTGAAGCACCCAAGAGTGCTAGTTCAGGAGGATCTTTCCTAGTGGACAAAGTGAATGAGCCTTTAGAGGCGATTTTATAGGCTTATGAGGCTAGATTGGCAAATAGACAGACCTTAGAACAAAGATGGATGACCCATCCTTATCCCAAACTAGAGAAGCAGAGGCTAGAAATGTGTAAGCAGCTCATTAAAACTGCTCAAGCATTGCTAGAACCACCTCCACCAGAATTGAAGGATAGAATAGTCACCCCAGTGCACAAAGATGAGAGCATTAAAGTAGACGAATTGTCTAGAGAAGAGGTAGATCATAGGGAAGAACCACTGCCAAGGTCGCAAGACTCGAGGGTAGTCCAAAATACAACAGATGAATCAATGAGGGATTTCCCACCCTATGTTCCTATAGTTGAGGAGCAGTGGGCAGAGGAGTTATGGAAGGCTTGCCGAGATGCCCAAAAAAGAGAAGAGGATGCTGGACCAGCACCATTTCCTGAAATCACATTAGATAGACCACAAATGAGTGTTGATGCGAGGTCATATGATGGTGACGTAGGATCGGTAGCCTCCGAAGACAGTAGACCTGCATCGTTAAGAGCTTTGCCACAGTACATGGGAGATTTTGAGGCAAAGTCTGAGATTGTGAGAGTTCCATCACAGAGGCTATGAGGGACAAAAGAATTGGACACAAAAATTTTGACTTACTTGCTATCCACTCCAGTGAAGTGCACAATTACATTGGCAGAACTTTTGAAAATCAGGCCAAGTATGTGTACGGATATAGGAAAATGCTTGGAAAAAATTGGGATCAAAAGCCCGTTAAGGTTCCTGGAAAAAGAGCTAGATGAGATCGAGAAGCCTAGATCAAATGTAAGACCGGTACCTCTGAATAAAGTAGGAGAGTACTGTGAAGGAGAAGATGGTAATGCCACTTTGCCGGTACCTCTGAATAAAGTAGGAGAGTATTGTGAAGGAGAAGATGGTAATGCCACTTTGCCGGTCGAGTACAATGGGATTGAAACAAAAGCTATACTTGACAACGGAGCAGGAATTGCCATAGCAACAAAACGAATATGGGAGAAATGGGGTAGGCCCGCCTTTAGAACAACCAGAATAAAATTAAAGTTAGCGGATGGGCATGTGGAAAGACCCATGGGATTGCTAGAAGCGATAGTGGTGTCTTCTTGTGGTATAGAGTATGCGCATACTTTTGCCATAGTTGACTTTGGCAAGAAAAATAACTATGAAATCATCCTTGGAAGACCATTCATGAGGCATGGTACAAGATTGGGGTTATGATTATCTATACTTGAGACATGCTGAAACCACAAGACGTGTAAATATGAGAAATCATAGTTACCAAGATGTAACTAGAACGCCCGTGGAAGATTTTGATTCTGCAACACAAAGTGGATCAACAGACCATCCGTGGATGGGCAAAAAGAAAGAAATCTGGATGTGTGGAGCATCGGAGTGTAGTGACTTTGGAAGAAATGAGAATGCCTTAGAGAGAGTCTTAGAAGATGATGCTTACATAAGAGAACCTTTTCCGGAAGAGGTGTTAGAACCGCTAGAGTGGAATCAGATATTGGCTACTTTGGATTTCTGTGTTTATGAGACCACACCAACAAAATTTTGCGATGAGAATGGGTATGACATAGTCCCCTACTACATGCTAAGGGTTATGTGTGAGACAGATGAAGAATCTGAGAATGATGAACTCAAAGTCAAGACAAATGACTCTATGGGTGATCCTGCTTGTGCTTCATATAATGAAGGGTCAGATAGGCAAGAAGTGAATACCTCAATGATGTCTACAATATCATTGGGTGGTATTGCTACACTTGCTACAACAGAGGGAGGTATGAAAGCTATCCAAAGTGCTAGATGCAAATCACCACCACATGATGCATCTCTCACCACTAGAACCTCAGACGTCGACAAGGAGTCCAGGCCAAAGATTGCTCAAGTCACTCAAGAGAACACAGGCAATCTAGTACCAAAGAAGATCAACTTTTTGCTAAGTGCACAAGACGGAGTCAAGATGAATTTTATGGCAAAAATTGATACAAATTCCACGACTAATGTCATGTCATATGGCATGTGGTTACTTCTAGGTAAGCCAAAGCTTTATGATATTCAGATAAAGGTAAATCTCTCACTTGAAGTGGATGTTATAAGTATGGGGATTGCAGAAGCTACTGTCCAACTACACTCACAGAATGTCAAAGAAAAATTCTTGGTGGTAGATTCTCGACAAATGGGAACACACTTGATTTTGTCCAAGCCATGGGCACAAGTCTTTGAGACGAGCCTGAATCTTCAACAATGGTCATCATGACAAGCTATCAAGTGGCAACAGAGGTCAAGCCTACAACAGTTCAAAGATTCTTGGCTATTGAAAAAGGCAAAGCTAAAGTAAGCCCGCAGTCTCTAGCCCAGCCAATGCAAGTGCAAGACAAAGCCTCTACATCAAAAGCCAAACCATCAACAAAACAATGGAAACCCAAGAAAAAATTCTATCAACCAAAGTTTCCATCTCCCGAAAGTCTCCAAAGGAAGTCAAAACAGGTCAACCAAGTGCTAGTATCCAAGGCACATATTAAAGTTAATGATCCAATTTGGATACAATCACAGGAACAACCTCAACAAGCAAAGGTAACAGGATGGATCACATCAAGCGAGTCAATTAATGCACAAGGCTACAAGAAAGGAAATTCAGATGTTTGGGTCAACAAGCCCAAGATAACAGCCTGGCGATATCCATCCCATGACAACCACTCAGTCGGGAATCAACAAAGCCGTCAACGTCAATCACATAACTCAACCAAGAGAAAGGATAGATACAAAAAGCAAAAGAGAAGGTCTTCCACTGGACAAACCATACGACAAGTCTGGGTAATGAAATCAGAATTCTACCAGACTACCCAACAAAGTCAAGTGAAGATCACCTCCAAGCAAGTCCAAAGATTCATTCGAGTCGAGTTACTCAAAGCGCAAGGATTCTATGAGGGTAACTTTCAAATCTGGTTACCTAAGGTAGTAGATTATCAAGGAATCACCCAGGAAAAGCAAGAAACATCAAGAAATCAAGTGCAGCCACCCGCTACACCCAAGAGTACTACAACTTATAGATGGATCCCTCGTCAATTACTACAAGAGCAAGGCTTTTACAAAAGCAACTGCCATATTTGGAAGTTAAAGACAAGGTACCATCAAGTCAAAGAAGAAACAAGGCAAGTGGCAAAGGACATCACACCATGCCCAAGAACAATGTGGGTTCCAAAATCCGCGATTGAGGCTCAACAACAAGAAAGATACACAACTCCTTTACAGCCTCTTAACAACAAAAAGAAAGCAACGGTAAATGCGGAGGTCACAGTTTTGAAGAACACTATCTGGAAGAAGAAGACTTCATCAACCATTGCTTCAACATCAATACCTGTCTCATCAAGCGACCACAATTTGCTACCAAGGAATGAAGAGAAGATATATGCCAATGTATTGGACAACATGTTATCTCAAACGGAAACTAACGAGAAAGGCCTAAACATCAAAAGCATATGGAATTGGATTTCAAGCCGCGATCAGGTAAGTCCAAGTCGCCATTAAACTTACATGGCACAAGAGTCTAGAGTCGGGCAGCTAAGCCACTAAATGAGCGAAGTGTCAGACCCAAGCTTCAAGTTAATATTTTTCTGTGGTCTATGAGTCTAGCTAATAGGTATAAGCTCAAGCTGTAGAGCTGAGCATACATAAAGTCATGTCGCTCATGCTGGAAGAGGTGAGCATAAGAGTCAAAGTCCATATAATATATAAGGTGGAGAAGGCGGAGTAGTCCAAAACAAAAACACTCACGCACTTGACAAGGGAGGAAGAGTGGAGAAACCTCAACAACGAAAACCCTTCTTGTGAGTAGTGAAAGCTTTTGAAGCACTCAGGCTATATGTTTTGCTAGCTACACTAACTCCATGAAGAACCCATCAATACTCTTCTCTCGCACCACATCTTGTTTAACATGCATAACTCTGTGCAAGCATATAGATGTCCCATCATTGGACATATGCATTAGGCACTCTTTTTTATTCCACCCATGCACTTACACAAACAAATGACGATGACCAAGCGAAAATAGGTTTTATGAGCCTTTGCTCAACAACAATGACTCTAACTTCAAGCTACTAACACTTATCCATGTATATCAAGCCCATACTAGTAGCCATATAGCCATATGTACTTTAACTCAGCATAACTCTATAACATCAGAACCTAAGTACGTATATCCTCGCATTTAATTATGACTAAAGACATTTTTTCCCACTGGGTTTTCCCTTTAGTCTTATCCAGGTATCCAAGACCTTCATTTTGTATATACGCTACATTGTACTTTTACTCTTTTATTTTTTATAACAACAAAAACAAGAAGAACCACGATATCCCCACACTACTAATTGCAAATCTACTGACAAGTCAAAAGGAAAAGGCCAAATAACAGCTTGACAAAGCTTCAAGTCAACTTACAGGTACGACTTCCAGATAACAACCACAGGAAAGGCAAACTCGAGCTACAATGACAACCAACTGCTTTACCCATCCTTCTTAATTCTATCGTATTGACTTTCCCTCTTCAACTAGCTCAATCTTCACAAGATCCCCAACAAAACCCCTTATTTCCTGGTATGAAGTGATAAAAATATATGGAAACTTGTCCAACATTTTAAAGTACTCCTTCTTTCTCCTTGCGTCGAATCAATACTCAATATATTTTGAATCAACTCTTTCTTCACTGGCAATTTCTGTTTAGGCTGCATCAACTCTTTTAGTTGCTCTAAACGGCTTGAAGCATTTAAAATTCTTGACACTTGTAACATTTCACCCACTTCCCTCTTCCCCTTGTCTAGCAAAAAGAATGACACTTCACCCTCAGCACTGTAGTTGGAAGCCAAGTTACTTTCTGAATCTTTCAAACTATCTTCAATGGTAACTTCGGATTCATCATTTTCACTCACATCTTCTAGTGCCATAGGTTGCTTGGTAGTCATATCAAACACCCTCTTTTCACCCTTCCTACCATACACGTAGATTGTGCCCTTGCCCCAATCTTGCACATCACCAACAAATCTCGACCAAGGTCTTCCCAAAATGCGAGGAAAAGCTCCCACTCTAGCTGGCATAATATGAACGTTTACTATAACCTTCATGTTAAAGACTACAACTTCCAAATTCTTAATCATCCCCAAACACTCAATTTGTCATGGCTCACTAGTCAAATCCAAAACACAGAGCTCCCGCATGTAATTATACCTAGTCTCTCAGCACATGACTGTGTGATCACACAAACTTGAGGACCTCCATCAATGTAAGCCTCTCCCATGCCCACACCTTTGTGCCAAGCGTTCACCACATGACAAACGTCGAGTATCTCTCCCACAACCAACACTCTGACTTGTCAATGCTTTGACTCTTTCTCTGGATTCACTAATGACTTCCACTGCCTCTTGAGTTTGGGCACCATATTCATCAACTGTCCAAAAGTACAATCTACCTTCCTCCCAATCAAGTATTCCTTTAAACTGTAAGCTGTTTGGCCTTCTCACAAAGGTAAATCTGCTACTTAAAAGCATCTATGAGGTCTTCTCTTTCTCTTGGCTTTTGCATCTTCACCCTCTTTCTTTTTCCCTTTCTTTTTTCTACGACCTGGAGAGGCATATCCTTCCCTCTCTCTTTTTCCTACGTGCAGCATATCTGCTTTTTTCTTTTCAACCCGCACCACATTCACATGACCACCAGAGGTTGAGGCCTTATATTTTTGTTCAGTACCTTGATCTCCCCATATATCCAATGCATAATCATTAGCCCTGTTAGGAATCTGCTAGGAGTGGGAACATATCACCTCCCATCCTTGTTGGCTTTGAACAATAAGTGTGACCAAGTTCCCCACAATTATAACGGGTAGCAATGGACCTCCTCTGCGGCTCAAAGATGCCTTGTCCACAACCCGCATCATCATTAGGATGAGCTTCACATGCCTGAGCCATTCCTTGTCCACCTCCACGACCATGACTGCATCCACCTCCAGGAACACTGAGTTGCAATTCTTGCATCATGGTCACCATGTATTGCATATTTCTCTATAGCCGTTTAGTATTAGCAAACCTTTGAGCAAGTTAGGCTCCAAGCTCAACCTGATTCTCCTCCTTTTGACCGCCATTATTTTTCACAGGGACCGCTTTCCCATACTCATTGAGTCCTTGAGCCTTCCATTCCTTCTCCCTAGCAATAGTGATTGCTTTCTCGAAGGTGGTGGGCCTTTTCAGCTCAAATTTGAACTTCAGAATTTCTTTTAGGTTTTCCACAAAATGGTCCTTCTTTAACATGGATGGAGGGATTTCCTTTTCCAAAGCTCGGGCCCATTTATCCCATAAACAATGAACATCATGAAAAAATCATCATCACTCTCATTACTCTTTTGCGTGTACCCCAAAATTGCATGCCAAACTTCATCAGGTACCTCAATGGATCCGTACTATGCTTGCCAAGAAACTTGCTTCACATGATTGTAGTCCAAAACTACCCTGAGGTTTGTGCCTGCACTAACTCTTTTGTGACTGTGTAACCAAACTTTTGCCTCATCCTGTAACTATATTGCAACAGCCGCAACAGTATATCTTGGTCTAGTATGTTCACAGTAAGCAATTGACTTCCAATTTTTCAATAAAAGTCTATGCATTCTCATTAGGAAATCCATGAAACTATGGGAATTCATCCGCCATGTTTGATTGCCTTACATGTGACATAGAAAGCTCAAGGAATGTTGATGGATCGCTCCAGTACCCATCCACCTCACACTGGGTAACCCAGCCCTCAGTGCTTGGCTTCACAAAACCTCACAACCCTCCAAAGGTTGCAATCCACGACTGCCTCAAGTGTTGTCCACAATTTGCAGATACATAGGCGGTTGTCCATCAAGACCCACATCCCTTTTCCATTCTCTGCCTGTAGAATAGACATATTTCACATGAATTGGAGCATAGGAGCACTTGCTCCTCCATGGGGGCACCAAAACCTTGTTAGGGTGCAAACAAGAAGGTAATTGAATGCCTCTATAGCCTTGCACGAGCCACACCATCAGAAGGAAGAACTATTAAAAACGGTCAAAAACACCTGGATTAAACACCTGTAGAGATTTATGAAAAACCCTCCAAGCATGGAACACACTCAAAATCAAGAGAAACAAAGGACATCATGAGATAAAGCTCCTGCCATGGAGATATTTGTAGAGACACAAAACCGAGAAGAATGAAGAAGTTATGGCCGCTCGAACATGGAGGTGTCCTTTCTCTTGCTAAAAAATGACCTCTCCGAAAGTTGTACAAGGTTTGGATGGCCATAACTCATGATGCCCAAGTCCGATTCACGAGCTATAAACCACGGCTGAAAATAATTACTAAAACCCGTATTTTGGGTACTTGAACAACGCAAAACATCAACATTTAAGCTTGGAAAAATCACACCTTTCTACATGATTTTTTACATGGTCGCTTCCAAAACTTGTAGGTCTATGTACACGTACATACACAAGGCTTTTTGGCATGACCTAGTGACTTTATTCTCATCCAAAAAATGCATGACTATGTACCATCATATGCAACGTACTAGTGAATCCCCCATGCTCTCTCTCTCTATCTATCTATCTCGTTCTGCACTTCTTTGCAAGCTCCATTGCCATGTCTTCCACCCATTGGCATCCTCCATAGACTCACTCCAAAAATGTGGTATCAAAGCGTCAAGAGCTCCTAGGTGGCACCATATTGAAGCACCATCGTTTGTTGCGGTCTTCCACGAAATTCCTAGATGAATCTCTAGGCTCGTGGTCTTATTGATAAGCGTTCCAAAACACTACTGCAATTGGAAAGTCTCCTAGGTGGCGGTGTTGTAGAACCAAACAGTTCCAGAGGCATTCTAAACTGTTGTCAACAATGATTAACATAGAACGGATTGAACTCTTACAAAGTTCATTTTAAACGTCTTCATAGCTTGCTATGGTGCCCAAGCATTCTAAGATGCTGCCAAACCCGCCAAGAGTTCTCTGTGCACTAAAGGAAAATTTATCTGCACATTGGTAACCATAGCCTCTCAAAATGCCTCTTAATGGAACTTGTGTGCAATTTTTTGGCCAACATATTGAAATGCTATCAACGGCAAGTCTTGGTGAAAAGAAACCTCTCAAAAGCTGAAGACCTTGACTTCATCGATAACAAAGTGAGCATCCTACATGGGCTTCCAATTTTTCAAAATCCATCTAACGACGGTTTTTCTTGTGCTTAACAGCTTCAAAGGAGTTTTCCAGGAGGTGATAACAGTACAGATTGATCCAATTGTACATGTTGCTCTTGCAAAAGGTAACCTTATGGATAAAGAGTATCAAGAACAAATATTTTCTATAGCGAACTGGCCAATCAGCACATGGAAAGTACAAAAGGTTTTTTTCCATGTCTAGTGTCATATATTTATGGTTATTTTCATTATTGCAACCATATATTTCCTATCAAATCCTTGTTTAGTTTGTCAATTATCGATTTACTACTATGTCAAAATTGTATGGGTTATAACACTACCACAAGGTAAAAGTGGTAAAAGCTCCCATCATTTTGGTTCCAGTCCTTATTGTAAACCACTTCTCATGAGGTTATTGGGTAAACCTCAATCCCAAGTTTGGAAGTGAACCAAAAACTCCATTTGATGGTAGTATTTTGACATACACCCTATGTGTTTGAGGGAGGGTTCATTGTCATAGCACCATGTTATGGGTCTACCAAACCCTTGGTTCTGACTACACCTTTTACACTCATGGTTTATGAGTGTACCACAAACACATGGTTAAGTTTAAACCTAAAACTCTTATGTCATGAGAATGGTGAGTTTAGTATGGGCTTGAGGGGGGAATTGTTGGGTTTCCAAGACCTAGTCAAATTAGGTCTAAAAATGTGGGAGCAAGCATATGCCATGTATATGATACTCTGAGGAATGGGAAAGAGTGGAAATAACTAGTTAAATTGGTCTAGAGCCTCACTCCCAAAATGTTTACCAATTTGGTTACTGCTTGCAAATAGTGAGGCGGTCCAGGGCGGGCAACAAGAGAGGTGACCTCTAAACACCTCTCAAGTCTCCTGTGCTTCTTAATTGGGGTTGGGGCAACCACAATCAAGAAACAACAACAACAAACCCAGAGCCAAAAAAATGAAGGGGCACCACCTACTTATGGTATGCGAACTAGGACGCAAGAGATATTCTAGCACAACCAAGAGGATGCGCCACAAACAGACACAAGCAACCTCACACCAAGACTCACATAAAATGGGCCAGAGAGAGCTAGAGAAAAGGGAAGAGAGAGAGGAATGGATCTTGCGTAATACCTTATTTGTGACTTGCAAATGGAGATGGTTCGTTATGTTGCTATCGTACAGCTTGTACAAAACTCACTCAATGCTTAGTGAATGCTAAACATTGCCAACACACACACACACACACACACACACACACACACACACACACACACACACACATTGTCTTAAGCTGTCGGATACCTCTCACCACAATACCCTCTTACAATGGACACAAAATTGGCAATGAAAACACACTAAAACACTTTCTAAAACAAAATAAACGATAAAACTCAAAGTACACAGGTCACCTTGAACTCACTAAACCGTATCGCACAAGTGGAAGGACGAAGATTTGAACGTCGAATCACGCCTTTGATGCACCAAACATCAATTTATTGATGATGGAGGAACATATACAATAGATATTGAACTCACGCTCTCTCATTTGCAATGTGTAGCTTGAAAGCTTCTCTCACACCAAGAGTGAAGCTCACAAAGTGGTTGCTACACCTAAGTCTCTCCTCACGCATAAAGTGTTGGAGTGCTATGTGAGATATTGGAGGTTGTCTTACAAGAAGGAGAGGGGCCTATTTATAGGTTGGAGACCCCTCATTAAGATTATTGGAAATCCTAATTTACAAACTAACAAATTAGGATTATGATTTTTTTGAATATCAAAACATTGTGGGCCTTCTTTGCCTACTTGAGTAATGGATGTGGGCTCAAAAAGAGGATTATTGATGGTAGATAAGGTGAAAGTAGATTTTTAAGGGGAGAGAGAGAGAGAGAGAGAGAGAGAGAGAGTTACTATCCACATGTCTTGAGGTGAGGTGTCTTTTATGGTTAGGTCAATAGCTATTTTGTGTTAGTATGTTAGTGGTTAGTGTTAGTAATCACTAAAAAGTTAATGATATATTTAAAATGGGTAGAATGGGGTGGATGGTTGAATGAAGTGAGGAAATCCTTGTGATGGTGAAGCTTGAAGAAGTTTTTGACTTACTTGTGTAGGTTCTCAAAATGACTGTCGATCTTCTTCTTTGTCTTCTCTTCTTTACGCCACCGCCGCCAAGGTTGATTATCATGATGAAAATGGTAATTTGGTTGATGAGATCTCTTGATTTGCAGAGGTTAAGCATGGTTTACATGCTGAATTTTATGTATATAGAGAAGGGGTAAGATGGAATTGTACTTTGGAAGTAATAGAGAGAGGCATAGAGATGGTGTATGTACATGGAGAGCTCATATGAGAGCTATGGGAGTAAGAGGGGAGGTTAATGGTGAACAAGGTGAGAGAAACCATTGAAGGTATAGGTTTGAGTGAGGGATTGAGAGGAATGAGTGTGTGTGTGTGTAGAAGTGTGGAAAGAGGTGAGAGAAGACTAAGGGCTACTTGTGAGAAAAGTGGGCAGACTGGGGTCCACTCAAAAAATCCTAGCTTATACAATGCAATATTTACACACAAATGGGCATGATATATTTTATTTTATTATTTTATTTATTTATTTAGCTAGCTAGCTGAGGGTTTTAAGAGGATATGGGAAAAGCCCCCTAACTCATACACGCCTATGTACAATGAAATGGTAAGGATAACCAAAATGTTTGAGTGATGTGATAGGGTGAGGTAGCTTACTATGGCAATTATGGAAAGCCAAAAAACGGCTATCATTACCCCCTCCCTTAGATAATGGTACATTCATGTACCATTTATCCGATCATACAACATGTAGATTGTGTAACGTCTGTCTTTGTCTGCTCTCATCTTTGAAGAACCTTTGTTGTATGATTAAAAAACCTTGTGTGATATGAAAGGTTCTCAGAGCCAATAGAGGATGTAATGAAGTGATTGAGTAAACCTCCTCCATTGAGAAAGTTTCCATAAGCACCCCCCAGGATCAAAGATCTTGAAATATCTTTCCCAAAGAGAGATGTATGGTATGGAATCACTTACCGATTTCGGTTGAAGAAACTTGTAGATTTTATTCTTGTCCATCATTGCATCTATCACTATGAATGTGATATAAAAGATTGGTTTCTCTTCCTCCTGTGTAAAGTTGATGTATCTGCTACGATCTTCAAGAGCTTGTATGAGCAAATTCCTGAACTTTAGCTCATAAAATTCATTCAACCTGGGTAGGCTCATCAAGTCAAAAATTCTATGACCTTCATGATTTAGGAAAGCTTGATCCATGCTTCCAGCTGATATTGGAAGGTATTGCAAATAGTTTACCACATAAGTAGATAATAGACGAAGGTTTCTATTGCTTCCAACACATTGGAAGAGAATAGATTTTGGTACTGATTGAAGAAATATCCACATGTAGCAATCAACAAGTTTCTCATCTATGATGAAGACCAGAAGCATCACAATGTGCGACCTCCATACACCAAAGAACCAAATGAAGAAGGTTTGGAAACATCCGTTCATCACCAAGTATTCATGTCCTCTTCCACTTAAGAAGGTATGGTGCCCCCGACGAAAGGTATATGTGAAGAGAGGAGAAGTTGACTTTGAAGAGGTGAAACCCAATGTGAAGATGATTGGGGCTTCAAAAGATTGGATTTTCTTGCTAAGAGATTGTCCCATGAATGAAGAGCCACCCACTAAAACACCATTGGAGAGAATGATACCCTTCTGATAGTTTCCTTTTATGATTTTATCTTTTACTACTCTCCCATGTTCTTCATCCCCTTCTAAGACCCCCCTTTGGCAAGGTTGTAACTCCTCACATTGTACCACCTCAAAGGTTGACGGATTACTGTTTGATTTTGTGAAAACTTTGGCTTCTTGCATGATAGGTTCTTCCATGCTTAACATACATGCGTCATACCAATGCTTTTCAACATCCTCAAACACTTCTTGAAGATTATCCTCACATGGATTCAACTCACACTCTTCTACTTTGTTTTGGAGTTGGACTTCCATGTACACAATCATCCCTTTATGATCAATGTGGTCTATGATCTCCCCACCTATGATTTCATCTTCTTCTTCACTCTCTTCTTTTAGACAAGATACACTCTCAGAACATTCCATAAGATCAAGGTTACCTTCAAGGTCTTCATTCTCCATAGAGTCATGTTGCACAAAAGCTTCGTCTGCTCGGACCAGAAATTGATCCTCCGCCAAAAGGTTGGATGTATCCATTATTGAATCATCAATGCCATTTGAGATATCTTGTGTCAATTTTTGCATGCTTGTGATAAAGGTAGAAGAAAGAGATTCCACATTTGAATTTTGGCCACACACTTTAGCACTTGAATAATCAGTTGGCATGTAAGTAACTTCTTCAACATTTGTCGGAGAAGAAGGAGATAAGTGTGGAAAAGGAGATGAATCCTTGATAGAAACACTTTCATGATGGTTGGTTCTTCTAGCATGATGGAAACCATTCTTGATGTAGAAGTACTTGTGAAACTTCCTTCGGGCAATAGTGACCGCTTCTTCAAAGGTAGAGGGTCCACTACAAGTAACCTTAGTCTTTAGGAAAGGAGACAAACCCGAAATAAATTGCTCCATTTTTACATAATCTAGAAATGTAGAACTAAACCCACATCCTCCCCATTGACGAGAAAAAATATCCTCATAAGCATAGTAGTCTTCACCATATTGTTGAAGTCTCCCTAATGAAGCCCATGCTTTCTCCGTTGTTGGAAATTTAGAGAATCTGGTCTTCAAAGATTTGGAAATTTGGGTATACCCATCTTCAATATGAGAAGACATACTCCAAAAACATTGCTCAGCATTGCCTCTAAGGCATAGCAATAGAAAATCCCCTTTTTCAATGTCATCCCTTTTACCAAGGATATGACAAACCATTCTAAAATCAGCAAGAAAATCATCTCAACATCTTCTTCTAGATTTCCGAAGAAGATTGGGATATCATCAAAGGTATAGTGTGTCACAGTCTCTCAATGCTAGAACCACACAAAGATTAGTTCCAAACAATCATTTTCTCTCATGACATCAACTAACTACACAAAGTTTTGAAAGGTCTTTCAACATGAATTCTAGATTCTTATGTGAAAATGGTTTTTTCCTTTCTTATGTTATGCTAATCCAAACCATATTCTAGATCAATTTTTGTTGCCTTGAAATTAAAATCGGTCATACAAGTTTTCATGATTCATATAATCTACTTGATTATGCTAAAATTCAAGAATTCATGCAATACAACAACAATAAGCACAAAGTCATTCCTCTGTGGGGGCACCAATTTGAGGCGGTCCGGGGCGGGCAACAAGAGAGGCAACCTCTAAACACCTCTCAAGGCTCCCGTGATGCTCATTGGGGCTGGGGCAACCACAAGCAAGAAACAAAAACAAAAAACCCACAGCCAAACAAATGAAGGGGCACCACCTAGTTATGGTATGCGAACTCGGACGCAAGAGAGATTCTGGCACAACCAAGAGGATGCGCCACAAAACACACACAAGCAACCTCACACCAAGACTCACGTAAAATGGGCCAGAGAGAGCTAGAGAAAAGGGAAGAGAGAGAGGAATGGATCTTGCGTAATACCTTATTTGTGACTTGCAAATGGAGATGGTTCGTTATGTTGCTATTGTAGAGCTTGTACAAAAAGCACTCAATGCTTAGTGAATGCTAAACATTGCCAACACACACACACACTGTCTTAGGGTGTGGGAGACCTCTCACCACAATACCCTCTTAGAATGGACACAAAATTGGCAATGAAAACACACTAAAACACTTTCTAAAACAAGATAACGATAAAACTCAAAGTACACAGGTCACCTTGAATTCACTAAACTGTATCGCACAAGTGGAAGGACGAAGATTTGAACGTTGAATCACGCCTTTGATGCACCAAACCTCAATTTATTGATGATGGAGGAACATATACAATAGTGGTTTTGAGCTATTGAACTCACGCTTTCTCATTTGCAATGTGTAGCTTGAAAGCTTCTCTCACACCAAGAGTGAAGCTCACAAAGTGGTTGCTACACCTAAGTCTCTCCTCACGCATAGAGTGTTGGGGTGCTATGTGAGATATTGGAGGTTGTATTACAAGAAGGAGAGGGGCCTATTTATAGGTTGGAGACCCCTCATTAAGATTATTGGAAATCCTAATTTACAAGCTAACAAATTAGGATTATGATTTTTTTGAATATCAAAACATTGCGGGCCTTCTCTGTCTACTTGAGTAATGGATGTGGGCTCAAAAAGAGCATTATTGATGGTAGATAAGGTGAAAGTAGAGTTTTAAGGAATGAGAGAGAGAGAGAGAGCTACTATCCACATGTCTTGAGGTGAAGTGTCTTTTATGGTTAGGTCAATGGCTATTTTGTGTTAGTATGTTAGTGGTTAGTGTTAGTAATCACTAGAAAGTTAATGATATATTTACAATGGGTAGAATGGGGTGGATGGTTGAATGAAGTGAGGAAATCCTTGTGATGGTGAAGCTTGAAGAAGTTTTTGACTTTCTTGTGTAGGTTCTCAAAATGAATGTCGATCTTCTTCTTTGTCTTCTCTTCTTTACGCCACCGCCACCAAGGTTGATTATCGTGATAAAAATGGTAATTTGGTTGATGAGATATCTTGATTTTCAGAGGTTAAGCATGGCTTACATGCTGAATTTTATGTATATAGAGAAGGGGTAAGATGGAATTGTACTTTGGAAGTAATAGAGAGAGGCATAGAGATGGTGTATGTACATGGAGAGCTCATATGAGAGCTATGGGAGTAAGAGGGGAGGTTAATGGTGGTGAAGAAGGTGAGAGAAACCATTGAAGGTGCAGGTTTGAGTGAGGGATTGAGAGGAATGAATGTGTGTGTGTGTGTAGAAGTGTGGAAAGAGGTGAGAGAAGACTAAGGGCTACTTGTGAGAAAAGTGGGCAGACTGGGGTCCACTCAAAAAATCCTAGCTCACCGGTGGTTGCTCCAAAAATCACGAAAACGTTTGAGGTGATTATTCTGCTCTTGTTCCACATTTTATCTTTTGACCACCGCTCCAAATTCGGAGTGGAGATGGGTACCAAAAATCTCACCAAAAAGCCTGTTTTTATGCTTGCAAAAGTCTTTTAGTGGCCCCCTCCTTGTTGAATTTGTACAATGCATCCAAGAGTGAGCCCCTCCTTTCATGAGAGAATGACCTAATTGATTCTTAGGGGTATTAAAATATGCATGGTTGTGAATTATGCATAAATATAATACATGGATATGGTGAGAAAAAACAGGCTAGTATATAAACTATATTTCATGGATATAAAATGGAAAAAAGAGATATATGAAAATATAAGGAATCAAATGAGGAGACCCTCATTTGTTTTTATTGAAGTGTATTTATTTACAAGAGATAAGAAAAAACACGTCTAGGAAATAGGAATTTAGTGAAAGGCAATGACTGATGGTGGAAGGTATTTTTGAGGTTTTTCCTTGGAGTGGATTCTCACCCAAAAAAAGGAGAAGCTTACATAAAACGATTTTTTATAGAATACAGAGGTAAAAAATATTATGGTAATGGTGAATAAATGTACATAGCATGAAAAAATACCTCTAGGAAATAGGGATTTAGTGAAAGGCAATGACTGATGGTGGAAGGTATTTTTGAGGTTTTTCCTTGGAGTGGATTCTCACCCAAAAATAGGAGAAGCTTGCATAAAATGACTTTTTTATAGAATACAGAGGTAAAAAATATTATGGTAATGGTGAATAAATGTACATAGCATATATATGAAAATAACGCACACCTAGGTAGAAATATTTAAATAAATACCAAAATAATTATGAAAATCCCTATATTTAGGCCATATATACAATGCCATATTTACACACAAAGGGGCCATGATATATTTTATTTTTTTGATTTTATTTATTTTTTGGGCTCAACTAGCCCAATGACTAGCTAGCTGAAGGTTTTTAAGAAGATATGGGAAAAGCCCCCTAACTCACACACGCCTACGTACAGTGAAATGGTAGGGATAACCAAAATGTTTGAGTGATTTGATAGGGTGAGGTAGCTTACTATGGCAATTATGGAAAGCCGAAAAATGGTTATCAATAGGATTTGTGGTTTGGGGGCTTTTCTTGGATAGGGAAAAATGTAAAGCAATTCTTTGCAAACAAACATTGGTGCCCAGGTTTTGGCAAACAAGATCACGATTTTCAAGGAGAATTTTGGGTTTATACTAGGTGATATACTGCCAAAATACCCTATGAGGGTAAGTTTTGTGAGGTTTTTTGTTTTCAAAAGGAAGACATTGGCATGCCAATAAAAATATTATGGAGGTGCTTGCTACAAGAACTTGAGGTATTTATAAAAGAAGGGAATCCCCTCATAAGCATGCAAAGGGGGTTCCCCCTGTAAGAAACCAAGAGATTCTCTTGACAGATCCACTCCCTACCACCCCATATATAGGCTTTGTGGCTCTTATTCCTAGCCTAGTATTGGTCCCTAGTCCACATTTAATCCATCCAAGACCTTGGCCTAGGCCTGTGATCCCTGGGTTGGCCTTGGGATTACATTACTCCGCCCTTGAAAAAGCATTCTTGACCTCAGAAACAAAAGTGTTGATAATGTCATAAAGAACACTAATGTTTTTGGTAGTGGCATCCCTCATGGATCAATTTGTCCTTTGAAATGGAGCACGGTTGAGTAGTCGGTCCATTACAAACATAACATATAGACTCCATTTAAAACTCACTTGAGCATGCTAAACAAGTTATCACAACTAAGATGTACCCAAAAGAGTACCTCTTTTCACTTTCCATGAAAGTAATTGGATGATGTAACTCATCAACAAAGTATAATTCCTTGAGGTTTTATCAGTATTTATGAGAAAACAACCCCACCATAAGAGGTGTTCAATGTTGAGACCCGGATTTAAACAGGAAGAGGCTACAATTCGCAACCACATGCTTTGTTGCATGATAAGAAAACTCCAACTAGGGAGATAACCATTCCAATTGGATTGCTTTGTGCTAACATATGTGTTTATCAAATACTTTAGCACAAAACTAGCACTTGTAAATTGCCTATCCTCTGTGGATAATTGACAGTACTTAGGTGTGTTTCCCGAACATTTATAGACAGTCCTTCAAAGTGATTGATAAACATGGTCACAATTATATGTATTATTGGTAATTAATCAATAATTGTAGAAAAAAACATCTTGATTAATTTTAGTGAGCTAATCTACAAGCACCCAAACCAAGCCACAAACTCTATTGATGATTCATAGATCTACAATTAATCTCATGGAGATAGCGCACATATAGTGTAAAATGATTTAGAAGCTACTAAAGTCATGAATGTGCATGCGACTCCAAATCAATGTTTGCTAAACACTAGGGTCCATAACACCTAGTGTGCATGCATTTAGCAAAAGATAGATCCAAACCTGCATGTACATAATCATACTTGTCAATGCTTATGGAAAAAGTTATGCTCATGACTCACAAAACAATAACTAAATACTTTTATGTACCTTGCATGCCATTGTGGGTTGGTTCATACCAGCCTCCAAGAAAATATCAGATTGACATGTTTCCAAGTTTTTGCTAGTTCCTATGCTAATAGCATATTCCAAACTTTCGAATCTTGTAGGCAATATGCCCTAAGTAAAGCCTTGCTTCGCATAATTTCATTAAGGACATGAGATAGAATAAAGCTTGAATTCTCTCTGCTAACAAGTGCTCTTGTTGACACAAAGATGTCAGGGTAAAAGGAAATCAATGTTGTCCATCTTGCGTAGAGAATTGGCCTTGCCAAAATGTGTATTTGATTGAGAATCGTTATATTGCCCAATCTTAAATTAGGTGGTTCATAAAGCTTAAATATCAAATTTTAGCTTAACTACCAAAGTGTGCTTGACCAAAGCAACATGTACTTGTCAAGTTGGTAGAAGAGAAAATTCTATAAAAGTAATAAATTCAAAATTGGAAACTAAAATTTGATGTACTTACAAATTTTCTAGAAGCTCCACCCTTGGCCGCATAATTTGTAGTATCCTATGGATGAATTGTGCTTTCAATGTACTACGTGTACGTACTGTGCCTAAACTCTAGCAAGTTGTAATTGTGTTGGAGTGATCATGCACCCAATGCATATACATAGATATGCACCGCGCTCCTAGAAGCTTGTCTTTTTTCCTCCACTTGATAGCATAAGGAGGACATATCAGAGCGATACTAGCCAACAAAATTTATGGAGCCTTGCTCCTTAGATCGAACATGTATCGTGATGTACCTTTGATTTTTGACCTTGTCGAGGAGGATACCGTATTGAAAGCATTACAATAACTAAATAATTACACAAAAAAGTTGTACCTGAGTTGGCCAATATTGCTTGCATTCACCCTAGGAAACCCGTCAGATTTGTCGTTCAACAATGGGTTGAGTATGACCATTTTTTACTCCTTTAGATTTTAGTAAATGGGTCTAGGAGCCATGTCCCAAAAAATATGAACTATCTTAGAATTGTAATTAATGGTCGGTCTTGCCAAGTATCTTGTCAATACAAGTGGTAGGCCATGCTTGACCTATTTTTGCTATTAGGCAACCTTGCCTACTTGCATCAGCTACTCTGATGGTAATTAATTGATAAATTTTTTGAAAGAAACTATCTTGTTTTTGTGACACATGTGAAAATGCATCAAGAAACTCTCTTTAATCATATTAAGCATCCTTATCTTGGAGCCCATATGGCCAAATTCAAGGTAAAATTGTCGTCTAGTAATGAGATGTGAATCCATGATCATTAAATCGGGAGTCTTACATGTCATACCATAGCCCGTGGTTCCCATATTGGCTCATAGCCTTGCCAAAAACAAATCCAATGCCAATATCTACCCTCTTTGAATAGGAGCTGGAAGCTCTACTAGCTTCTTGATGGCTTGAAGTATACGTGTATGAGTGGCCTTCAAAAAACTCTCCAAAGCAAGAAAATTAATCTTGTCAAAGATAAAATCTTGCCTTCATTTTTTGCAAGCACCGAAGAGCACCTCCGATCAAAAGATGTAATTTCTCTAGTTTTGTAAGTAATGTTTGAATGTTTTTTTTATTATGTTGAAAATTGATAATTATAGCTCTGTAAATATGTTTCAATTTTGCTAAAAATCACTGTAATTGCAAAAACATTATTGAAATTTGGATTTTGTTGGCCCTTGGCGTTGATTCCATCTTCCATCTATGCCCAAATTTTTTGCCTATGGAAAATAGAAGACGGTGTGGGGAAGGGGGGAGGCTACCAAAAGAACCCTCCCTTTGATTAATTGACCTCAAATGCACTAGAGATGTGAGGCCCAGTGAGAAATGGGTGCCCCCTTGCAACTAGAAACAATGGTGGCCCTGCTGCTGCACAGCAAAGCCAAAGAGGGATTGAGAGAGAGAGAGAGAGAGAGAGAGAGAGAGAGAGAGAGAGAGAGAGAGAGAGAGATAGACAGATAGATAGATAGATAGATAGATAGAGAGAGCACATCATTGCTCCGCCAAGTCTACACTTGTTATGGGTTTTCACCCTTACGCTCCCAACGAGCCGGTAGTCTGTGCTCGACAGGGATTTCATTGACGTCATGTGATTACGTTAATAACTCTAGTATTTACACAAGAAAATCACGTGATCACGTTAATTGTTAACGTGATGTTGATGGTGACCTGCAAAAACCAATACAATCGGTAGGCTCGTCGGGCTTTTCCATTTTCCCGGCGGGGCTTGCTGGGCTATAGGGTTTTCCCGGCAGGCTCGACTATATATAATAAACCTCTTCTTACTTTGGCATTTTATCTAGGCAAATCCATGGGGAGTGTATCCGAGCGCCGGGTATAGTCATCTCTTTGTGAATTGACCTAAGGTTACAGAGTCACGGGTCCTATTTTTTGGGCCGAATGTGATTCTTAATTCGGTAACCACTTCTAAACGTATTTAAACCCTTCACCGAACACAAAGGTATGAGACCAAAACAATTGATAATTTGGAGAGTCATGCTCATTGTGACAAAGACATTGGTCCATAAAAGAGCTGTAGTTGGTTTTAGAAGATGAGCATATTTAAATAAGGAGTTGATAGTCAAGGGTCAGATGCCCTGTACTAGTGTGCTGGGTATATAAAGATCCCTGAAGTCCTACATTTTTCACCATCATAAATTTGAATTGATATACATTGCCACTGCACAATATGAGAGATATAATCCTTAATTGGGTTAAATTAGCTTTTATATATTGAATTGGATGCATAAGGAGGCTACAATCCTTGATTGGGTACAAGTAGTCCTCAATTGTGTAATTGTATTGAAGATTTCACTGCCTTGTTTTATGCATTGGTTTGTATAGGGAGTGAATTATGTATTATAATAAAAAGATTGTTAGTGCATGCGATGGTCAATCATCGACATTATTTCTTTCATGTGTGTTTTGCAAATAACTATCATCATTTCAATGTAAATGTTGATGATTCTTTGTAGCATGTGAAAATAGATGTGTCTTATTGTTTTCAGATCGTAGAGGATATATAACTAATCATTATATTTATAATTGCATTGACAATTTCATATAATTTTTGTATCCATAATTCCATGTGAGAGTGCATTGCAATGTGTATGTTGTCTCAGAACATATGTGGTCGATATGTGGAATTGACTAGAGTGCATTGCAAATCTCATATTGCGTAGATTTGATTGCTTTCCTAGTGATTGGGTTTCTATATATCGAATTTTTTTAAAATTTATTTTAACTGAACATCTAGTTCTTATGTCTGCAATATTGAAGTGAAAGCAATGGAGAAAAATGTTGGCACAAGTGATACAAAGAAGGCAAAGAATTAAAAAGACCCTAGAAAACATGGGTTTTCAATCTCAAATAAAAAAATTTATCTCCGAGATTCGGCCTGACAAACAAACAGCCTTAGTATTGGAGTATAACTTGGCCTAAACAAGTAGAAGGTTTAGCTAGACAATTTCTTCAGAATCCTTACAAAGTTGTCATTGGTTTGTAAGCTCTAAAAGACAATCACTCAATTCTACAGATTGTAGAAGTTGTTTTTGAGAATGAGAAATACTCAAAATTTCCAGATATACTGAAGCAAATGATGGATGGAAGTAGAGTGATCATATTTATGGAAACAAAAAGAGGTTGTGATCAAGTTACTAGACAACTTCCAATGGATGAATTTGCATCTTAATCTATCCATGATGATAAGAGTCAAGATGAACGAGATTGGCTTCTTTTTGAATTTCGATCAAGCAATAGCCCTATAATGACAACAACAAATCTTGCAACTCAGGGTTTGTATGTGAAGGACATAAAGTACAAGAAAGAAAAACGACAACAAAGACCGCACCGGCATTGACAATGAGGTCATGTCAAGGACCACATGAATTCGGAGGGGGGCAGTGTCACCCATGGGTCAACAACACGACAAAATTCAATTTCCATACCAAAGTCTTATTTTTTGATAGTTATGAAATGATGCGGATTATGGTTAAAAACATCATTTATAATGAGTAGTTATTCTACTTGTTTAGAAGCCGGGGTGCAATGGCACTTCCAGATTGTAAATACAAAGTCATTTGACCCCTTGAACTCTAATTTGATTTAACCTATGGTATCCTTAGTATATAGGGTACCTAGGTCATTTTGTAAAGAGAACTTAATCATAATCAAAGTTTTAAGCTGTATTGACCGTGTGTGAGAGATAAAGAGAGAGAGAGAGAGAGAGAGAGAGAGAGAGAGAGAGAGAGAGAGAGAGAGAGAGAGAGTGAGCTTCATCCTAATGCTACTTCTTGTTTGCTGATCGCATTAGAGATTCAACCGCACCATCACGATTGGCTCGGAGAGAGCTACACAACAATGCCAAGCATTCCTTGCAAACTGGAGCACGTGTGCTAACGCATCTATGAGCTATTTGTGGTTGTAAGTGTATCAAATGATGTCTGTTTTTTTGTGTGCAAGTAGTCATTATAATTGTGACGACACTAGGTAGCTCCCACAACAAAGGTAGTCATTGATCTCTCTCTCTCTCTCTCTCTCTCTCTCTCTCTCTCTCTCTCTCTCTCTCTCTCTCTCTCTCTCTCTCTCTCTCTCTATGTGTGTGTGTGTGTGTGTGTGTGTGTGTGTGGCTCAATAAAAAACACCCAACGGGCCTAATTAGGGCCCTCTATATATCAAGCTGCAGCCCGCCAGGATTTAGGGTTTTCCCGGTGGGCCCAACAAGAAAATGCAAAAGCCCAACGGGGTTTTTGTGGGTTTCCAAGTTGCTCTGAACTGGCTTGTTTGTGATCATGTTAACTGTGATTATGTAAATATGTCAGCAAAACCTTGTGATCACACAATTTTTTTGGTAATTACGTAAATATTAAATCCCTGGTGCTCGATTTGAGGTGAAGCCTCTGCTCCCTCCTTGCCTAAGAGTTATTGCACATGGCCTTTGCCTTCTTCCCCAATTGCGTGAGCATGCAAAAAGTGACCAAGTGACTTGAGGACCATGCCCTTTCCCTTTTAAAAGCCTAAAATCTGATACTAGTATAAGAACCGAGGAGATTGGCTTGAGAGATCCACCTCCCTACAACACTATAGATAGGCTTTGTGGCTCTTAGCCCTAGCCTACTAAGGATCCCTTTTCCGTATCTAAGCCACCCAGGCCCTTGGCCTAGGTCCATGACCCCCTGGTCTGCCCTTGGCCTTACACCCCCACTCACTCACTCACTCACTCACGAGTAGCTCAGAGTCACCCTTGTTGCTACATGCGTTGTCAAGCCTAGTGTGTGTTGCCACTGGCGGTGGGACCTAGTGTGTGTTGCCACTAGGAGTGGTGATGACATCCCTCCATACCCTTGTGGTTGTGTTATTTGTCTATTAACAACAACTCATGATGGGGGTGTTTCCCATGTGGCTGCCCAAAAAACGGGGCCACCCTCTTTTATTGAGGAGAGCCTTCATATCCTTATGATATCAAGCAAGGAAACAAACACAATGCCATTTCTATCCCCTACAAATGAAGGAAGTAGGGGGTACCCAGCTGGGGAAAATGAAAAATCAACGAGAATATCAAGTGATGCCTCTCGGCAACAATCAAAAGCCTGGAGTGTTACGCACAACCAGTAATGGATGCAGGCATAGTTGGTGTAGTCCGTCCTCCATGCTTGTAGGTTGTAGGAAGAGAAAGTAGTGGAGGGGGCACACGGCTGGGTGTTGTTGTTGCTAGATACAATCATACATTTTATTTTTTAAACTCGATCACGCTGAAATTGCAACATGGGCTATTTTCTTGGATGTCCTACAACAATGCATGAACGAAAGGTGTGGGTTCACCCATGAGGGTTCAAAACCCATTCTACCGTTTGAATGTTAAGTAGACTACCATAAGAAGAATTCAAAAGGTCAAGAGAATTTGGAGGAGGATTCTTCATAATGAATGAATATAACAGAGTGTGAGCCAGTAGGCACTAGACAATATATTCACATGGAAGAATACATTCAAGCCAAGTGGTGGGCATGAATACGAGGAAAAATGGAAACTTCCTAAAAGGAGAAAAGAAACAAAAAAAATTCCTATTTTGGAAGTCGCGAGGTGAGAGAAATGCTTCGTTTTTAGCACGTTTTTGTATAGTTTTGGAGAGAAGCAAGCAACGAGCAAAAGCATTGAGGGGAATTTGTTTCTTTCTTTTTTGGCCCGCCATACTAGCAGCCTTAGGGTTTGCCTCAAAGTTGGGGAATCTATGTGTCCCCCCCTAATTGCTCAAGAGGAGACCCCTTACCTCCCCCCCTTTTGGAATCTATGTGGTGAGGCTCCCTCGTGACGTGCACAAGCCGTGCAATGATGGCCCCTATGCCCTCGTTTTCTCTACTCTCCTCTCTTGTGCATGTGCTGGTCCAGATTTTGGGACGGCTCTGTGGTTGCTTGGGTCTGTACTGATGTTCACCTCCGATGGAAGCTCCAATCTCTACCGAGTGTGCCATGTTGTGCCCATGCTCCTTGACTGGCTTTGGATTTAGCTCATCATTTCGGGATGGCTTTGTATGGAGTTCCCATTTTTGGCTATGGTTTGTGGCGGGTTTAAATAGGTGGGTTTTGAGGTTGAGGCTGTCGAGTGTCTTTGAGGCTTGTGTATCAGGTAGTACCACACTTCTTCTTGAGCATGTCCTTTGGTTTGGGTATGTTTCTTTTATGGATTGTGGTGTTGTCTTGTGGCATGTATATGACCTAAAAATGGAAGTTGTGTTTTTGGGAAGGAATTTGGACATGGCTATGAACAAGTAATTTCATGTGATAGACTTGTCTGACCGTTTGTGGACAATAGTGACGTTGTTGTTTTTTTGTTGGGTTCTTCACACCATTTTGTCCTCTCTTCTGGTCTCTCTCTTGGACCATAAATGTGTATGTGCATGCATTTGAATGTAGCCTTCCATCATTTTTCTTCCTACAAGCATATCTATAGTAGTTGTTGAGCCCGTACCACCTAAATAAATAGAAGACCTTCGATTTGCAACTTCTGAAATGCTCGGCCTTGAAGGTCTTCTAGTGGTGATAGACCTCTTTCCAACTGGAGAAAAATATCATATTTTGGGTATGGGGGAAGCCTGTCTATCTTTTTCGACTAGGAGAATTCGCTCTGGCCTTAGCATTGGGCAAGATTTGTCGGGTTTTAAGGGTGGGCATAGCCGGCCTTGTGTTGTTTGCCACAGTGGGTGAGGTTTGCGTGGACTTTGACCCACTTTGTGAGCCCTATCGTGTTTTCCCACTTAGAGAGTTCTACATATATCTGGAGGGAATAATGTAAAGCCCCTCTTCCATCTTCACATATAGGATTTTATTTTTCCTCTCTCCATTCGACAACTCCTAGATTCTATTGAGGAATATTGGAGGCACATCGAGCCATCCTTCCTTAATCATACACAAGTGAGTAAGCTATTGTTCTTAATTACAAGATCCGTCCTGTAAATTAGTTCAAGTCCTCTACGTTTTCCTTCAATGCATTCATTGCTCTACCCCTCTTGAGATCCAAAGCATCTATGATGCTAAGGACAACCCAAAAATTTCTAGCAAGGGCGACACAAAAGTGCTTTTTTCCTAAATCTAGACAACACTCTTGGAAAAGACACAAACACGCTCTCCAAGATTGATTGTTTTCTTTGCTATGCATCTTGAAAGAATATTGGATTATGCATGGTAAGCATATGCATGATGATGTCATAAGTTGCAGCGGCTTCCAATTTGAGATGTGTTTGTTGGGATACACTTAGTGCTAGCCATAAACAACATTGACAAGGCAAAAAAGCTCTAGGGATTTCATTGAATGCAAAGCAAGGATCTCTCTCCTAGTGCAATCTTCATGCTTGCATCTCAAAGGCATGTGGCTATATAATATCACGCAAGAAGTTGACATGGGTACGCATGTACGATGAGATCAAAAGCCAAGTAGTTTTGGTCAATATCTACAATGATGTGCTCATCATGTATGTGAAATATGGTGTGCTTTGCTTGTTTACTAGATCTTTACATATTGTTGCTCCAATGTTACCTCTAATCTATTCCAACATGTATGTGAAATGTGTTAGCAGCAAGCTAACATGGACACCATTTTTCAGAGTTCTCTTTGTAAAACATTTATTATTTTGCTAAATTGAGAATATTGTAACTCCTATTTTCTCAGATAAACCCTGTAATTAATGAGCCGGGGCTACAAGCTTCCAGATGGTATCAGCTAGTCATCACCCAGCTTTGGTAGAACTCTAGATTATTAATTTTGACCACCCAAAAACCTTGGCTAAGGTATAAAAGCCAAATTTTGTAAGTTTTTTATAAGTTTTGGATAATGAATACATAGCATGAGCTAACGGCGCTCACTTCTCTCCTTCCTGCACTTCCTACTCCCTCTGTGGTTGTCACATTGTGATTGTGTTTGATGCATTGCAACCACAGGTAAGAGCTCTACGCATTGACGTAAGGCATTCACAGTATTTCGTAGCTTTTGGCATCGCTGACCCAGAGCCTAATTTCATCATAACTAGGAATTTACACTTTTAAATAAAAAACTAAGCATAGGCAGGGTATTGGGGCATCATTGCTAAGCATTTAGATGCATTCTGGGTCAAAAACGACTAGGTCAAAAATCCATTGCTGTTAATAATTGCAATTTTGGAACTTGACCTAAAGTGGGTTTGAGACCATAAGCATGTGTTCTTAGATCTTATAAACTTGTCCTAGAAGTTTCGTTATGTTTGGATGTCACTTGATGTTGTAACGGATGTGATTTGCCTGCCGATGAGCGATTGGTTTTTGGTGATTTCAATCACTTGAGTGTAGCTTGAGTTAGATGCGAGTTGTTAGTTGTTTTTCGGGAGATTGACAACCTCTTGTAGACTCTATACACTAGTCGAGTCAGCTTTGTCCCATGGTTTGACAAATTAATCATGGTTCTCGCAAATAATGCAATAAGATAGGATGGTGAGGTTAGATATGCGTCCCACATTTGGCACCATTGCCGGGGATCGAAGAGACCTAAACTAGGGAAAAACACGAGCGTCTTGTGTAGTTGTCCATTAACTTTCTCGAGGTTTGCCTAGAGTCTAAAACTTTCTTTTAGAAATCGCATATCTTAAGATTGTCGTATTTTGTTGTGTAGAGGTAGCATGGAAGTAATCGTACTTGCTGAGTACCTTTACTATTGTAGGATTGTAGATTTAGATTAGGATTTGGAGAATGATTGGTAGACGAGACAAGTCTTAAGATCAAGGCTCTGGAAAACATAAAAAAACACAAGAAAACGAGTGTTTGTGGACACTTTTCACAACCCCATTGCATGAGAATCTAGGAGTAGAGTAAGTAGGATCCGAGGTGGATTTCAGAACATTTATCTCTCTAAAAGAATCAAGTGTGAGTTGTTATTGGAAGTTGCAGAATTTTAGGTTTACGGCTAGAAATAGCTCGAAAAGACTCGAATCCACTCAATCCGACTGGAGAGTAAGCCTAAGAGTTGTCTGAACCAGCTGGTAAGCTCAAAGCCACTTCGAGGTAAAAATTTCAAGAGTTGGCTAAAACTCAAATTATTTACTTTTTCTTGACATTTTAGGCCAAATTAAGTTTTGACTTGATTCATAGGCTTAAAATAGCTCATATAAGGACTCTCTTTGAAAAAATTGCAAAAAAGTATTCAATTCAAGCCTAAAGTTAATAATCACAATTATTAACTTTTTGCTCTAAATTGACCAAGGTTCATACCATTGACTCGTTGCATGTGTACAAACAACTTTTGTAAAGGCCCAAGAGATTTGGATCACTAAACTGACCAAAAACTGGGTAAAAACTAAAGTTTGTATTGGCTTTTTGAAGCTTGAGTATAAATTGGAGGAAAATTTATCCAAACTTGTTGAAATTTTATTCATAGGCTTATGTTAATGTGATAAACATGTGTACATGCTCAGTTGACCAAAAATTTGAAAAAATTTGTCAAATGTAAATAATAACGATTATTTACATCTTCCCACTTTTTCAACTTTTTTGACCAAGTCAGTATACCACTAGTCTTACCATGTTGTAATAAGCGCACAAACCAAATTTGGTAAGATTTGGATCACTGGATTGATATTTGTGACAAAAATTGCAAAGTTAGTCTGCGAACAGATAATTGATGACCATTTGACAAAAAATTATTCAAACCTGATGAAAATTGTCTAGTGACCTTAACTTAAGGTGCTTAACAGATCTGTGTCAAAGCTGGGGCAAAATGTAGCTGGAGTAAATAATCGCGATTATTTACATCTGCTTCAAAAATTGATGATTTTGCAAAGTTTAGATCACAAAGTCAAGCACATCAAGTAGACCTCACAAATCCATTTTGGTGAAATTTAGATCCCAAAAGTGAGACTTAACCCAAATTCTCAAAATCAGAGTCTACGGACACCAAACAGTTGATAAACTTGATCAGATTTTGTCTAAACCTGTTGAAACTTGTCCAGGGACTCTAACAAGTTGTATACTTGCCAAACTAATCAAAAAAGTGCAAAAATTTGACAAAAGTAAATAATCACCCGCGATTATTTACTTCTGCTATCCAGAGACATCAATTTTGACTTTTGAACTTATACCATGATAGACCAACATAATATAAAGCTACAGGGAAATTTTGGGTTCAATCAGATCAAAGTTGATACATATACACTTAGTTTTCAAGTTGCAGATCAAACCTTTGATTTTTGCTAAAGTCGAATCTAAAAGTCAAATTTTTGACTCCCATAGCTCGATTTGAAGTGATACACAGAGACCCATCGGGAGATTAGCAAAAACTCTACCGTCTTTATAGAAGAATAGCTAACTTGATCAAATTTGTACAGGAATCAATTTGCAATTGAATCGAGTGGAAAGTGACGACAAGTCAATCCAAAGGTAAGCACTCTATCCAGGGATTCATAAGTCTATATGAACCTTAGATCTGGTTGTGTACTAGGGAATTAGGGCATACTCGGAGAAACCTCAAGTAGAGTATCCATCGAAGAAAGAATGAATCAAGGCAATTCCTTGCACACAATTCCTGAAGAAGTCTCAGATACTTTTTCAGATTCAACATCCGAAATGTCTTCTTACTCGACTCACTCGAAAACCAGAACGACAGTGCGCTATAAGAATATACTATCTTTTTACAAGACTACCCGTCATGGAGTCCAGGTTTACTTGGACCCTAACGAGAAGTATGCTATTCGCATTCATGACCATGGTATTGAGTTCAAAGAAGAGGTTAGGGCAAACAAAAAGGAAAAATGTACATGGATCTAAACGGAACTCTGTATTTACAAGTCGAAAACCCTTACGTGATAGACAAATGGGGCTTAGAAGTAAACACCATAATCCTAGATATGTCAGCAAAAGAAGAACCACCAACTTTAGAATTCGAGGGATACGATCAAGTAGATTTGAAGCCCTTCAAACGGCTTAGTACGGATAATCCTAGGATCGAAGTCTATTGTTGGGAAGATAGAAACATAAAAGATCTTCTGTGGACTTCTCATGCCAAACCAGAACAATTAACGGTCATGAAGATCAACTATATCTTCAAGATAAAAGATAAGGGATCAACGGACCTACCAACCTATCTATTTAGGGATTGTTATAACAACCATTTTGTTATGATGACTCCTGAGGAGGTAGAACAAACCAAATACCAAGGGTATTCCATACAAGATTGGATATTGGGGCAAGGACCAGAAACAATTCCAAGGGATGAACACCGTGAGAGATCATCTGAGAGTAATGTGAAGAAATCGGAAACCACCTCATCACGTAGAAAACTGAGTGACAATAAGGCCAGTTGAGGGCTACATGAGTCACTATTTCCAACAGACTGGTTTGAAGGACTCGGAACAAGACCAACTCCCAGAAGACCTGGAGTTGAACCAAACAGACGCGTCAGACCAGCTAATTTTAAAAAATGGTCAGAAAATACAGTGGATCAAGCAATCCATATGACCACTTAGCAAGCTTTACGCAAGTGCTAAGAGCAAAGTGTATATTCAATTTTCATACTCAATTCGAGGGGTTTGGAATGACATTAGAAGGAAAAGCATTGACATGGTTCCAGAACATTCCACCAAGGTCAATCATGGACTTGAACACATTAACTCAAGGATTTGTAGGTGCTTGTTCCAAAACGGGGATCAAACATAATACAATAGCTCAAATCTATAGCTTTAAACAGAAACATGGTGCGTGTGTTAGGGATTGTGCAACTCGAATGAAACAATACATTGCCAGATGCCCAGAGATCAAGATACATGTGGAAGAACGAATTGTATCTTTGTTTTTGGAGGGATTGCTAAACAAATAACTTCATGCTATCCTCTATTGTAAAAAGCATACAACCCTAGAAGCATGTGTGTCTGATGCATCGACTTAGGAGAAAATTTTTAGATTTTCAATGAAGAAGATGTCCCTAAGGATAACCAAAGTGAGAAGACAACATCCACTAAACCAGTACAAGTGGGAACAGATGCTGCGGCACCACTCTTAGCCATAGAAGATCTGCTAAAAAGGATGAACGACGTGATGAACAACATGCTAAAAGCACCTATGAGAGGACCAGGACAAGGGATACCTCCACACGGACAACCAATTAGGTCACAAAAATAGTGTGCAATCAAGGGTAAATGGACTAGCCATGAGACCCATGAGTGTTACTTCATACCAAAGTATGATGAGGAATGTTCAATACGTGCCCATGAGGCCACAAGGACAATCCATATATAGATATCAGCCTGATATGGCCCAAGCTCAAAGACCACCAATGGGTATGGAAAGACCTTAACCTGTGATGGGACAACAACCTCCGTATCCAGGACATAATGAAGTGCCTGTAAAGTACATGCACTCTGAAGGAGTCATAGATGAACAAGCATTAGTGCCTGTTACACCCTATGCAGAGCCTAGTCCATATACAGTAATGGTAGAATGAGATTGGTATAATCCACATCCACCACCAATGGAAGAAACCGTGACTTATGCTCCACCAGAGCTCGCACCAATGTATTATGTAGCTAATCAAGGTGTGAGACCTCCCATGGGAAGACCCATAATGAAGCCATGAACACGAAACTGTCATAACCGTGGTGTTGATGATCATTGGAAAAATGAATGCCGGAAGCCTAACAAAAAACTAAAACCAATTAAAGCTTATTGCATACAATGTTTCAAAAAGGAGGAAACTTTCCGAAAGATTGTCCTAAAAATCCTTTGAACAAGGGTAAAACCGTAGTAACCGTAGTCCAAGTGATGCCTAGTACCTCATTAGAGAGTGAACCGATTGTTCCAATCAAAGTAATCACTAGAGACCAGGCAAAGAAAAAGAAACAAAACTCCTCTGATGATTCGGAAAATACAAAAGTTTCTTCTCAAAGAATCAAAAGTAGCCGAAGCAAAAGATATGAGATAAGAAAACAAAAACAATGGGTTGAAATCGAGGAGAAAGCAAAGAAGCTACTCCAGGACAAGTTGAAAGAAACTGACAATGATTTCAAGGAAACAACCGTGAAATCTGGATGATCCATTCTGATTGATAAAATCGTTGAGCCTATTAATGCTGCCTTGGAATCCTACCAAGTAGGACTTAAAGCAGTCCAAAACATGGAAAACAAATGGAAAAACTATCCATCTCCAGACATGGAAGCAGCTAAGATGGAAGCTTATTAAAATTTGGTAAGAATCACGCAAGAAATGCTGAAAAAACAAAAACCGAAGCTTGAAAGTATTAAAAAACCTGAAGAGCTTGTGGTAAAATAAACAAATGCAAAATTCGAGGTGGTGGTAGAAACCCACCTTGAAACAAACAAACCAAATTTTAGAGTGCCTGACAACGAAGATGCCTTCATAGAGGAAGACTGGCCAGGACACTTATGGGAAAAAGTAAGAGAGATCAGTGATGGGAGCCTAACTCTAAAGTCAGATCCTATAGAAGAAGTCTAGTTGGATAACCTACCTTTTGATATGAATATGGATGTACAATCCTTGTACGGGGATTGCGGATCGGAAGCTTCAGGAATGTCGAAACCATTGATAGTAAAAACATTACCTTCTTACTTGGGAGATAGCGAAGATGAATCCATCGTGTGCAAGACCACTCAAGTAAAAAGAGCTGAGTAGAACCTAGTTGTAGACAACATTCATTCAATCATGTCTACACCCATCCAATGCACTCTTACCTTGAGAGAACTGTTAAAACTCAGACCATACTTATGGAATGATTTACAAAAAACCCTAGAGAAGGTGGGGATAACGGGGTTAATCTCGAAGAATTTGGGAGAATTGAAAAATGAAAATGGAAAACAAAGAGATTCAATCAGTTCCTATGAACAAGGTCGGAGAATATTATGAAGGGGAAGAAGGAAACACCACCCTCCCACTGAAATATAATGACATTGAAACCATGGCAATACTGGATAGTGGAGCTGGAATAGCCATAGCCACAAAAGCAGTATGGGAATCCTGGGGACAGCAAGCCATTACACAAACTCAAATGAAATTGCAGTTGGTTGACGGACACATTGAGAGACCATTAGGGCTGCTTGAAAAAGTGATAGTCAATTCTTGTGGAATTGAATATCAACACATTTTTGCCATAGTAGACCTTGGAAAAAAACTCAACTATGAAATCATATTGTGAAGACCTTTCATGCGACAGGTACAGCTTATCCAAGATTGGGGAAACAATTATCTGTACTTGAAGCAAGTGAGATCTATAACAAGATTCAATCTAAAAGATCACACTTATAGAGATGTCTTGAAAACACCCATCCAAGAGTTTGATTCAGTCTCTTCGGCTAAAACTAAACTCCCATCCTGGTTAAACAAAGACACTTCTATTTGGATGTGTGGAGCTTCAGAAAACGGAATCTTAAGACGAGAAGAATGTATCCTAGAAAGGGACTGCACAGACGAAGCCTACGTACCTGAAACCTTTCCAGAGCATTTGTTTGAGCCATTCGAGTGGACTCAAATTTTAGTGACAATGGATGTATGTGTGAATACGGCTATGCCTACTCAATTTTGCAATGAGGATGGCTACGACATAATTTCCATCCAAATGATTTCAATCCTCAACATTGAAAACAAAGATGAGGAACCCAAGGACTTAATGAAAGCTCAAGAGGTCTTTTCATACCTCTATTACTATGCAACTGATGAGTTAGATGAACACTCAACTACCTCAAAAGATTTGCGGTCAGAAAAAGAGCATACCAGAGCTAAGTTACTCTTAAAAGGAGGGGAGGAAAAGTTTTTTGACTTTCCAAACCAGAAATCGAGAAGACAGAAATGATATAGAAGAAAGAGAGACACCAAAATTGTGAAAACACAACCTATGCCATCAGTCTCCAGTAAAACACAATTTCTTATGCAGATAGATGCTAGGGATTGCATCAAGGACAAAATAACTGGGAGATATCCTTCAAACAAAAACTCAGAAATGTCTCAAACATTGAGAAAAACAAGGAAGGGTACTCAAGAAAAATCACAGGATGAGAAACCACTAATGACCAGAGTCAAGCTGAAAAGAAATATCAAGAGTTGAAAAAAGCTCTAAAGAAGATATACACAACCAAAATGGAAACCATTGAAGAGGATGGTAAGGATGTAATGCATGTTCCATCCCATTACAAAAAGTATACTCTCCAAGATTGGAGAATCATAGTTGAACAACCTGTTAGGGGACTATGAAAACAAGGTGAGTCTTACAAAGGACTCGAAAATGCTAAAAGGATAGACTTGTCTAAACCAGGAGAAGAGCCTAGATCTGCTTTACATTGTGACTGACCTAACAGAAGAAGAACAAAATCTTTTGATGAGTTTGTGAGATATCTTCTCTTGGTCTTACAAGGATCTCAAGGGTGTTGATCCATAAATCTGTCAACATACCATACCCATGAGAGTAATGCAAAACCAAGTAGACAGAGACCATATATGTATAAAGAAACATTTGCCAGGAAGATAAAAAAAGAGATTGAAAAACTAAAGAAAAACTAAAGAGATTGGGTGTAAGGTCTCCGACCCCGATCAAAAAGAACACCATTGTACCTTGAAATGAAAATAATGGAATAAGTTACTATTTTTAGCAGTTTTCCAGATTCTATCAGTGCCATGATGTTTAGAATGTTTTAAAGCTCCGAAATGTGAATTAATATAATTTTTGTAAAAAAATTGCAAAAATAGTAAGTTTTTGGTCACCCGACCCGTCCAGTTTTGATCGTCTCGAAAAACTGCACCCGTACCCCGAATTTCAAAAAAATGCATTTTGGACCCCGGGGGCTGCTAAATATGGCAGGTACTCAGGCCAGTACGCCTTAGTTAGAGCTTGCTGTAGCAATTTTCGGCATCAAAATCCGACTCGTATGACCCGTTTTAGCCTAGAACCAATTTTCCTAAAAATTGTTTGGGGAGGTACCGGGGGCCCGGGACTGTGTGGGAACAGGTTCCAACCCACTCCAAATCAGCTTTAGCAGCTAGGGGACGCCCTCTTGCTTTGTGGGAGTCCTTGGAGAGTTTCCAAACCAGCAGCTCAGTTTCAGAACCAGTTAACCAGGCCAACTTGACACTTGGTGGGCAGGGAACTGGACTTGCCATGCTTAACTGGAGAAGCTCCCAGATGCATTTAGCAACCCAGATCCATTTTCAGCTTGGGGTGGCCTATTTAAAGACCTGCGCGCACACACACACACACACACACACACACACACACACACACACACACACACACACACACACACACACACACACACACACACACACACACATATGCTCACACACACACAGTGCACACACACACACACACCTACACTCACTCCGGGACGGTGCTGCCGGAACACACACCTTTTGAAGGGGAAGCAAGGAGGGAGGTGCTGTCGAATTCTTGCCTCAAGAAGCTCGATTAGATCAGAGAATCGAGAGGATTATCAGCCCTTAATCACGATAACCACGGTTTAATTAATGCTTTCTGCAAATCCTTTTTCATTACCATCTAAATTTCTCGTCTATTATGCTTATTCCTAGTCGTAATTCTCTATGACTACTCTCTAAATTCTCCTTATCCATATTCTATTATGTAATCATCATTCCATAGCTGAATTATCAGCCATTCATCACTCTCGGTTAATGATTAGAACATAATTATCAGAATTTTCTCTCTCTAGGTAGCATAGTAATTAATCGGTAAGCTAGTAATTGTGTAGATTGAAGAGAATCACTCTTTTAATCACTCATTAACAATGAAGCTTAATTGAATTCATTATCTTATGCATTAAGATGTAATTAAGGAGGAATTAATCTGTCATTAAGACTCTAAGAATTGGTTTTCCTCACACATATGCCTAAGGTAAATCTGCATCGTCTATTTGCCACGAAATAGTTTAATCATACTTAATTCAATTCTCTGGTAATTCCAATAGTGAAATCCTAATTATTCTGAATAATGTAAGCCGAATAATTATCTTAGAGCCGGTTCCCATAGGATTATGTGCCATCCTTAATGATTGCTTTATGAAAGAAATCTAGATCTCTCAGATAGGAGAAATTAATTGATGTCACTAATCTACCCATTGGAGTGTTATGATGCTTGCGAACCTTATCTCTTTCTCCAAGCTAATAATTTAAAGTAGTGAGAAATGGCCCCGGTTAAGAAGACGCACTTGGGTGGTGCCCACGATCGCGAGGCAGGAACGAGTAATGTCAACGAAAAGGGGAAAGCTCTTATGGAGGAACAAATACCGGCCATCTCACGGGCCATCGATGAAGAAGTGGAAGAGGTAGATCATATTTTTATTCAAGTTGTTTAATTTAACATTGCACACGTTTAGTTAGGAATGAAAATATCCCCGAACATGTTGGAGAAATCCGACGGAAACCTCGGCATTGAAATCATTGTACATTAAGTTCTAAAGTAGGAAGGTAATGTTTGATGGGTATGCTGTTTGCAATAGGAAAGAATGTCTGCTAGGGAAAATTTAGCTCGACATGTTCATTTTAATTCCAATGTTGAATCAGTCCTGACCCCCCTACTGATCACAGGGGGCAGAGTTCCTCGTTAAGGGCTCTTGAATCCACGACTTGCTTTCTATGCGGTGGATACCCACGACTTGCTTTCTATGCGATAGGAGTGTCCATGACGTGCTTTCTATGCGCTGGACATACCTAGTTGTATGGGCAGCTAGGCGACAACGGGAGGAGTGAACTCTCGCTGGAGGGGGGATGTTGTACCTCCAGAACATTGGAACTTTTATGAATAAGTTTGAGTAGAATTTTTACTAGAATTCTGTCTTGGTACTGTTTGCAATACTGGTTGAAGGGTTGTCTTAACGAACAATGTGATTCGGAATTAAAAAAGGAATCTTTATGTTGAACAACCTTTGTGTTAGTAATTAGGTCACAGAAAGAAGTGTGAGTGTGGGGGTGGAAAGTGGGGGATTGGCTCAGGTTGCCAATGCCTACGAGATGGGTGGTCCCGATGGGTCAGGAACTCTCTGTCCCCATTGTGCTTACTTCGATATTAGTATGTGCTTACTTCGATATTAGTAATACTCATTGGCCCTAGAGCGGTGAAATCTCGAGAGTACGTGCCTCTGAAACATAGGGAAAAAGGCACTCGAGGTTTCTCTCCTCTTGGAAGGTGGGTCTTAGGATCGCTACATAGGTTAAATCCCACTTCCCCTGCGAGGTGGAGCTAGATCTCCTTGCTAGTAGGCTCGAACTCAATTCACTTAAGGATGAGGGATTGTCCACTAGATGAACCCAGATCACTTTGTTTTCTTCCACTATAGATCTAGTGGCCACTAGGTTTACCATCAGATCCGTTGTTGAGACAACGGGGTGGGGACCTCACATCTGGTATCAGAGCCTAGGTTAGAGAGCCTAGGTTAGGTTGGGAAATAAATTCGTATTGTTTGAACATTTAAAAGGAACTGAAAATATATAGGTAGCTGATCCGAATTCCTTGCATTGGTGTTGCAGGAAGACCCGTGCTCGAATATCAGAAGTTCCAAGTGTTTGAGCTTATTTATGAGCAAGCTCGAAGATCCCCAGTTTACCAGTTTAGGCGAGATGTCATGGAGATACTGTTGAAGGATTATATGCCACACTCCACTCGCATTGATAGAGGATGGGAACTTGATTGGACATTTCCAGGAGGGGTTTACTACATCTACGCTTGGAAGCTAGGATGCCTGGCTACTGACTTGAAGAAGATACGTTGGGGAGAAGAGTTGAGAGTAATAGAGATATTCTATTTGGTGCCTACACGATTGGACCAGACTGTTTCAGACAACTCCAATCAAACCATCAACGACTGGCGTTTGGAGAAGGTCACCAACGTGATCCCAGCGAACCGAGTCAAAACCTTTGGATTACTGAAGGCGGAACTCCGGCTTGATATCTTAGTTTATTATCCACTCAAGAATGAGTATAGAAACTATTACACAAAGGAAGTAGTGCATCACGTGAATACCATCTCCTAGGCGTATTTTATACGCAATCCATAAAGCAATGTAATAAGATGATCATTAGTTATCCTAAACCTTGAGGGGTTTGAATTGTAATAAATTTTCATCAATAAAGTGCTTTTTGTCTCTGAATCTCTGTCTCTTGATAAAGTAGAATCTTGAATTTTATTTAAAGTCTCGTGTCTATTTTGAAATCCAAGTAATGTATCAAGAATTCGTATAATCCATGTAGGCACCGCCTGTTTCTCTGTACTCGGCAGTGCAAGAGAAGAAGCTCCTCCTTAAGCAAGCCCAACCTCCGATCTTTAAGGGCGAGGGGGAAAATGTGGAGAGAGATGCGGAAGTATGGATGGAAGCCATGGACGATTACTTTGAAGCTGCGGGGACCCAACCCGTAAATCAGACTATGCTTGAGATGTTCCGCTTAACTGGCGATGCCAAGATATGGTGGAAGCAACATTGCAGGGACATGGACATTAAGGGATCTTCCCAGTCCTGGGAAGACATTAAACCTGTAATAATGGGACGTTATTTACCGCCTGCCTATAGAACCTTGAGGATGAATGAATTCTTTTCACATCGGCAACAGAATTCATCTATCGAAGAATACTATGCAAAGTTTGTCACTCTTCAGAGATATGCTCCTAAGATGACCTTGGAACAACAAGTGGCAAGGTTCTGCCAAGGTCTAATCGATCCCCTCAATACTCGGTTGGAAGCTCTCAGGCCAACGACGCTACAGGATGCCTTGTTGAGAGCCAAACCTCTAGCTCTCGAAGTACAAAAGGCTAATCAGAACAGAAGGAATCATTGGGCAAAGAGGGCAACGATCACTGCTTGGGATAACAGACCAGCCAACCAAGCGTATAACCAGCGCCCTATTGTGGCTACCACCACAGCCATGGAGTTCCCCGATGTTCGATGCTATGGTTGCGGCGAGCATGGACATTACAGTTCCAATTGCCCCAGGAACATTCAGGCAACCAACGCCAATGCCATACCCTTGAATACCCGTGGGCGTGGCCAAGCTAATGGAAGAGGAGGATGAGGAAGGATGAACAGAGGGCGAGGGCGTGGAGCTACCGCCAGAGTGAATGCCGCAGTGGTACAACCAACTGTGGGTGATGAAACAGTGGAGAGAGCAACCCTACATGCTGCAATTGACAATCCCAATGGTTGCGAGCAATACGTAGTCATTCATACGCCAGGATCTCTCAGAGGTGAACAAGTTAACTTCCTTATAGATTGTGGTAGTACTCTTTCATTTCTTTCACCCCGATGCATGAGGAAGCTTAAGCTAGATAAGTACCCAACAAGCAAGCTAGTTGTAGAGTTAGCAAAAGGCAAGGAGGTAGTATCTCAACACTCTGTAGGAAAAATTGACTTTGTTTTAGGGGGACACCCAACTTCTGCCCAATTTCGAACCCTACCCTTAGGATTCTTTGATGGGATACTAGGGATGGACTGGCTAAAGCAAAATAGGGCCCACATACATTGTGCACAAGGAAACTTTACCTTTATAGATAACTTGGGTAATGAAGCCTTAATCCACGGGGAAAATGGGAGACCTAAGGCTACTCTAGTTAAGGCCAACAGACTTTTGAAGGGACTAAGGAAGGGTCAGCAAATTTATGCGGTTAAACTTAATAAAGTGGACCAATCAGATACCTCACTTCGACCAAACTAGTTGAGGGAGTATGATGATGTATTCCCTAAAGACCTTACGAATCTTCCACCACACAGAGAGGTAGATCATGAGATTGAGACTATTCCTGGATGTGAACCTATCTCAAAAAGACCTTATAAGATGTCACTTCCAGAGGCCATCGAACTCAAAGAATAGCTTAGGCAACTCATTGAGCAAGGATTCATTCGACCCAGTACTTCTCCTTGGGGTTCTCCAGTTCTTTTTCAGAAGAAGAAGGATAGAACCTTAAGGCTATGCATAGACTATCGTGGACTGAACCAGGTAACTGTCAAGAACAAGTATCCAATTCCAAGGATTGACGAACTCTTGGACAGGCTCCACGGCGCCAAAATATTTACGAAGATAGATCTAAGGTCAGGATATTACCAAATTAGGATCAAGGAATCAGATATTCCAAAGACGGCTTTCAATACTAGGTATGGGCACTACGAGTTCATAGTAATGTCTTTTGGTCTAACAAATGCTCTTGCAAGCTTCAATCGACTTATGCAGGATATTTTAAGACCTTACCTCAATGATTTTTTCTTGGTTTTCTTTGATGACATTCTGATCTACTCTAAGAACGAGGCATATCACGAAGAACATGTTCGTAAAGTACTTGATCTTCTCCGAAAACACCAACTTTACGCTAAAGAGAGCAAGTTCACTTTTTGCTCGCCTAAAGTCCACTATCTTAGATTTGTCATATCAGCTGAGGGGATTTCAGTGGACCCAGACAAGGTCAAGGACATCGTTGATTGGCCTCAACCATCCACCGTCAGCGAAGTAAGAGGATTTCTTGGAATAACGGGATGGTACAGGATTTTTGTCAAGGATTATGCACGTATTGCTGCACCTTTGACGGAACTCCTGAAGAAAGGAATGAGGATCGAATGGAAGACCGAGCATGAGTCTAGATTTGCTAAACTAAAGGAGTTCTTGGTCTCATCTCCTATTTTAAAGCTTCCAGATTTCAGTAAGGAATTTGAAGTAGCGACCGACGCTAGCAAATTCGCTCTAGGCGGAGTTCTTACTCAAGAAGGAAGACCATTGGCGTATACTTCGCGAAAGCTAAGAGATCATGAGAAGAATGATCCTACTCATGATTTGGAACTTCTAGCAGTTATTCATGCACTGAAGTTATGGAGACATTATCTTCTCGGACGCAAGTTTCAGCTGGTTACAGACCACAAGAGCTTAAAATGGATTTTTACTCAACCTATTCTCAATATGCGACAACGACGATGGATAGAGCTATTACAGGAATATGACCTTGACATAAAGTATAGACTAGGAAAGGAAAATGCAGTTGCAGATGGTCTTAGCCGAAAATCCTTTCTCGGAGCTATCTCTATTCCAAATAACCCTATCTGGGATAGAATCAAAGAAGCAACCTTGGTAGATCCAGAGTACCAACGTATAGTATCTCTAGTCCAGCAGAATAAGATGCCTGAAGCTAAAGATTACTCTCTTATGGGAGGATGTCTTTACTACAGACATAGACTCTATGTACCTAGAGATCCAGCCTTAAAGAAGGCCATTTTGTATGTAGCGCACTATAGCCCTACATCCGGACATCCAGGCTATGCTAAGACTCTTCATGCTGTCAGGAGGAGTTATTTTTGGTCTGGAATGAAAGGGGATATACTTCGCTATGTGAGGCAATGTCTTTCTTGTCAGCGGATAAAGGCCAAAATAATCAAGTTACCAGGGCAACTTCAACCTCTTGACATACCCCAGATGAAATGGGAATGCATCAGTATGGATTTTGTTACAGGATTACCTTCTACAGGAGGTTATGATTATGTTTTCGTGGTTGTTGATATGCTCACAAAAGTGACTCATCTAATACCCGTAAAGACAACCTTTACTGCTTCAGATGCTAATCGGGTATTCATCAAGGAGATTTTTAGGTTACATGGTCTACCCAAGCATATCTTCAGCGATAGAGATGCCAAGTTTACATCGAAATTTTGGACTTCTCTTTTCCAATCTATTGGGTCACAATTAGCCTTTAGTACATCGTATCATCCATAGACAGATGGGCAAACTGAGAGAGTTAATCAAGTCATCGAGGACATTCTCAGAGCCTATTTTTCGCAAGAGCCAAAGAAGTGGTTACAATATCTACCTTTGGTGGAGTATGCTTACAACTCTTCCGAACACAAAAGCATTGGAATGTCACCTTTCAAAGCTCTTTATGGACAGGACTGTTTAGCACCACTGAACTTCTCAGATCCAACCATCAAGGTAGAAGCCTCTAGAAAGATGTTAGAGGATATGGAAGCACATACTAGGGCTATTTGCCAGGACATTCAGGCCGCTCAGGATAGACAGAAGCACTATGCAGATAAGAACTGTTCGGAAAGAACTTTCAAAGAAGGAGATAAGGTTTTTCTACGAGTCCGACCAAAGAAAAGCAAATTATCTCTAGGCAGATATAAGAAGCTAAGCCCAAGGTATTGTGGACCATTCGAGATCGTTAAGGTTGTGAGTGACCAAGCCTACAAGCTAAAGTTACCTGCAAACTTGAAGGTTCATGATGTATTCCACGTCAGCTTACTCAAACCCTATATTCCTAACCCTGATCAATTCCTGGACTCAGATCAGATAGTCATGCCAGCACAAGGAGTTCTCAACCTCCAACCTGACTACGTACTGGAAACAAGGGAAAGGAAGTTACGCAACAGAACTATCACGGAGCATCTGGTAAAGTGGAAGGATTACCCTGAAGAAGATGCAACTTGGGAGGACGAACCAACGCTTATAAAGGATTACCCAAGCACATTCTTGAGATGAGGACATCTCAATTTTTCACGTTGGGGAGGTTGTAAGGTCTCCGACCCCGATAAAAAAGAACACCATTGTACCTTGAAATGAAAATAATGGAATAAGTTACTATTTTTAGCAGTTTTCCAGATTTTGGCAGTGCCATGATGTTTAGAATGTTTTAAAGCTCCGAAATGTGAATTAAAATAATTTTTGTAAAAAATTTCCAAAAATAGTAAGTTTTTGGTCACCCGACCTGTCCAGTTTTGATCGTCTCGAAAAACTGCACCCGTACCCCGAATTTCAAAAAAATGCATTTCGGACCCCGGGGGCTGCTAAATATGGCAGGTACTCGGGCCATTACGCCTTAGTTAGAGCTTGCTATAGCAATTTTCGGCATCAAAATCCGACTCGTATGACCCGTTTTAGCCTAGAACCAATTTTCCTAAAAATTGTTCAGGGAGGTACTAGGGGCCCGGGATTGTGTGGGAACAGGTTCCAGCCCACTCCAAATCATCTTTAGCAGCTAGGGGACGCCCTCTTGCTTTGTGGGAGTCCTGGGAGAGTTTCCAAACCAGCAGCTCAGTCTCAAAACCAGTTAACCAGGCCAACCTGACACTTGGTGGGCAGGGAACTGGACTTGCCATGCTTAACTGGAGAAGCTCCCAGATGCATTTAGCGACCCAGATCAATTTTCAGCTTGAGGTGGCCTATTTAAAGACCTGCACACACACACACACACACACACACACACACACACACACACACAGTGCACACACACACACACAGTGCACACACACACACACACACACACACACATATGCTCACACACACACAGTGCACACACACACACACCTACACTCACTCTGGGACGGTGCTGCCGGAACACACACCTTTTGAAGGGGAAGCAAGGAGGGAGGTGCTGTCGAATTCTTGCCTCAAGAAGCTCGATTAGATCAGAGAATCGAGAGGATTATCAGCCCTTAATCACGATAACCACGGTTTAATTAATGCTTTCTGCAAATCCTTTTTCATTACCATCTAAATTTCTCGTCTATTATGCTTATTCCTAGTCGTAATTCTCTATGACTACTCTCTAAATTCTCCTTATCCATATTCTATTATGTAATCATCATTCCATAGCTGAATTATCAGCCATTCATCACTCTCGGTTAATGATTAGAACATAATTATCAGAATTTTCTCTCTCTAGGTAGCATAGTAATTAATCGGTAAGCTAGTAATTGTGTAGATTGAAGAGAATCACTCTTTTAATCACTCATTAACAATGAAGCTTAATTGAATTCATTATCTTATGCATTAAGATGTAATTAAGGAGGAATTAATCTGTCATTAAGACTCTAAGAATTGGTTTTCCTCACACATATGCCTAAGGTAAATCTGCATCGTCTATTTGCCACGAAATAGTTTAATCATACTTAATTCAATTCTCTGGTAATTCCAATAGTGAAATCCTAATTATTCTGAATAATGTAAGCCGAATAATTATCTTAGAGCCGGTTCCCATAGGATTATGTGCCATCCTTAATGATTGCTTTATGAAAGAAATCTAGATCTCTCAGATAGGAGAAATTAATTGATGTCACTAATCTACCCATTAGACTGTTATGATGCTTGCGAACCTTAGCTCTTTCTCCAAGCTAATCATTTAAATTAGTGAGAAATGGCACCGGTTAAGAAGACGCGCTTCGGTGGTGCCCACGATCGCGAGGCAGGAACGAGTAATGTCAACGGAAAGGGGAAAGCTCCTATGGAGGAACAAATACCGGCCATCTCGCGGGCCATCAATGAAGAAGTGGAAGAGGTAGATCATATTTTTATTCAAGTTGTTTAATTTAACATTGCACACGTTTAGTTAGGAATGAAAATATCCCCGAACATGTTGGAGAAATCCGACGGAAACCTCGGCATTGAAATCATTGTACATTAAGTTCTAAAGTAGGAAGGTAATGTTTGATGGGTATGCTGTTTGCAATAGGAAAGAATGCCTGCTAGGGAAAATTTAGCTCGACATTTTCATTTTAATTCCAATGTTGAATTAGTCCTGACCCCCCTACTGATCACAGGGGGCAGAGTTCCTCGTTAAGGGCTCTTGAATCCACGACTTGCTTTCTATGCGGTGGATACCCACGACTTGCTTTCTATGCGGTGGGAACCCACGTCTTGCTTTCTATGCGGTGGGAGTGTCCATGACGTGCTTTCTATGCGGTGGACATACCTAGTTGTATGGGCAGCTAGGCGACAACGGGAGGAGTGAACTCTCGCTGGAGGGGGGATGTTGTACCTCCAGAACATTGGAACTTTTATGAATAAGTTTGAGTAGAATTTCTACTAGAATTCTGTCTTGGTACTGTTTGCAATACTGGTTGAAGGGCTATCTTAACGAACAATGTGATTTGGAATTAAACAAGGAATCTTTATGTTGAACAACCTTTGTGGTAGTAATTAGTTCACATAAAGAAGTGTGAGTGTGGGGGTGGAAAGTGGGGGCTTGGCTCAGGTTGCCAATGCCTACGAGATGGGTGGTCCCGATGGGTCAGGAATTCTCTGTCCCCATTGTGCTTACTTCGATATTAGTAATACTCATTGGCCCTAGAGCGGTGAAATCTCGAGAGTACGTGCCTCTGAAACATGGGGAAAAAGGCACTCGAGGTTTCTCTCCTCTTGGAAGGTGGGTCTTAGGATCGCTACATAGGTTAAATCCCACTTCCCCTGCGAGGTGGAGCTAGATCTCCTTGCTAGTAGGCTCGAACTCAATTCACTTTGTGATGAGAGATCGTCCGCTAGATGAACCCAGATCACTTTGTTTGCTTCCGCTATAGATCTAGCGGCCAGCAGGTTTACCATCAGATCCGTTGTTGAGACAACGGGGTGGGGACCTCACATTGGGTGTCTCCAATTGTGGTAGTACCCAAGAAGAATGGAAAATTATGAGTGTGTGTTAATCTGAAAAAGGTGAATGGATCTTGGCATCAGAGACAACTTTCCTCTTCCAATAACTGGGCATGTTTTAGAATGAGTTGCAGGAAAAGAAGCTTACAGCTGCTTAGATGGCTTTTTGGGATAGAATCAACTTTTGATTAACCGAAAAGATCAGCATAAAACTGCTTTTGCAACAGAATGGGATATATTTGCCTATCGGGTTATGCCGTTTGGATTTACTAATACTCCAACCACGTTTCAAAGGTTGATGAGCCATGCTCTCAAATAATATCTGAGGAAATTCTTAGAACTATATATGGATGATCTATGCGTACATTCATCAATCCGGGCTGATCATTTGAACACCTCAAAAAGGTATTCGAAAAATGTAGACTTTATAGGATTTTCTTAAATCCTGAAAAGTACACATTAATGGGAAGACAAGGAAAAATTCTTGGACATATAGTATCTAAAAATGGCATAGCTACTCACATTGAGAAGATTCATGTCATTGCTGATTTGCCTAGACCAACAACAATCAAGGGAGTACAAGCCTTTATGGGACATTGTGGATATCACCGAAGGTTCATCTACATGTACACTATAATTGTAAAACCCATGTATAGCTTGATTACACACTTTGAATGGACCGAGGCATGTGAAGAATCCTTCATGCAGCTTATGCAAGATCTCACCTCAGCTCCAATATTGAAAGCACCAGATTAGGATAAGGTATTCCACGTACATGTAGATGCTTCTAATTTTGCTATCGGTTGTATACTAGCTCAACTAGAAGATGGAAAAAATTGACTTTCGTATTTCTTATGCTAGCCCCGAAAATTGAACATGGTGGAAAAGAATTACACATCCACCAAAAGAGAAGGATTAGGAATGATCTATGCCGTTAAAAAGTAAAGACATTACCTATTAGCCAACAAGTTTGCGTTCTTTGTGGACCACCAAGCTTTGCTGTATTTGGTCAACAAGCCATGCAGCACAGGGAGAACAGTGAGATGGTTCATCATTATTCTCGAATTTTATTTCACTGTGGTTGTAAAAAAAGACACTACACATCAACAAGCAGATCATTTGTCATGGATTGTTTTGGGTGAATCACCTAAAGGGGTAGACGACGATCTACCAGATGTCTATTTGTTCTCCATAGAAATGATACCTAGATGATCGGAAAACATTGTGTCATTAATGACAATCGCTCAGGTGAATTCACAAATACCACTCCCTATCACAATTGGATTAATCGAGCAATCGGCTATGTATCAATTGCTAGCTGGAAGGCTATACAAAAGAAATTGGGATGGAGTATTGATCTTATGCATTAATCCCAAAGAAAAAGAACAGTACCTAAGTCAAGCACATGTTACCATAGTAGGACTTCACATTGCAAAAGACCAAACTATGCAATGAATCTTGAGACTTGGAGTATTTTGGCCAACTATGAGGAGAGATGTTAGATCTTTTGTAAAGTATTTTACTCAATCTCAAAAACAAACACCCATACCTCATGTAACATTGTTTCAAATGTCACCTATTCCTAAGTGGAGTAATTATCTGGTTACTTACTTATCGAGCCAAACATTTCCTACAGATATGAGTAAACGTCGTCAATGAGCAATTGAAACTGAAGCAAGAGACTATGCTCTTATTGGGAACCAATTGTATTGGAGAGGTAAAGATCAACATCTGCGTCTTTGTGCAAATGAAAATGAGTATATTCCATATAATAGAATAAGCACATGCTGGATTAGCTAGAGGTCACTTTTATAGTGAAACCACTGCAAGAGCAATATTGATGGCAGGCATCTGGTGGCCAACACTTTTTGTAGATGCTAAAGAATATATTCTAAGATGTGATGCTTGTCAACGAGAAAAAATGCCAACACGAGTAGATAGCATTCCCTTAAGACCAATGATGGGGGCTAGCGCTTTTGCAAAATGGGGTATAGATTTTGTTGGACCGATACAACCACCTGCTTATAGAACCCAAGCTCAATATATCATTGTAGCTACGGACTATTTGACCAAGTGGACCGAGGCTAAAGAAATTCAAAATAATGATGCCAAAACAGTTGCTGCATTTTTATATGAGTATGTATTCACGAGGAATGGAATGCCAATAGACATTGTCAGTGATCGGGAAACTCATTTCCTCAATGAGGTAATAGAGTATTTTCTCAATGAGTTTATGGTCATCCATAACAAATCATCTCCTTATCACCCAAAAGCAAATGGACAAGCTAAGCATACGAATAAAAGTCTTAGCTCGGTGCTGACTAAAGTGGTTGGTTCAGGAATGACAGACTGGGAAATGAATCTCCATGCAACTCTATGGGCTTATCGAGTTTCATTCAAAAGAGCTTTAAATGTCACACCCTTTAACCTTGTTTATGGTCTTGATGCCATACTCCCAATAGATTTCTGTTGCCGACATTAAGGGTAGCACAGAATCTTGAGTGGACTGGACATGAATTGTCAGAAAGACTTGAAGATTTGGAAAAGCTAGACGAGCTAATTGCTGTAGCACATATCTATGCACAAAAGCAAAAACAAAAACAATTTTTTGATTCCCACTTAATCACAATGATCTTCAAGAAAGGGGACTTAGTTTTAATCTTTTCCCTTAAGCAACACATTTCCAAGTTTAAGAAAAAGGGAAATGGAACATTTACCATTGACGATGTATCTCCAAGTGGAGCTGTAAAGTTGTCCACCCTAGATGGTGAACCAATGGCTAATTGGATTAGTGGATGTCATTTAAAGAAATACAATTTGCCACTAACCAATTAATTGCTAGAAAATTAATAATAAATAGCAGGGAAGATCAGATAGAAAAACGGAATACACGATGGTTATTAGAAAGACAAGGCGGACAAGCACAAAAAATTTCAATGAAATCAGAAGATGGAAGCGGGAAGCCTAAATTAGGCGGCCAAGCCTACTTTTGCAAAATTCTTGCAGAATGAGCTACAGGAATCCGATCAAGGAAATGTTTTGAGTCTAACATAGATTTCATGGCCTAGTAGGACCAACGGGGGAATCTATGGAAATTTGAGCCTGACCATGGTATTGTCCGTTTAATGATCCAGAGAATCATTAAAAATAGAAAAATCCAACAAAAAACAATAAAGCTATGTTTTTCAAGGGATTTTCTTAATTGTTGGATTTTTACTTTACTATTTTAGAGCATTTTGCTATTGTCTTTGATTTTTTTAAATAAACAGGTCAAAAATTAATAATAAATAGCAGGGAAGATCAGATAGAAAAACGGAATACACGATGGTTATTAGAAAGACAAGGCGGACAAGCACAAAAAATTTCAATGAAATCAGAAGATGGAAGCGGGAAGCCTAAATTAGGCGGCCAAGCCTACTTTTGCAAAATTCTTGCAGAATGAGCTACAGGAATCCGATCAAGGAAATGTTTTGAGTCTAACATAGATTTCATGGCCTAGTAGGACCAACGGGGGAATCTATGGAAATTTGGTTCGGGAAGTCCGGGTATAGATATCCGAGGTAGACTAAAACCACTTCATTTCCACTTGGAGCCTTTGTAGAGAGAGATTTCCGCTTCTTTCGCGCGACTTTTCCGGAGCCCATAGTTGACCATTTTCAGCGCCATCTCACAAGAGACATAAGGGGTAAGTTCTTTACTCGACAATGATTCATTTTGTACAGCCGGTAGCTAGTCTAAAGCCCTAGAAAAAACCCTAGGAACCGAGCAGTGCATGAAGACCCACGACCTAAAACTGACCATAGCAGCCTGCCAGCTTGACCAAATTAGATGGGCTTTGAACCATAGCATGCCCTAATATAATAGAACCTTTCTATACCATCATATGGCCATTCAACTGGGGTCGAGGGGGTCCCCAATAGAAAAGTTAGATTTTTGGCAAATGCCAGAATTCCGACCTGACTCCATAGATGGCTTGCTTATGAGGTCCATATACAATGGATATGATTGGTTTGGTGAAATGCATCAAGCAAATCCCTCGAGCATCAAAAAACGGCTCGAAGGTTACAAAGCGTCAAATTCGACATACAAGGTCAAACTGCCTCCAAATGAGCCAGAATTAGATAGGTTGCTTCACGACTATGTTGCGGACAAGTCCAAAGCCTCAAAGTTGATCGACCGACCCAACAGACAGAGTAGTCACAAAAAGTAGTGATTTCAGAGTCGACAAAGCACAAAGTGATGCCGGCATGAACAAAATTGACCAAATTCAATTTAGGACTTGTATTAGGTGTATGAAATGTGTCTAGGTCAAAATTGGTAGGTTTTGAAAGGATTTTAACACTGTTGTAAATAATCACGATTATTACTTTTGCATCAGTTTTACTTGGAAATTATCACCTCACCTCACCTATCATGTGTACACACCTATTACATGCCAAAAATCAAGTATGAGCCAAAATGACCACCCATTACTTGTAAAATTGTCAAGAAAACGCAAAGAAGTCTTTGCAAGCCAAAATTTGGGTTATGGACAACATTTCTTGATCCAAATCACTTCGTATCTCATACCCAAGGTCTATACAATGCCTAAAACCAGTTTGTTCCAAAAAATGTCAATTTTAGAAGAAAAGCTAATAATCGCTATTATTTACTTTCTAATCAAAATTGGGAAATTTGATATTTTGCCATCATACATCCAAAGTACATCATGTGCTTAGCCCACTAGCCAATTTTGAATCAATTTGGAGTTCAAAATCTCAAACTTCCTTTATATCTACTATTCTAGAGACCTAAAGCCAAAATCTGGTACCATTTTCACCCTGTGCATCCAAATGAGCCCATATTTCACTCAGAGTATGTATTTGGTATATACTTCAAGTCTATAAAGCCAAGTTTGCAAAATGTTGAAAATTTTTCTCAGTTGTAAATAATCGTGATTATTTACTTTGGTTGCGAATATTTGTTTTGACTATACAGTTTTGTTCTTTGCGTGCTTTTATGCATCTTTGCTTGTTCAAAAATTTATTTGAAGCAAATTGGACCAAATTGTTAGCATTTTAGCCTAAAGGACATTTTAGAGATAATTTCGACAAATCTGCTAAATTTGCACTCTATTCATTGAACAGGAGCAATGCAAGCAGCGGAGAGGGCTAAAAAGAAGCTCAACCAAAAGAAGAAACTACAGGAACTGCCTGCGTATCAACTAGACCTCGAGTCAGTCAAAGCAGCCAAGGCATCATACCTCTCTAGAGAAGAACACCACACTACAGTCTTCACTGGCAGATTCAATGGTGAAGAAGGGAGGTGGAGTTGCAACTCCTGCCCAAAGAAGTCTCTGATGTAGCTGCCAAACCAGAAACCAAAGAAGCTAACCGCAGGCTGGGGCTCAAGGATTTCTACGAACAAGAGCCTTGCAGAGTGGATTTTTAGAAGGCTTATGAGATTCTATTCACAATCAAAGAAGACGGAACCGCACAGATATCCAACACCCAAGGGAACAAGGTTGAAGTAGTGATGACAAAAGAGATAGTGACAGAGGCACTCAGACTGTCCACAGAAGGAATGACCATGCAAGCAAGAGACAGGAAAACCATGGGCACATTTATCAAAGAGATAGCCGCGGCTACATTTGCCGACCTTATCCCACAAACAGGTGAAAGAGCTAGCCCGTTTGTACCACCAACACTTTCATTTCTTGGTAAAAAGGCCACCAAGGTACACTACACCAAATCACGCCGTGGCCACCACATTCACTCGCATTCTCAAGTCAAAAACAAGACAACCAGTGGACCACGTGTAGTATGTCTTGACAACCTTGAAGGGCACCAAGAAGAAAGGAAAAATCACGTACTTGGGTGCGCTAGAGGTCTGGACTAGAATAGCATATCATGCCATCGACATCGCCGACAACCTACCGCCTACCCTTGATCAAAATACATGGATATTGGCAGCACAACCCTCTCCAAGAGCTACAAGGTCAGGTAAAAGATCATATAAATCTGATAAAGAGTCAGCTGCTGACAGCTCGCCTGAACGACATAGCAATGAGAGCTCTAACAACGAAGAAAAGAGATCTCAGAGAGAAGAGATGAAGAAAAGCTGTGGCTGCACACCAAGAAGAGTCAGCTAAAAAACAAGCGCGCTTTAAGAGAGAGAAACAGGCGTACCAGCGTAGTAGGCAAGCACAAGGGAAGGACCCAGAAAAATGGGTACTCGCTGGACTTAAAGGTCCTCGAACAAAGCATCATACAACAAAAGAAACTAAAGATCCAATAGAGAGTTTAGAGAGAATGTACCAAGAGGCTGAAGATTTAAAGCTGAAGGAGGTAGAAGAAGCTGCTAAGAAAGCCAAGGAGGCGGAAGACCAAAGGGAAGCCGAGGAAACAGCTAGACAAGAACAGAATTATGGATCTCCCCGACCCCCCTCGCCGCCTACAGAACAACAAGACCATCCCATGCCTAGCCAGCCACCATCACCTGCAAGCAAAGACACCAATATAGAAGCGGTGCCGAAGAAAGAGAAATATTCCGAGTCCAACAAACGAACAAAATCCTCACAAGAAGCTGACCACCCCTAGAGACAAACAACAAAAGAAGCCGAGTCAAAACAGGAGAAGGCCACAAAAGATACTCAAAATCCAGAAGAGGGAAAGGCAAAAGGATCTGAACAAGAGACTAATAAAGAAGTAGGTGCAGAAAAAGAGTCTACCACTACACATGAGATAGAACCCAAGCCAGAGAAAGAAGAAAGGCCAGCACCTGAAGAGACAACAAGGTATGATCCAACACCATCTACTTCCACTCAACCAGAAACTGCCGAGGCATCAAAGCCTCAGGATACCCAAGAAGAAGACCGACATCTACCACTACACAAGAACCACCAGCGGTCACGATGCAGCAAGAAGCCACACATGAGGCTGTAGGCACATCCAACTGGCAAGAAAGGAGGAGTGGCAGTCAAACGACAAGGTAATCATCCAAGTCAATGAATATGCACGAAAAATGCAGGAAATGACGGAGAGACTCCGCTCAGCAACATTAAACCGTAGCACGAAGGCCAAAGAACTAAAAATGGTGATCGACGCTCTCCAAGGAGAGTTAGAAGACAGGATGACTGTCATCACTGATCTTCAAAGGCAGGTGCAAGAGCTGAAGGCAGAAGCAGAACAACATCAGTTAGCCAAAGATAGGCAACAAAAAGAAATGGAGGAGTTAGGTGATCTACTCACTAAATTATCTGATGCCCGCAAAGCAAAAGACAAGCAGCTTCTGACAGAAGTTACGAATAAACTTCTTACGACATCTCTGTTAGCTCAAAAAATTCAGGTGCAATTAGATGTTGCCAATGCTTCTTTGCAGTATTTTGAACAATGGATCAATGATCAAGAAATTTTCTTATGGAAAATCAGAGAAAAGCTAGCCGTGGCCTCGATCAAAGGAATTGGCGAAGTGTACAAAGCACTCGAGAAGAATAATAAAGACCTTGAATTGGAATTAAAGCTAGAACAATCATAGCACAGGGACCTGGCACTGATGCAAGTTCAGAGAGACGAGGAGCTCCTAAAGGAGATAGCAGAACTCAAGCAGATTAATCAACTCCTCAGAGATGGAAACCAGCCACGCAGGAAGAGGCAAGCACTTCAAAGCCGCCACCGATAAACATACCCTTGGTCTCGTTTACTGAGTTTGAGACACAGTCCACAGCAAAGCCGAGTGGTGATGAAAATTTGCAGATTAACATCACGGATGAAGACACAATGCCAATGGTCTAGTTGTCAAATCCTGAAGAAGACGCACTAAAAGAGAAGATCACCCTAGAGGTGGATGAGCAGTGGAAAGCCGTTATGGATTGGGAGTTGAGAGTTTTACACTCTATCAACGTTACTCAACTCACTCCCAATCAGGTCAATGCTCAATGGCATCAACAATCCCTGTCGTACCCTCTCATCCAAGAGGAATTATTATAGGTGAAAGAGAGGTTGTACAAGAAGTGGCGCAGATAAGGACCACCAAAAGTGGAGGTTAATCTGGATGAACAAGAATATGAGATACCTGATTCTATTCACAAGAGCACCTACAGCCCTTCAACGAGATCCAACCTTCTGTGATGTACCCAGAGTAAGGACATGGCAAGCGCATGAAGCACTGCAAAAGAAGAGGCCAACTTGGCTTAACTTCCCCAGGCTACCAGCTCTAGAGAGAGGCCAAGCGACAGAGGAATACATGGTGAAAACCTTAACGGGCGCCATGTCTTTCTTCAAGAGTCTACTAGATCTCTCATGTGCCATGTTATATAAGATCTGCAGGATGCTGCTCACATGTATACAAGTTTTTAACGAGCCTGAGCAAACAGGAGCCCCATGGCTATCATTCTTAGAAGGAAACAAAGGCTTATGCTACGATCTGAGTGGGCAACTTTAGAACAAGTCCTTTACGGATTCTATGCCAGGTGTATGTTCTTGCCATCGAATAATATGTTGGCCTTTGAAGAAGCTTTCTACACTAGATTCTTCACCTGGCGATGAACAAAGATATCTACGTTGGTGATCAACAACCTAACATCCAAGTTTGTAGGATACTCAACGGTGGATCTGAAGAATAAAGTAATAATGAAATTTTTGCAAGTACCTGACAAGGAAAGAAGAATCAGATACCACAAGACACTAGAGGTGCTTAAAGAACGCCTCACCAGCCCGTCAACCTGAAGACTATTTCAACCCATAAAGCTGTGTCAAGGGACGAGACAGGCGAGGAGGGGGGGAATGTTAGCAGCAAGCTAACATGGACAACATTTTTCAAAGTTCTCTTTGTAAAACATTTATTATTTTGATAAATCGAGAATATTGTAACTCCTATTTTCTCGGATAAACTCTGTAATCAATGAGCCGAGGCCACAAGCTTTCAGATTGTATGAGATAGTCATCATCCAACTTTGGTAGAACTCCAAATTATTAGTTTTGACCACCCAAAAACCTTGGCTAAGGTATAAAAGCCAATTTTTGTAAGTTTTCTATAAGTTTTGGATAATGAAATACACAGCGTGAGCTAACGATGCTCACTTCTCTCCTTCTCGCGCTTCCTACTCCCTCTCCGGTTGTCACATTGCGATTGTGGTTGCTGCATTGCAACAGTAGGTAAGAGCTCTACGCATTGACGTAAGCCATTCATAGTATTTCATAGCTTTTGGCATCGTGGACCCACGGCCTAGTTTCATCATAACTAGGAATTTCCACTTTTAAATCGAAAACTAAGCATAGGCGGGGTATTGGGGCATCATTGCTAAGATTTTAGATACATTCTGGGTGGAAAACGACTAGGTCAAATCTTCAATGATCGCAATTTTGCAACTTGACCTAATGCGGGGTTTGAGACCATAAGCATGTGTGCTTAGATCTTATAAACTAGTCCTAGAAGTTTTGTTACGTTTGGATGTCATTTGATGATATAACGGATGTGATTTTCTTACCAATGAGCGATTGGCTTTTCGTGATTTCAGTCACTTGAGTGTATCTTGAGTTAGATGCGAGTTGTTAGTTGTTTTTCGAGAGATTGACAACCTCTTGTAGCCTCTATACACTAGTCGAGTCAAATTCATCCCATGGTTTGACAAATTAATCGTGGTTCTCGCTAATACTGCAATAAGATAGGATGGTGAGGTTAGACATGCGTCCCACAAAATGTGGTGTGCTCTGCTTGATTATTGGACCTTTACATATTGCAGCTCAAATGTTATCTTCAATCTATTTCCATTGTTTTGAGGTGACCAATTTTCTTCTCTCAACTTACAATTGGGATAATACTGTTAGTATTAGAGACAAATAGGCTTTTTGACCTACAAACATTATTGGTCACAAGGCCCATCAATTGTATGTTTGTGTTGTGAAACACAACATGATTAATTAGCCATATAACTTTCTTAGGTGACTTTATCTCATACCAATAAAGGCATACGAGTGCAACAGAGTACTGGAGGTTAAGAAAAAGCCGGTTGTGCAAATTAAATACGTAGATAGGTGTTTGTATGAATATGATGATGCCTCCCTCTACCAAAGAAACTACACAAGCAATCCACCTAATCATGTTGAGCGTGTGTGTCAAACATGATCTTATAATGCCCAAATTATATTTTGTATGTACATTGCTTGATCTTTCAATTTAGAAAGCACAAGTCTTCATTTCATTCTTCTGTAGTCAGTCGTCTTTGTTTGTTTGTGGGTTTGAATCAGCACAGAGTGACTTAAAGCATGTGAATGACGATTTATTACATGTGTCATTTCATGTTTTAGGCTATAGGATAGAGCCTCGGCCTTTTTGTGATGGGAATGTTGCTTCTAAAAAAAATTCCTCTATGCACATTGTGTTACTGTTTGTTTGTGTCTACTGCTTTTTAGAGTTGCTTTTTAGGCTATGATTTGAGTGCAGCACGACTAGCAGTCCCATGGCATTGATTTCTCCATTGGGATAACCTGCAACTGAGTTTGTGCTCGGAATGTATTTGTTCTTATTCTTGTGTTGTTGGTTATGTCCATTTCTAGGTGAAAGGTTTGTTGAGGGCCTCAATGTGATTCTATGCTGTCGACTATCTTCTAGTATTCTTTTGAAGCATGCTTAAAGATTTATAAATGGAAGGAAGGTGCTTTTCTTCTCTCCATTTTAATAGAGACATGTGGAAATTTTGACTTCAGTTTGCTGTGATAAGATTCTTGCTTTTGTAGGCTAACACTTCTTGTGTCTACTGCTTCTGTATATGATTTCTTGTGTGCATAGGCACATGGTCCATCTTGATACTTGACTTTTGGGACTGCCTGTTCTGTTGACTGCCGTGTTTGGAGTAGTCTCTTATTGCTGATGGTTGTGTTGTTAGACTCTTTTACTCTTTCTCACATTATCGCTTGCCTATGTTTCTTGTGGCCATTGATAGTTGAGTGGGAAAGGGATCTAAAGGTGGGGCAGTTGAGATATGTAAAAATTGTGAATCAAAGACCTTCTAATCATTGTTTTCTTTTGTAGGCAATTGTTTATTGTATGTGTTCACTTGGTCTATGTCCCTTTGTTTTTGCAAAATATTTTTCGTGCTCAATGCTTGGTGTTTGTCATGTAAAGGTCTTTGAAGCTAGGGTTTTTTAATGTATGCCACGTGTGAACATGCTGAGCTCACATCCAACATCACTTTCCCCTTTTTCTCTCTGCTTGTCCCTCTTCTAATATCCTCCTCCGTTTGAAAATATTCACGTGATTCAAAATGTAGGCTCATTGCATGTCACGAGCCTCCTGAAGAATTCTTAGCATCAATCCCCACCTCTATGCCCCCCCCCCCTCCCCTGTGTGTGTGTGTGTGCATGCACACGTGCTAACTCCATTCGGGCTTGAAAGAATGCAGTTGATATTTTTTGGTCTCGTGCATTGCTGGTTTTCTTTATACTCTTTTACTTTACGGTGGGTTGGTGGTGCAATATAGTCTATCACTACTAAAATAAATTGACGTTGTTCACTTTGCTTGCTCTCTCCATTCTTATTTATCTCATGTGGCACTGCTCTATCTTGCATTGGTAGTGTAATAAAGTCTGTTACTGCTTCAAAATGCCATTACTCGTTTTTGTTGCTCTCTCCACTTCTATTTGTTTGGTGTGGCTGACCTCTCTCTCTCTCTCTCTCTCTCTCTCTCTCTCTCTCTCTCTCTCTCTCTCTTAAGTGAAATCTTTTCTCGTTTGACTCGATGCCTTAGCATTGCAACCTTCCATCTTGCCCTTGTCTTCCCCCATCCTCGCTCTTTTTCTCCTCCACTCTCTCTCTCTCTCTCTCTCTCTCTCTCTCTCTCTCTCTGTGCTAGCTCCATTTGGGCTTGAAAGAATGTTGTTGATAATTTTTGGTCTCGTGCATTGTTTGTTTTCTTTATACTTTTTTACTTTACGGTGGGTTGGTGGTGTCAATATAACCTATCACTCACTGCTAATAAGCAATGACGTTATTCACTTTCCTTGCTCTCTCCATTCCTATTTGTCTCATGTGGCACTGCTCTATGTTGGATTGGTGGTGTAAGAGTGTGTGTTACTTCTTCAAAATGCCATTACTTGTTTTCCCTGCTCTCTCCAGTTCTATTTGTTTGGTGTTGTTGACACCTTTCTTCACTCTTTTTTGTGCCCCTCTTAAAGATAGTGGTTTATTTGTGAGGTGTGCTATGAGAAAGATGCAATCCCCCCCCTTCCCCTATTTTTGACTCCCTCTTCCTTGAAGATTTATTTTGGATGATTGATGATAGAATCACAGTTGCAAAATGTTCTTAGCCTTTATATTTGTTTGTGTCATGCAGAAAAAAAATAGTGTGCTGAAATATGGCCTACAACAATGGTGGCATACAAAGCATGGAGATTGACAGCATGGAGTACAGGTGTTATGGTGTTCTTTGTATTTTTGGTGTTCCTACTTGAACATATTCGTTTCGTAGAGCCAAGAAAAAATTCCATCCTTGCATGTACCGCACATCCAAAAAGTGGAACTTCCAAATGTGAATGTGTACGTATTGATGTGAGTGAGTCATCTACAAGTACTCCGACAACTTCTCACAAGTGTAGTGTATACAGTGAACAAAAATTCACTATCGAACCATCTCTCTCAAAAGGCCAAAGGCAAGCTTGCAGTACATTAATTTCTACCTTTTTTGGAGAAAGCTTACACAAAACCAGTTCATCTTTTTTGTTTTGAAATGGCCCATATTTTTCAATATGTGCACAAGATGGATGCTCGAAATCTCAAAAAGTAAAGATGGCTATTGTTAAGGTCGAGAGGCATGGTATACATAAAACCAAAAACATTAACTGTCTACCTTTGTCTTTTAATGTGAATGCGCTACCATGTTCTTTTCTTTTATAGATGCTCTAATTGATACCAAAGATGATGAAGTGAAAGTTAATGCTTTTCCGCAACAAGAACCTCTTACTAAATAACTTAATGTGCCTTTTAAACATATAACAAACCTCTATGACATCACTCCTAGATTTGCAATCGAGAATTATGCGCTAAACAATTATGGTACATACAAGCTTTTTGAACCAAAAGCCATGAAGTTTTTCAAGACTGATCTTGTGGATTTACACAACTCCAGCAAAGTCTGCCATTGTCAGTTCATCTCTAATAAGCCAATTTGCTTCCTTGGTAAGTGTTGGTGGTTTTGTGTGTATAAAGGGTTCTGCAATCAAAACAAAGAACAAGGTAGATGATGGAGCATCACCTTTCTCTCTTTACTTGGATGCTACCTCAATTGTCACTTGCATTGCTTCGTTCCCAATCCGCTTGAGCTTTACCCCGAAAATGAAGATAATTTTTTTCTTGTATGAGGCATCAAGTGCAAGGCTAGGGGGTGAAAAAAATTATTTGGATACTCTTGCTTTTGTTGTTATTAAGAATGAGAATTTTGAAATCTATGCCAACTCCACTCGTGGAGAGCTACTGCTGGTTGATGGTTCCACTCCCAAGGATTGAGAAATTGTAAGTCTCATATGTTGAAATCCTTTATCCTTCAATAGCCAACGGTGGTGTTATGATTGATGATGCATTCCTCTCATGATCTTTCATCATTTTGTTTTGGTGGTGTAAAGATGTCCTTGAATTCAATGCATTGAACAATGTTACATTGTCGTGTGGCATAACATCATGGCATAAATATCCTAGCCCATGGTTTTCTGTTCTTTCCAAATTCTGTAAGAATAATGCAAGGGAACCAATTGTAGCATTTGTTACCATGTGGTAGTGATGTGTGTGAACACATCATTTGTTACCATATACATGTGGTAGTGATGTGTGTGAACACACTAGGACCACCGGGGCATTTTTTCCCTCTTTAGGAGGTTTTTTCCCCCGTGCATTGTATATACGCCCATCACTCTAAGGCTATCTATCTTTCCATTGCACACTAAGTAACACACTCTCTATTGTGTGCCTTGAGCTTCCTTCGTCTTCTCCAAGATGTGTGTGTTTCTCTGCAACCCTAATTCCAATAATTGGTATCAGAGCAGGTCACGTTCTCCCGGGCTTAGTCGCCAGCTGCTCTAGCACATGCCTGCTCACTTTCTCCGATTTCAGTGAGCTTTGGCGAGCGTTCGTAGGTCGACAAAAATTTTGGGCACGCTCGAAGAGCTCGGTCTACTCATAATTTTGATTTGGGCTCATTTCGGCCTCCGTTTCCACTACAGGCAGTACTGCAAAGGCTATTTCGTCATTTTGTGTAGAATTTTTGTCAGTGCCGTTTTTTGCATAACAGGTGCCTTATAGTCTTCTACAGTTTGTGCTATATAGCACAGGTTGTTCTCGCTCCATTTCTCCTATTTTCGGGCAGTTTTCACATCAGGTGCAGCATTTACCATGGCTGACAACAACAACATAGATGTGTTCAAGATGTTTGCTACTGAGGATAGGTTGGATGGGGACAACTACCCTATGTGGGCTTATATGATGTAACATATTCTTGTGTCAAAGGGTGTCTGGAACATTGTGCAGGGCATTGATGTACGTCCTGGTTCTGAGGATGTAGGCGATGTTGAGGATGTTGCAGGTCTTGCTGCAAGGATTGCAGCTGTTAGAGTTGTTTTGCCTACGAAAGAACAAGCTGGTTGGGATGTTAAGGATGTGCAGGCTCATGCATTGATTGCGTTTTCTGTGAAGCGCACCATTGTTCCTCACATCCGTTCAGCAAAATCTGCAAAACAGGCTTGGGATATTCTAGCAGGTCTTTATGCAAGCCACAATGAGGCTAAAATTGCTTTGCTGCGTAAAGAGCTGGAGTCGAAGATTATTCATGAGGAAGATGATATGGAAACTTTCCTTGCTAGTGTCAAGGATATCAATGAGCAACTTATTTCTGCAGGTGAAGTTATTTCACACAGTTCCCTTGTGCAGACTGTTCTTGATGCCTTACCAGATTCTTACCAGACTTTTGCTAGTACTTGGAGACTTATGACCGAAGGAAATCCAAAAGTTGTCAAGTTTAATGCATTATGCACATTGCTGTTTCAAGAGTCACTGTCCAGAAAAAACAGGACTAGACAGTGTGCAGTTGAACAGGCTTTTATTGCTTCTCAAAGAAAGGGTGGTAACAGCAATGCAAACACTTCTTATAGTTCTGCTGCGAGTGGCAAAAATTATGTTCCTAATGCTTCTGCTGGAAGCAATTCGTCTGGAAATTCTGGTGATAAGGGCAAAAAGGAGATGCGTTGCCATTATTGTAAAGCCAATGATCACTTGATCAAGTCATGTCCTAAGTTGAAGGCCAAAGAGGCTAAGAAGAAAGAGGGTGGTTCCACTACAAATGCAGCCATTGTTGAGTCTTCTGTGAAAGGAGACTGTGTTGCTAATGTTGATGCAGAATGGGCTTTTAGCGCAGAGTGCACTTACAATCTTGTTGTCCATGATGAATGCTTGTCAGTTTTGCTGCAGATTCACATGTGTGGTATTTCGACAGTGGTGCTACAAAGCACATTACCTCACATCGTGAATTTTTTACCTCTCTTGAGTCTGTCCCTCATGGGAATTCACTCACTTGTGCCAACAACACCTCTTATCCAGTTCATGGAGTTGGAAAGATTGTGCTCACTACTGCTAATGGAAATTCCTTCACACTTGTTAATGCACTTTATGTACCTGGGATCAAGAAGAATCTCTTGTCTGTATCTACACTTGCTAGACTTGGACTTGTAGTAAAATTTGTGGATGACAGATGTACAGTTCATGATCTCAGTTTTGGTGATGAAATTGTTGCATCTGGCCTTTTGTGCCGTGGGCTGTATAAGCTCACTTTGTATGACAAGTGTGGACAAAATTTTGCAAATGTTGTTGCAGATTCAAGGGCTATTTCAGATGCAAAACTTTGGCATGCACATTTTGGTCATCTGAATTTTGCCAGTTTTCTATGTTTGCAGAAATCTGATATGGTTGCTTCTTTGCCGCCTCTTGAAGCACCTGTCAAACATGTTTGTGAAGGGTGTATTTTGGGTAAGATGCAGCGTTCTAAATTTCCAAAGGATGGTTCAGTTCGGGCCACATGCAGGTTGTAGCTTGTGCATAGTGATGTTTGTGGGCCCATGCAAACTCCGTGCTTGGGAAATTACCTGTACTTCGTGAATTTCATTGATGATTACTCCAGGCATGCATGGGTATTTCCGCTTAATGCGAAGTCCGAAGTTTTTATGTGCTTCAAACAATTTCTGGCTATGGCTGAAAATGTCTCGAAATGTACTATGGGCACCCTCCGTTCCAATCGAGGGGGGGAGTATATGTCTCATGAATTTAATGCATTTCTGGCTAGTCGTGGGATAAAACACCAATGTACAGTGCCTTATACACCTCAGCAAAATGGTGTTGCTGAGAGAAAAACAGTTCACTGACGAAAATGGCACGATGTATGGTCAAAAGTCAAGCTTTGCCGCATTCTTTTTGGCTTGAGGCCATTATGTGTGCCACTTATGTACTTAACAGGTGTCCGACGAAATCTTTTCAGTATATTACTCCATATGAAGCATGGCATGATATAAAACCTTCTATTGAGCACATGCGTGTTTTTGGTTGTTTGGCATATGCTTTGGTGCCACAAGTGCAGCACAGAAAATTGGATGATAAGGCTGTCAAATGTATTTTTGTTGGTTATAGTGCTGAAAGCATAGGTTACAGGTTGTATCATCCGCAAACAAAGATTATTCTGGTTTCTCGGGATGTAGTGTTTGTGGAAGATTCTGTTCAGCCCTTGCTGTCATGTACTAGAGACAGTATTGTAAGCTCAAAGGACATTTATGACACTTTGTTGACTCTTTTCAGTGGTGGAAATACGAATGTAAGTTCCAATGAGGCAAATGTACACCCTATGGGGGTTTCTGAAAATGTTTTAGATCATCCTATTACTGATGTAGATGTACATGATGTACTTGATGAGGAAAGGGCTGAAAATGAGCAGGCTAGAGGTATGCCAAAATGGCTGGTGCACACTTTGCATGACAGTAAATTGGATGCACCTTTGTCTAGTCGTACTCGTTTAGGCTCTCGCCATGCATCTTATGCATCAGATTGTTATGCTTTGGCTGTGTCTAGCTTACATGATGTTGAGGAGCCTCTGACTTTTGATGAAGCACAAAATTCAGAAAATTGGATGGCTGCCATGCAATCAGAATATGATGCACTTATAGAAAATGACACATGTACTTTATGTGATTTTCCTGCTGGCAAAAAGGCCATTGGTATGAAGTGGGTTTACAAGTTGAAACGCAAGCCGGATGGTCAAATCGATCGCCATAAGGCTCGACTTGTTGCAAAGGGTTATGCATAGCAAAAAGGCATAGATTATGAAGAGACTTTTTCTCCCACTTGTCGTATGACTAATGTGCGTTTTCTATGTGCATTGGCAGCTCATTTTGATTGGGATGTACATCAATCAGACATTGTTACTGCTTTCTTGAATGGCGACATATTTCAGGAAGTTTATGTAACGCAGCCTCGCGGTTTTGTCATAAAAGGACAAGAGGACAAAGTGTGCAAATGTAACAAGGCTTTGTATGGTTTGAAGCAATCTCCTCATGCTTGGTATGAGAAAGCTGACACTCATTTGGTCAAACAAGGCTTTCGTAATAGTCCAGCGGAAAGCACATTGTATGTAAAGCGTGACGGTGATGTACTTCTCATTGTGGTTCTTTATATTGATGATTTGCTGATCACTGGACCAAATGAGAGACACATTGTTGAATTTAAGGCTGATTTGAATGCTACTTTCAAGATGAAAGATTTGGGGATGTTGCATCATTACTTGGGTATACAGTTTAAGCAGTGTGATGGTGGTATTGCCTTGTGTCAAAAAAGTTACATAGAGACATTGATATGTAAGTTTGGACTTGAGGATTGCAAACCTATTGCCACTCCCATGGAAACAAGTTGAGTCTACATGATGCTGGCGATCGTGCTGATGTCACTCTTTACCAAACTGTTGTTGGGGGTTGCCTCATTTATGTATGCAACACGAGGCCGGATATTCAATTTGTAGTCTCACAGGTCAGCAGATTTATGCATAGCCCAGGGTCTAAGCATTGGCAGGCTGTGAAGAGGATTTTCTGCTACCTTAGTGGCACTTAACATCTTGGCTTGTTTTATCCCAAGGGGGGATCATTGTCGCCAAACTTACATGCTTTTTCGGACTCAGATTGAGCTGGTTGTTTTGACACGTGAGTGTCCACAAGTGGTTTTTGTTTCATGCTTGGCAGTTCATGTATATTATGGTTGAGCAAGAAGCAACCTACTGTGGCCACTTCGAGTTGTGAGCCTGAGTAGAGGGCAGTCTTCACAGCTACGGTTAAGTGTGTATGGATCATACGCCTTATGGCTGATTTGGGTGTTGGACAAGACACTGCCAACACTATCTACATTGACAGTCAGAGCACATTGGCAGTGCGAGAAACCCACTTTTTCATGCTCGCACAAAGCACATTGAGGTGCATTACCACTATGTCAGGGAAAGGCTCTCAGTAGGAGAGATCAGCTTGGCTTATGTGCCAACACAGGACAACCTTGTAGATCTTTTTACAAAGGCATTGTCTCGTGATAATCTTGAAGCTTTCCACAAAGCTTTGGGCTTACTCCCCTTTGTGGACTGATCCTATCCTCAGGGCATGGCACTTCCCTTTACTCATGTGCTAGCTCTCGTTCACCGCATCACTCCAGGGGGGGTTTGTTACCATATACATGTGGTAGTGATGTGTGTGAACACACTAGGATCGTCGGGGCATTTTTTCCCTCTTTAGGAGGTTTTTTCCCCCGTGCATTGTATATACGCCCATCACTCTAGGGCTATCTATCTTTCCATTGCACACTAAGTAACACACTCTCTATTGTGTGCCTTGAGCTTCCTTCGTCTTCTCCAACCTGTGTGTGTTTCTCTGCAACCCTAATTCCAATAGCATTCAGATCTGAAGGCCAAAGACCATTCAATGAGAAATGACCATACATCCATGACCATGTTCATGTGCTATCATACTTGTTAATGATACTTGCAACTAATATGCACATAGTCTTTTGAGTTCACTCGCAATTTAAGTATTGCTGTCTTTTTTTGGTCCATTTTATCATGTATAATGCATAAATACTTATCATTTTGGATTTGCAAGAACTTATGTGAGGTGTAGTACACATTTTTACAGCTTTGTTGTTGCATCATGTGAATTATACGTTCATCCTTCAAACATGAAATCAACTCATCATCCTTTGTTGACCCTAGTTGAGACTTTATCCAGCTACACACAACACATTTGGAGAACTCACTTATTTTTTACCAAGGTTACATTAGCAAACTCTATATTCCAAATCCTATTGATGTAGTGCTAGACATTGGCTTGAGACTCATACTCTTGAGTGTTCTATTGACATCATGTAAGATGTCAATTTGCTTGTATGAGTTTGGTATTGCAAGCAAGGTTTCCCTGGTACCATCTTCCATAGTTCTACTCTTATGCGGCACTTTCTCTAAGTTTTCATCTACAAAAGAGCGCATCAATGCCCTTCCTATTTCTCTATGGTCTCTTCCTTTTCTTATGACACCATCATTACCATGCACTGAGCGTCCCTATTTTCAAATTGTTCACGGTAATGATAAAATGAAGTTTTTGGAATACCATGATTTTTGTACCAAGCTCTACTATAGACCTCATTGCCATTAAAAGAAAATACATAGCAAGTCTTAGTAGTTTTTTTGTTCTCACGCTGTCAGACTAAGTCATGCCAAAAAGCTTGCCCACTAGCCTCATGTATATATGTGTACATAGCCGTGCAAGTTTTGGAAGTGGCCTTGTAAAAATTCATGTGCAAAGGTGTGATTTTGCGAAGCTTGAATGTTGATGTTTTGAATTGTTCAAGACTCTTAAATATGTTTTTTAATAAGTGTTTTAAGCATTGTTTTATAGCTTGTGAATCGGACTTGTACATGATGAGTTATGAGCATCCGAAGGCGGGCGGTCTCAACTTAGAAGGTGATTGCGGGTGCATGCGAGAAGGGCAACTAGGAAAACTTGGGGGTCTAAGATTAAAAATGCTGAAGTTTATATTTTTGGAGATAGCCGAGGCGATGGGCTTCGAGCCCTGTGCTACGGTGCGTCATTCGGTGACCGTAGCAGCAAGGTATGCCTCGGGGAAAATTGTCTGAGAAGTCCCCTCATGCTTTGGGAGAAGCTGGAAATTTTTGGGGAAGTAGGAGAGGTGGGAGGATGGTGCCAAGTGGCAATGGAGTAATCCCACATGGGGAGGAGAAAGTGGAAATTGGAGGGTATAACGGGGGGAGTCGACACCCCATAAGGTTGTATCAAAGGGGAAAATGGAGCTTTTCTTGCCTTGCTAATGGGGCTCGTGGATGTTGGGGGAGAGAGGGAGAACCCATTCTGAGTTCCCACTGTCTGGATAGGCACCTAACCACCTTTTGGTCAATGACACTTTCCCCTACCCCATTCCATGGTCAAATGGTCACCGATAGCTCATTTTTCACCCAAAAAAGACCAAAATTTGACCAATTAAAAGGTGCCCAAAGAGAGAACCCTATCAACTAGGAGGAGAGAGAAAATTCATTAAGATAATAGCCAGAAATATCCCCTTTTTAATAGATTCAATTCTCTGCACATCCTTTTTGCTTACAGAGACTAGCTTTTTTGCAGCTTTTGGGAGATACCCTAAGTTCAAAAGTTTGTAACTCCTGTAGGAAGAGGATGGGGTCCAGGAGGGCCTCTTTATTTTCCAGGAGATTATAGAGTTGATTAATATTTGGACGAATAGATACATGCCATGTGTGCAAGAATGGTGTGTGTGTGTAAGAGAGGTGTAAGAGTGGTCAAAGGATGCACTTTTCTCCCCAAAAAGGGGGAGGATAAATTTATGATTTTTGGCCTTCCATAACTCCTGCTTACGATCTCTGGTTTGAGTGGAGATTATAGATCTAGAATCTACATGCCGATCTCTTTCCATAGATATGCTACTTGATATACTTTTGCCCCCTAGATTTTAAATTTCATTTGAGGGAAAATTTTGAATTCAAATAAACTAGCCATTCTACCTATTGAATTTAAAAGTTGTCCTTTGATTTCTTTCTTAATACTAAAGTTTTGACTCCCTTAAAATGCCAAATAAAGAGGCCCTCCTAGACTCCATTCTCTTCCTAATGTCTCATCTGTTGTCGATATCAAGCATATGGATACTCTATGGAGTTCTACACAACACCAGCTTCATCTTTATGGTCTTTCCATTTCATCAATTTTTATCATGGTTCGGCGTAGGGCTATTTCCCGCCCGACTTTACAGGTGTTTGACATAGGTGTTTTTTGCAGATTTATGGTGTTTCCTTCCGATAATGTGGTGTGTGCAAGGCTATAGCGGTTCTTGATTTCCTTCTTGTTTGCATGCTAACATTGTTTTGGTGCCCCCACTGAGGAGAAAGTGATCCTATGCTCCAATTCCTGTGAAATTTGTCTATTGTGCAGGTAGTGAATGTAAAAGGGATGTGGGTCCTTATGGACAACCGCCTATGTATGTGCAAATTGTGCACAACACTTGAGACGGTCGTATAATTGGATGCAACCTTTGAAGGGTCGTGAGGTTTTGTTAAGCGGAGAAATGGGGGCCGGGTTACCCAGTGTGAGGTGGATTAGGTACTGGAGCGATCCATTGACATCCCTTGAGTTTTCAACGTCACATGTAAGTTGTTTTTGTGGCAATCAAACATGGTAGACGAGCTCCCACAGTTTCATGGATTGCTTAAGGAAAATGCACAGATGTTTATTGAAAAGTTGGAAGTCAATTGCTTACTGTGCAATATACTAGACCAAGCTATATTGTTGCGGCTGCTGCAATATAGTTTACAGGATGATGCAAAATTTTGGCTACACAATTTTGAGGAATTGATGCAAGCACAAACTCCACGGGTGGTTTTGGACTACAGTCGTGTGAAGAAAGATTTCCTGGCACAATACCGATCCATCAAAGTACCTGATGAAGTTTGACATGAAATTCTGAGGTACACTGTTAGTGCCTGATTTATCAGGGCTTTCAGGGCAGTCAGGCTATTACTTTTTGAACTATAACTAAAACCTTTATCTTTGAACCTTAGGGATAAGTGAACATGGGTATTTTATATTTTGGGGAAGTTAGTTGTGTGTCTCGTGAATTCTCAGGACGAGAAGCAGTTATGTCTATGCCTGTTGATGCAGTTGGCTCTCTCCTGCATTAGTTCTGTGGTTTTTGTTGTATTACTGAATAATGATGATGAATGGCACACTATTTTCCCTCTATCTATGATGTTATGTACCTGTTTCCTTTGCAGTATGGTGTTTGAAGTATGCAGTTTCCTGCTTCCTATTTGATATGAATTGTATGTTTACTGCATTGGTTATTTGTTATAGCAATGTGTGCCTAACATTTGGCGATCCTACAATTGGTTTGAATTTCGCCTAAAACCATATGGGTGCTAAGGAATGAATCACAGCGGCGACCTGTTCCCTGATAGTGACCATTTGCGGGATTTTGCGAACTGGAAAACATCGGGGGAAGAGTCTGAGGAGTATGCATCACAATTCTTGAAAGAATTCTACCCACAACTGCCCAGCGAAGTCAGAATTCTCATTCTCGAAAAGGTAGTTACAAAACTGTTACCCTTTGGAGCCTGTAATTTACCTTCAAACTACAATGTGCATAATCAAAGAATGCTAGTACAGTATTCTAGACAAGGGAGAAGCAGCAATGCATGAGTGAATCAGCGCAGGGGTCCAATGTTCCACAACATTCATATGGAACAAGGTTTAGACTTAGAAGGGAATTATTTGCAAGGGGGAGACAAGGAGATGAGTTAGATGGTGATGATCAACAAGAACCAGTAGGAGAACTTGCTACATGGGCAGATATTGTTGGGGACGGGATTGAACTGCATGAACCTGAAGACAAGGTGCAGGAAACCCCACCTGCAAACCAAGAAGGCCAACAAACCACTCCACCCACAGAAAACCCACTATTGGGACAGTTGGTTAATGCATTACTAACTCAAACACTCTTAAGGACAAGAAGGCAGTTGCAGTTTGTACCTGCAAGAACAGGTAATCTACCTTTTAATCCACTTCTGGTAAGAGTACCTGCACCACTTCGAGCACCACCAATGGCTGCACCAAATCCCAAAGTGGGAGCGGCTAAGTTCAGCGGGAAGAAAACCCAAGATGCTGATAGCCATGTTGGTCAGTTTCAAACAAGATGGTCTGCCAGTGGGTATGAGGCACTTCATCCAGATGCAGTGAAGAAAGAACATTTTGCAGCAACATTGCAAGGCAAGGCCATGGATTGGTTAATCCAGTATGGCATGGGAGCTTTTGCTGATTATAATGACTTGAAGCTTCGATTTCATTTAAGGTTCAGGGAGGACAAGACACCTGAAGACATCTTGAAGAAATTGAGAAGATTGAAACAGGAAGATTTGCTAGTGGAAGACTATGCACAAAAGTTCAGGAATTTGAATAACAGGTCGGAAGCAGCCCAACAACCTTCTATGGAGCAATTGGGAGATTATTTCTATAAAGGACTGAAAAAGCAGTTCAGGAGTGCAATTGCAGGGAGACCCCCACTAGCCACTGCACAATATTTTACTGAATTGGTGGAAGCAGCAGCTAGAGCTGAAAGGATATATGGAGGCAAAGCAGAATTAAAAAATAAGAAGAAGAAAAAGACTGAGGATTCAGATTCTGAAGCAGAAGACTCAGGATTAGATACTGAAGATTCAGATCAGGATACTGAAGAGGAAACTGATTCTGAGGATGAAGAGTGGGCAGAAAAGAAGAAGAAAAAGAAGAAGAAGAAGGGAAAGAAAAAGCAGAAGAAGGACAAAGATAAGGAAAATACTGACAAGAAGCAGGGAAAGGATATGGTTACTGTAGAAGCAGTTAACAAGATTGTTCAAGAAAAACTACAATCAATGGGGATGAATCAGTTTGCAATGTCAGATAAACCTTATTGTCAGGTTTGTCAAAGATTTGGTCATGAATATGAGAATTGTTACTATAATCCAGATTTCAGGGGAAGAAGACCTGAGTACATTGTTCAGAAGATGAGGGAGGCAGCAGTAAATGTGGTAGCTCCACAAGGTAATAACAGGAGATATCAAGGACCTGCACCTCCAAGAAGATTTCAGAATCAAAACAATTGGGGATTTCAGAATAGGGGTCAAAATAACATGCATCAATCACCTTGTAATTATTGTGGAGCAACAGGACACAGACAAGGTCCTGATTGTGAGCAGTGGTGCAAACACAGAAATGATAGAGGTATTCCTATCATCAGATACAATAATAATAACAACAATAACAACAGGCCTCAGGGGCAAAACCAACAAACTCCAGTTCAACAGCAGCAGAGACCTCCAGGGGGCTAATCTTGTGGTTTTGGAAGAATGGATAGATGAAGAATGGGGTGAGGAAGAATGGGTTCAGGACAAAGTACCATGCTATCAGGAGAAGCAGGAATCTGTTGACAAAGTTCAGGAATGTTAGTATACTCAGGGAATGTGTAAGCAATGCAATTGTGACTGTCCAACATGTATCCAAATTGAAGATGTCCCTGAAAGCAGTAAGTGCACTGATGTCATGATAGTGACAAGATCAAAATCAAAACCAATGAAAGAGGTTGTTCAGGAAAAAGCAGATAAAGGTACTGTTAACTGGAAAGAGCAGAAAGAAGTGAGAAATGAGACACTATAGAAACTACAGCAATCTCAGGATGGGAATGTATTCACAGATGAGTGGGAATTTTCTGTTAATGCTTTGGGCAAGCAAGGTAAATATTTTTTGGGACAAGGAAAAGCTGTACTGAAAGAGCAGGGCAGCAGCGATGAATTTTATGAAGCTTTGTGGGCAGCTCCAATTACATTTACTGTAAAGCAGATGTTGAGGTTGGTACCTGCTTTTTCTCAACAATTGCTCAAAAAGTTAATGAAGGAAGTAAATGGTAATCAGGTAATGAGTACTGATCCTGAAGAAAATAATATTGGAGAGGCATGTGAAGTTTTGCCAATGGACATGGATTATAAAGTACCAGTTGTTGGGGTATCTATTGGGAAAGTTTTTGTCCCAGGAGTTTTCTTGGATGGTGGTTCAGGAGTCAATATTCTTCCAGAATCTACATGCAAAAAATTAACTCTCTTGAACTGGATCCAGCACCTTTTCAGGTAAAGATGGCAGATCAAAGGAGAGTTCAGCCTTTGGGAATTCTTAGAAATTTGTTAATTTCAGTGGGAGGATTGGAGTTTGTTGCCAACTTTGTAGTTCTCAGGTTAGAAGAATCAACATGTTCATACCCAATGATGTTCGGTAGACCTTGGTTGAGGGCAGCAAGAGTAAAGCAGTTATGGGGAGCAGATGCTATTGTAATCAAAAGAGGGAAGATGAAAGTGAAAATGCAAATGGATGCAAAGAAAGTTATACCACCAGGGGTTAGGGCATTGCATGCAGAAGGACTCAACATGGCGGAAGAAATTGGAGAAGATGCAGAAGAGGAGTTTCTGAAGACTAATTCATCAGTAGTACCAATATTTGAAGTGGATGTGCAGAAGATTGTAGATAGATATGTCCTACATTCAGTGGATGATGGAAAACAATCAGGATTTCATGAATCACTGATTACTCAGGGAAGTAGACAACCAAGCAACAAAATGGGTAATGATTTACTAAAGATCCTGCAAATTCAAAAGAAGGAAGAAGAGGAAGCTATTGAAGCAGTGAAGCAAGCAGAAAGGGCATTTGAGCATCAGATGGCAAATACTGCTAGGGTAACTCAAGATAAACTACAGGAACTGAACCTGAACACTCAGGAAGAACCCCAAACAGTGAAAGTCTCAGCAGATATTGATGAGGAATTTAAACTGAAACTTAAGGAGTTATTGTTGGAATTTAAAGATATTTTTTCATGGAAGTACACACATATGAAGGGAGTTGATGCTAGTTTTTGTCAGCATAAAATTAACCTGAAGGTTGATGCAGTTCCTGTGGTACAACAAAGGTACAGGATGAATCCCAATTATGCTAAGCAGGTAAAAGAAGAGATAGATAAGCTTTTGGCTGTTGGTTTTATCTATCCTGTGGAAGAAGTTACTTGGTTATCACCAATTGTTGTAGTTCCAAAGAAAAATGGCAAGATCAGGGTATGTGTTGACTACAGGAAGCTTAATGCAACTACCAAAACTAATCCTTTTCCTTTGCCTTTTTGTGACACTCTACTTGATGCAGTAGCTGGACATGAGATTTATAGCTTCTTGGATGGATTTAGTGGGTATAACCAAATTGCAATTGCATTTGAAGACAGGAATAAAACTGCTTTTGTGATTGAATGGGGGGTGTATGCAAGTAATGTGATGACATTTGGTCTGAAAAATGCTCCTCCAACATTTCAAAAAGCAGTACAACATATATTTTCAGAGTTTTTGACAACCTTCATGAGAGTTTTCTTGGATGATTTCAGTGTTTTTGGAAAGAAACAGGAGCATCTTGGACACCTGAGACTGTGTTTTCAGAAATACAGGGAGTTCAGGTTGTCACTAAATCCAGCAAAATGTGCTTTTGCAGTTAAGAGGGGAGTCCTCTTAGGGCATATCATTTCTGAAGAAGGGGTTTCTATTGATCCTAACAAGGTGGAAGCCATCAGAAAAGCACCAGAGCCCAAAACAGTTAAACAGTTGGGTAGGTTTTTGGGACAGGTTAAGTGGCATAATAGATTTTTGAGGTATTTTGCTCATGTGTGTATTCCATTGACAAAACTTACAAAGAAAGATAGTGTATTTGAATGGAAGGAAGAGCAAATCAAAGCATTTCAGATTCTGAAGAATATGCTAACAGTAGCACCTGTACGATTGTTCCTGATTGGAAATTACCATTCCATATCTTTGTAGATGCATCCCATGTAGCAGTTGGAGCAGCATTGATGCAGGAGCAAAGAAGAGGATGGTTCAGACCCATTTATTATGCTAGTAGGGTATTAACACCTGCAAAAAAAAACTACACAATGACAGAAAGGGAGTGCTTGGGAATGGTATATGCTTTACAAAAGTTTAGGCATTACTTGTTGGCAAACAGGGTAATTTTTCATGTTGATTACCAAGCATTGATTTACCTGGTCAATAAACCACATTTGTCAGGAAGGTTAGCCGGGTGGATATTGTTGTTGCAGGAGTTTGACTATGTGGTTATACATACTCCTGGAAGACTTCATGTCTTGGCTGATTATTTGAGTAGATTAGAGTCAGGGGAATATGATCCTGAAGGTGTACCTGATCAATTACCTAATGCAGAACTTTTTCTTATTCAGGTGACTGACCAGTCAGGGGACTGGTATGAGGACATGTTGCAATTTTTAATTGAAGGAGTTTTACCTGAAACAATGAACAAGGATCATAGAAAGAGGTTGGCCCTAAGAAGTAAACCATTTATAGTGATTGCAGGGGTGTTGTATAAGAGAGGAATTGACCAAGTGATCAGGAGATGTGTTCCTGAATATGAACAGAGAGCAGTTCTTGCAGAGGCTCATGTAGGTAATGCAGGAGGCCACTTTTCAGGAGATGTTACAGCAAAAAAGATATTTCAAGCAGGACTTTGGTGGCCTACTGTGATCAAGGATACTCAGGAATTCAGTAAAAACTGTTTGTTATGTCAAAGAGAGGGCAGACCATTGAATGTAGATAGGATGCCATTACAACCTGTGCTACCTTTAGAACCATTTCAGAAGTGGGGGTTGGATTTTGTTGTTCCTATCAAACCACCTGCAAGATTTACACAGAACAGGTATATTCTGGTTGCAACTGATTATTGCACAAAATGGGTTGAAGCAATAGCTTTGAGAGATAATGCAGCAAGGAGTGTGGCAAAGTTTCTTTACAAGAATATCATGACCAAGTTTGGGTGTCCAATTGAGCTAGTTTCTGATCAGGGAGGCCATTTCATTAACAAAGTGATCAGTAAACTGACTGAACTGCATATGATTTTTCACAAGAAATCAACATTACCCTCAGGCAAATGGACAGGCAGAGAGTACCAATAAGATTTTGGTCGAGATAATCAGGAAGCTGGTAAATCAAAACAGGACAGACTGGGATGAGAAGTTAGACTCTACACTTTGGGCTTTTAGGACTGCATTCAAAGTCACAATAGGAATGACACCTTTTAAGTTGGTTTATGGGTTGGAAGCAATGGTACCCATGGAGTTTTTGGTGCCCAGTCTCAGGGTGGCAGTGCAGCAGAAGTTGTCCCCTGAGGAGTCAGTAAATTACAGGAAAGAAGAACTGCTCAAGCTGGAGGAGGATAGGATTCAAAGCATATACACTGCAGAAATAATTCAACAAAGAAGATAGGCATGGATAAACAGGAACATTAAGTTTAAAATTTTTTCTCCAGGAGATTGGGTAATGGTTTACAACAGTAAACTGGGACACAGACCGGACAAATTGAAACTCAGGTATGTGGGGCCATTTAAATTCTCAAAGCAGTTGATCCAAACACTTTTATTTTAACTGATAAAGCAGGCAAAGTCATAGTCAAACCAATAAATGGTTTCCGACTTAAACCTTTCTTTGGACAAAATCTGGAGGACAAAAAAGAGAATAAAAGTCATGAGGTTAACTTGATCGTGATTCCTCGCACATGTGGAAAAGAGAGTGGAGCCATCATTTTTAAAACATTTGAGTTGATACGCGACCAACGTTTGCAGCCTTTGCGTTTCTTTCTTGCATGCGCAGCCATGTCTACTCCACGCAGAGCATCTATGGCCTCCAAGTCTGATTCTCATGGTGAAGAGGAGGAGGTTTACTTATCACAGCGACCTGTACGTAAAACGCGTTTGCAGAAGATGGTCATGGAGATGTCCAGTGAGGATGACGATGATGTAGAAGAGTATACCCCTGTTCAGACCTCATCCATCTCCAACGAAGAAGCTTCTTCAGACTACACCTTTGTAGACTTGAGGTATGAAATTGTTCTCAATGAACAGAATATTTCTTGGTTGAGAAATATTGGTCTCTTGAACTTTGCAAGGCTTCCTTGGATGTCCTGGAGGCAAAACAGTATGGCCAAGGTGTACTTATCTCAGTTACAGGCTAATGATGGGCAAATCTTTGCTGAAAACTATTTAACTGAAGAGTTGGTGGCAGAGGTATTTGACATACCTACACAGGAGGATACTGAGTTTGTCAAAGCTATAGATAAAGAGATGACTAAGGCTTTTGGACAATCACATGGCAATAGACACTATTATCAATTGTCTGGAATGAAGAATCAGGTCAGATTGCAGCAGGTCAGATGGTTGATTGAAAGGGTGTTCCTATTAGTTAAATCAGAATATATGAGCAGGGAGAACTATGGCATACTCATGGCTGCAAAAAGTGGAAGACAAGTGGGATGGGCAAACATTCTGTTTGACAGAATGAAATTTGAGTTGTATACAAAGCAGAAAAGGAAAGACAAGACCACAAAGGTAGGCCCATATTTGGCAGCAGTTTTCCAGCATGTTACCAACAAGAGTATACTTCAAGGGAAGATTTTGCCAGAGCAGGGACAATTGCTTGTAGATTCAGGGTCCACTCAGAGAAAAGAGAAGAGGCAAAAGCTGAATGAAGATCAGAGTTCTTTACACTTTACCAAAGATGTTCAGGGTTTGATGGCTCCAGGGTATACCAGTAAGGAATCTTTGGAGACAGTTAAGGTCAATTTGGATATGGAATTTGGTGATTTAGTCACTGAAACTGTTTTGGAGACAGGCACTAAGACTGTAACACCTATGTCAGTAAAAACAGGATTTAAATTGAAGAAAGTGAAGAAAAGGGAGTGGCAGGGGTGTCTGCCATAAAAGTTCCTGATTGTGTTATTCAAGAGCCAAAAGTTAGCAAAGTTAGTTTTGCTAATGTATCTTTGGATGAAGTCCAAAATGCAATTGGAATAATGAAGGAGTATGTGGAGCAACAGATAATGGATAGCACATTGGTCAAGAGGGAAAACAATAAATTGCATTCAAAATTAGAGCAGTTAAAGAATGAAGTGGAGGAGAGTAAGAAAAGTACTACTCAGGAGGAATTACTGCTGGAGCAAGTACAACAGTTAACTGAAGGTCAGGAAGCTTTACAAAAGGAGTTGAATGTTTATAAGCAGATTGTGGAATCAAGGGAGAAGACTTCAGCTAGATTGGCTGAATGGAAAGAAGAATGGTTTTCATTTTTGCAGGATCAAATGACAGAGATGAATACCTTGAATGCTGCCTTGGAAAGTAGAAACAGGGTTTTACTGAACAGAGTCACAGCCTGTAAAAGAGTGGAGGAAAGAATTAGGGAGATGTCTGATGAAGAGCTGGATGTGGATGGCTGGTATTTGGCATCAGTGGATGTCAATCAAATGCAAGTAGAAATGAGAGATTACATGAAGGGGATCTGGGAGCATATTAAAGTAAAAATGTATGATGTTGTCAGCAAGCCCTACCAAGTGTGCAGAAGAGGAAATGAAGAAGGAGAATGTGTTAATGGAGAAGCAGAATTCTGAGCTCAAACAACAGTGTACTGACCGGACACAGTAGTTGGAGACTTTGAAGGCAAAGTTGCAGCAGCAAGGAGAAAATCAACCTGACCAGGTGATTATTACTAAAGATTCTGACATGTTCGCAGGGATTAAGGATGCAGCTACCATTCAGGAGCATGTTCCTGAAGATTCAGGGGGAGCAGTAATTGCAAGAAAAGATAAATTTGTTGAAGTGAAGGATCTGGAGGTTGCTGGAGAGGAGCATAGCTTAAAGGATTCAGTTCAAAACATTGTGGCTGAGATACTTTCTCAGGAGACAGAGAGTGCTAAGGAAGCAGTTACAGTTCAAGTGGAGGAAGATTTTGAAGAGCCTGACAAAGAAACTGTGACTGCAGCAACAGTTTTACAGGGAATTGAAGCTAAAGATAACCTGGAGGAGGATTTGACTAATCAAGGGATGGGTTCTCACAAGGTTTCAGAAACCTTGCCCACCAGGTGTGCCAGATGTTAGTGCCAGATTTATCAGGGCTTTCAGGGCAGTCAGGCTATTACTTTTTGAACTATAACTAAAACCTTTATCTTTGAACCTTAGGGATAAGTGAACATGGGTATTTTATATTTTGGGGAAGTTAGTTGTGTGTCTCGTGAATTCTCAGGACGAGAAGTAATTATGTCTATGCCTGTTGATGCAGTTGGCTCTCTCCTGCATTAGTTCTGTGTTTTCTGTTGTATTACTGAATAATGATGATGAATGGCACACTATTTTCCCTCTATCTATGATGTTATGTACCTGTTTCCTTTGCAGTATGGTGTTTGAAGTATGCAGTTTCCTGCTTCCTGTTTGATATGAATTGTATGTTTACTGCATTGGTTACTTGTTATGGCAATGTGTGCCTAACATACACTCAAAGGGCTAATTAGAGTGTTGATGATTTTGTCATGCAGTTCACCCGTTTATGGGTTAAATCGTTAAATGGACTGGGGCTTTGGGAAACGAAATCCCTCCATCCATGTCAAAGAAGGACCGTTTTGTGGCAAACCTAAAAGAAAGTCTGAAGTTCAAAGTTGAGCTGAAAAGGTCCGCCACCTTTGAGGAGACAGTCGCCATTGCCAGAGAGAAAGAATGGAAAGCTCAAAGACTTAATGAATATGGGAAATCGGTCTCTTAGCCAACTAATGGCAGCCAAAAGGAGGAGAATCAAGCAGAAGATGGAGGTCAACCTGTTCAAAGGGCTGCTAGTACCGAACAGGTACAACAAAATATGCAAGACATGATGACCATGATGCAAGAATTGAAACTTAGTGTCCTTGGTGGTGGAGGTGTTCGTGGTCATGGGTGTGGTAGAGGAATGGCTCAAGCATGTGAAGCTCATCCTAATGTGAATGATGGTCATGGACAAGGTGGCTTTGAGCCACATAGGAGGTTCATCCCCACTTGTTATGATTGTGGTGAACTTGGTCATATTAGCACTTATTGTTCAAAGATGGGAAGGATGGAATGGGATATGTTTCCACTTCCTTAGCAGATTCCTGACAGAGATAATGATTATGCATTGGGTATACGGGGAGATCAAGGTACTGGACATGAAAATCAAGCCTCAAATTTGGGTGGTCATGTGGGTTTTGTGCGGGTTGAAAAGAAAGACGCAGATGTGTTGCTAGTAGTCAAAAGGAAGAGGGAAGGTTATGCAGCACCATGGCCTAGAAAAAAAGAAAGGGAAGGAGAAGGAAGGTGAAGATGCGAAATCCAAGAGAAAGAGAAAGCCTCGTAGGACGATTTGAAGTGGCATATTTGCCTTTGGAAGAAGGCCAAACAGCTTACAGTTTAAAGGAAGGCCTGATTGGGAAGAAAGTAGATTGTACTTTTGGACAGTTGATGAATATGGTGCCCAAACTTAAAAGGCAGTGGAAGGCATTAGTGAATCCAAAAAAAGAGCCAAAGCATGGACATGTTACAGTGTTGCCTGTGTGAGAGTTACCCGATATCTATCCTGTGGTGAACTCTTGGCACAAAGGTGTGGGCATGGGAGAAGCCTACATTGATGGAGGTACTCAAGTCTATGTGATCACACAGTCATGTGTCAAGAGACTGGGTCTCATTACATGGGGAAGCTCTCGGTTTCAGATTCAACTGGGAAACCATGCCAAAGTGAAATGTTTGGGAATGATCAAGAATTCAAAAGTCAAAGTCTTTAACGTGAAGGTTGTGGTGAACTTTCATGTTATGCCAACTGGTCTGAGAGCCTTTCCTCTCATTTTGGGATGGCCGTGGTTGAGAGTTTTTGGTGTCGTGCAAGATTGGGGCAAGGGCACAATCGGTGTGCATGGCAAGAAGGGTGAAAAGAAAGTGTTTGATATGACTACCAAACAACCTATGGCACTTGAAGATGTGACTGAGAATGATGAGTCCAAAACTACCAGTGATGATAGTTTTGAAGACTCATAAAGTAGCATTACTTTGAGTTTCGATGATGAGGATGAAGTGTCATTCTTGTTGTTGGATGAAGAATAGAAAGAAATGAGTGAAGTGTTGCAAATATCAGGGAATATAAATGCTTCAAGTCGCCTAGAGAAACTTGAAGAGTTGATGCAACCGAAACAGGAATAGCCAATGAAGAAAGAGTTGATTCAAAATATGATGAGTACTGATTTGACACAAGGAGAAAGAAAGGAGTAATTAGCAATGTTGGACATGTTTCCAAATATTTTCATTACCTCATATCAAGAAATAAGGGGTTTTGTTGGAGATCTAGTGAAGGTCGAGCTAGTTGAAGGGGCAAAGCCAAGATGGCAAAAATTAAAAAGGATGGGTAAGGAACAGATGAATGCTTTATAGGAAGAAGTAGATAAGATTTTGGATGCAGGGTTCATTGTGCCAGTGGATAATGCTAGATGGGTGAGCCTTGTAGTAGTCACCCCAAAGAAAGATGGGTGTTGGAGAGTTTGTGTTGATTACAAGCCACTTAATGCGGTGGCCAAGAAAGATCCTTACCCTTTGCCTTTTATTGATCAATTGCTAGATGCAGTAGCTGGTTTTGAAAGATACATTATCTATGATAAGTATTCAGGATACTTTAAGCTTATCCTTGCTCCTAAAGACCGGAAAAAGACTACTTTCATCACGCCATGGGGTTGTTTCTGCTTTTGTTGCCTTCCTTTTGGGTTGACAAAAGGGCCAAGAGCTTTTAAAAGGAAAGTGTATTGGATCCTTACCCCATTCCTTGGAAAGTTTGTCAAAGGGTTTGTAGATGATTTGTGCATATAGAGCTCAAGAAAAGAGCATGTTTAAAAGCTTAAAATGACTTTTGCAAGGTATGACGACTGTGGGGTCAGCTAAACCCTAAAAAATGTCATTTGGCATAGCCACGGGTGAAGCTTCTTGGGCATGTTATTTTAGAAAATGGGATTGAAGCAGACCCAGAGAAAGTGGAGGCTTTGTTGTTATTGTCATCCCCTAAAGATACCAGACAGTTGGCCATTTTCATACAGAAAGTTAAATATCTGTCTCGTTTCATACCTTTGGCATCACAGCTATTGTATCCATTGCAGCAAATAGTTAAGAATGATCCTTGGAGTGGTCTCATGAGTGCGACAATGTTTTTGACAAAGTTAAATAAGTTTTGAGTACGTTACCTATTATGCAAGCTCCTGACTGGGAAAAGGAGTTTTATGTCAACCCATCAGTGGAAGATGATGCTACTGGAGCTATGTTATTACAAAGGGGGAATGAATCTTAGTATATGAAGCTTGTTCATTATGCTAGCAGAGTGAAGACTCCTCATGAAAGAGATTTTTTTGAAACTGAATTGGTGACAAACCAGTATGGTTTATACTTGCAGGCGATTCAGATACTATTTGCTGTGAAAGTCATTCACCTTTCTTACCAGTTATTCATGACTTCCCCAGCTGTTCAATAATTCAAATATATCAAAAATAGTGATGAGATGGGTTATTGAACTCTAGGAGTTTTAGTTCACCTTTTTGGTGGAGGAAAGTACTCGGGCTACCTTAGTGGATCTTCTCACTTATAAGGATAGTCCAGTTTTGGTTAAAGAAGAGGTTGTGTGAAAGCAGGAAGTTGGGACTCTTACCATCCCTAATGCTTCACTGTTATACTTTGATGGTTCTCATCGAAGAAGTCATGATGTTGCTTCAAGAGGCATTGTTATTATGATGCACAAGGAAAGCTTATGAGGAAGCAAGGGCTGAAACTTGATGTCAAAATTAACAATGAAACAGAATACATGGCTCTTGAAGGTGGTTTGCATATTTTCTTACAATTGGGAATTAGACGCTTGCAAATTAAAGGAGATGCTTTGTTGCTTGTGAAGCAAGAGTTGGGAGTATGGAAGAATAAGAACCCTAAACTGAAAAATTTATGCTTCAAAGTGAAAGTGTTGCTCAAAAAGCTTGAAGCATGGAGTTTATTGTTAGGAAATAAGACGTAGCTAAATAGATAATTGAGTAGATTACTTAATGGAGAGAGACAGAGAGAGTACACACGATATACGTGGTTCACCCAATGTGGGCTACGTCCATGGGAAAGCAGCCACTCAATGGCTTTAGTACTTCAAAACAAGAAGTAGTTTACAAAGGGATTATACCCTTAATGGAGCTCCCGCCTTGCTTCACTCTCACCACCTCACACTCACCTTGTTGCATCAACTTCACACTATGAAATGTGTGTAGAAATGGCCTCCTTTTATAGGCCAAAAGGGCTGCCCTCTCTTATGAGAGACAGCGATGTGTAGCCGCCCTTGTGCGAATAAGTCCAAATGGGACCCTCCAATCCGCCCATGTGTGGCCGCCCTTGAGAAGACAAGACCGCTTTTGAATTCGGCCACCAGCCACCGGCCATTGACTTCTGACCACCGGCCACCGGCCATTGACTTCCGACCACCGGCCATCGGCCATTGACTACCGGCCACCGGCCAACCGACCGGTTGTTTACCGACCACTTTCCGGCCGCCGGACGGCCATAATATTCCGGCGAAAAAGAATATTCCGGCGAAAAAAAAGTCTTGGGGGCCTCCACCCCCAAGGCCTTTAAAGTTGCCCCTGATTCTTGTACGTGAAAAATTTGGTTTCCGGTGAGTGATTTTCCTTCACGCACGATGGCTTCTCCTCATAATGGGGGCCTTACAAATGTGCGCTTTTACCACAAAAAATTACAAGGGTAAATCAGGATCCATACTTAACAATCTCCCACTTGGAGACTGATCTCCAAACCAAACCTGTGACTGCTTTCCATTCTGGCTTCTTATCCTTGAATGCCGATTGAAGATGAGCAAAAGCTCAACTTCTCCTTGTTGACCACCTTTGTAAACATGTCTGCAGGATTTTCACTTGTATGCACCTTTCCTAGCTTTAGTTGTCCCTCTTCCAAAAGAGTACGTATGAAGTGATATCTCACCTCAATGTGCTTTGTCCTTGAATGAAAGGCTGAGTTCTTTGCAAGATGGATAGCGCTTTGGCTATCACTGTACAAGACACAATTGTCTTGTTTGAATCCAAGCTCTTCTAAGAATCTGTGAAGCCACAGAATTTCTTTGCTTGCCTCTGTCATTGCTACATACTCTGCTTCCCCGGTAGAAAGTGAAACCACTTTCTGCAGCTTTGAAGCCCAGCTTACTGCTGTGCCTCCAACTGTGAACACATATCCAATAGTGCTCCTTCGAGTATCTTTGTCACCTGCCATATCTCCATCAGCATACCCTTCTAGAAAAATATCAGTTCCTCCAAAATACAAAGCATTTGTTGTTGGCCCTTTTAGATACCTAAGTATCCACTTCACAGCTTGCCAATGCTCTTTACCTGGGTTGTCCATGAACCTACTCACAACTCCCACTGCATGTGCAATGTCTGGCCTTGTCCAGAACATAGCATACATTAGAGAACCTACCGTTGCAGCATATGGAACTTTAGACATATAGGCTATCTCCTCTTGTGTCTTTGGACACATATCCTTCGTTAGTTTAAAATGACCATCCAAAGGTGTAGAAACCGGTTTTTCATTTTGCATTGCAAACCTTTCTAGTACCTTCTTGATGTAATCTTCTTGAGATAGCTTTATTGTCTTCTTCGTCCTGTCCCTTGATATTTTCATATCAAGTATCCTCATTGCAGCACCTAAATCTTTCATTGAAAAATATTTGGACAGCTCCTCTTTTAGGTCTTTGATGTCCTACATGTTAGCACTTGCAATCAACATGTCATCAACATACAACATTAGGATGATGAATTTCCCATCTCCCAAATTCTCCGTGTAGACGCAGTGATCCGAGTTGCATCTTGTGAATCCATGATCCAACATCCATCGATCAAACTTCAAGTACCATTGTCTTGATGCATGCTTTAAACCATACAAGCTCTTCTTTAATCTGCAAAACATTTTCTCCTTACCTTTTACTTCATACCCCTTTGGTTGAAGCATGTAGATTTCCTCCTCTAAGTCACAGTGAGGGAATGCCGTATTTACATCCATTTGCTCGAGATTTAGATCATGAGCAGCCACAAGGCTTAAGACAAGCCTAATTGAGTTCATTTTTACAACAGGAGAAAATATTTCATTGAAGTCAATACCTTTCTTTTGAGAAAAACCTTTTACCACAAGCCTAGACTTGTACCTTTTCTTCCCACCTTCTTCTTCCTTTAGCTTGTACACCCATTTGTTTTGAAGTGCCCGCTTACCTTTAGGCAACTCAACCAACTCCCATGTTTGGTTGCGATGTAGTGAGTCCATCTCCACTTGCATGCTCTTCGTCCATTCTTCTTTGGATTCACGTTGCATAGCTTCTTCATATGAATCCGGCTCTCCAGAATCTAAGATCAAGAGATGGTTGAAGGAAGGAACAAACCTTTTTGGAGGTCTACTTGCTCTTGTAGATCTTCGGAGAATAGGTTGAGGCTCCTCATTTGGTTGACGTTGTTGCACATTGTCACCGTTTGCAGTCCTTGAGTCTTCACCGTCCTCAAGCTCCATGTACTCATCACCTGTTTCTTTTGTTTGTTTTCTTTCCAAGTAATCTTTGTACATATTTTTTTCATTAAAAATTACATCCCTACTCCTTAAGATTTTACCATCTTCAGGATTCCATAGGCGATACCCAAAGTCTCCTTCTCCATAGCCAATGAAGAAACACTTTTTGGACTTTGCATCTAACTTTGATCTTAGGCTTCTATCTATGTGCATGAAAGCCTCACACCCAAATACTGTGAGAAATGCATAATTCACCGGTTTACCTGTCCATGCCTCTTCTGGAACTCCCCTATCCATTGCCGTTGAGGGTGACCGATTGATTAAGTACACAGACGTACTTACAGCTTCCTCCCAAAGCTCAAGCGGTAGGCCTGCATGTAGCCGCATGCTTCGTGCTCGTTCCATGATTGTCCTATTCATCCTTTCTGAAATCCCATTTTGTTGAGGTGTCCTTGGGGTTGTCCTTTGCCTCCGAATTCCATTGCTAGCACAAAAGCTTTCAAAAGCTTGGCTGCAATATTCGCCTCCATTGTTGGATCTGAGGCATTTAACCTTGGTACCTGTTTCATTCTCCACAAAGGCTTTCCACCTTTGAAATATGGAAAATACATCGGATTTATTCTTCATGACATAAACCCATGTTTTTCTAGTCGCATCGTCTATGAATGTTACATAGTACAATGAGCCACCAAGTGATGGTGTACTTGCAGGACCCCAAACATCAGAATAAACCAACTCAAGTTTTTTATTTTTTCTTTCATTTCTTGATTTTTGAAATTTTACCCTCATTTGTTTACCATAAACACAATCTTCACAGAACTCTAAGTCCACTTCTTTCAAACCTGGTAGAAGCTTCTTTGTTTGAAGGATTTGCATTCCTTTGGCACTCATATGCCCAAGTCGGTAGTGCCACACCGCACTGTCAACTTCTGTAGTTGCTGCACAAGCTGAAGGTTGCGTGCTAATAGTACACAAGTAAAGTGTACCGACTTTTTCACCCTTGGCAACCACCAAAGATCCCTTTGAGATCTTCCACCGTTTGTTTCCGAATGCAATGTTGTGACCTTCATCGTCCAATTGTCCTGTAGAGATCAAATTTTTGCGAAGAGAAGGAACATGCCTAACATCTTTAAGCTTCCATTCATTTCTGTTAGCAGATTGACACAAACTGTACCTTTGCCAACAATCTCACAAGCTTCATCATCTCCCAAGTATACATACCCAAAATTACCTTTGGTGTAGTCTTGGAAATGTTGCTTGTGTGGTGTCTCATGGAATGAAGCCCCAGAATCTACTATCCAGGAATTAGACACATTGTCTAATGAGAGAATTAGAGCATCTTGCTCTACTTTACCTGCCACATTAGCCTCCGATGTTGGCTTGTTGTCTTGAGACTCTGTCTCCTTCTTCTTCTTGGACCAACAATCCTTCTTGACGTGCCCCTTCTTGCCGTAGTTCCAACATTCAAGAACTGACTTTGTGTGTGACTTGCTCCGCCTTGAGCGATCACAACCCTTTTGGTTTTTGAACCTCTCCTTAAGCCTTCCTCTTGTTTCCACTGATAGTGCAGCACTTGATGATTCTCCTGTGCTTCTCCTTCACATTTCCTTGCTCAGAAGAACACCCACAACATCATCAAACTTAAGAGTATTTGTGCCAGAGATAGAATTACTTACAGCCATCACAAGGCTGTCCCAACTATTTGGTAGAGATGATAGTATAAGGAGAGCTCGCACTTCGTCATCGAAATTTATTTTCACTGATCGAAGTTGACTTATGTTTGTGTTAAATTCATTTAGGTGTTCTGCAACTGAGCCATTCTCTGCCATCTTTAGATTGAACAAGCGCTTCATAAGAAATACCTTATTGGATGCCGATGGTTTCTCGTAGAAGTCATCAAGTGACTTCATCAAGTCCTCCATGGTCTTCATCTCCGAAACATTGAAGGCCACCGTTGACGCCAAGCTTAACCGGATTGTTCGCAGTGCCTTTCGATCAAGGACAATTCATGCTTCATCTGCCATTGTTGCGGGCTTCTTCGCAAGACCGCCTAGTGGCAAATAGAGGTCCTTCTGGTAGAGATAGTCTTCAATCTGCATCTTCCAATGTTGGTAGTTTTTGCCGTTGAACTTCTCAATCTTGAGCTTCCCTTCCTCCTCCATAACTCCCACTCAATTCAAGGAATCCTTTCCTTGAGATAATTTAGCTACGAGCAAACCTTGCTCTGATACCAATTGTTAGAAAATAAGACGTAGCTAAATAGATAATTGAGTAGATTACTTAATGGAGAGAGACAGATTTATATACACGAGATTATAGAGTAGAGAGAGAGAGAGAGAGAGAGAGAGAGAGTACACACGATATACGTGGTTCACCCAATGTGGGCTACGTCCACGAGAAAGCAGCCACTCAATGGCTTTAGTACTTCAAAACAAGAAGTAGTTTACAAAGGGATTATACCCTTAATGGAGCTCCCGCCTTGCTTCACTCTCACCACCTCACACTCACCTTGTTGCATCAACTTCACACTATGAAATGTGTGTAGAAATGGCCTCCTTTTATAGGCCAAAAGGGTTGCCCTCTCTTATGAGAGACAGCCATGTGTAGCCGCCCTTGTGCGAATAAGTCCAAATCGGACCCTCCAATCCACCCATGTGTGGCCGCCCTTGAGAAGACAAGTCCGCTTTTGAATTCAGCCACCGGCCACCGGCCATTGACTTCTGACCACCGGCCACCGGCCATTGACTTCCGACCACCGGCCATTGGCCATTGACTACCGGCCACCGGCCAATCGACCGGTTGTTTTCCGGCCACTTTCCGGCCGCTGTCCGGCCATAATATTCCGGAGAAAAAGAATATTCCGGCGGAAAAAAAAGTCTCGGGGGCCTCCGTCCCCGAGGCCTTTAAAGTTGCCCCTGATTCTTGTCCGTGAAAATTTTGGTTTTCAGTGACTGATTTTCCTTCACGCACGATGGCTTCTCCTCATAATGGGGGCCTTACAAATGTGCGCTTTTACCACAGAAAATTACAAGGGTAAATCAGGCTCCATACTTAACATTTACAGCATATTCAGAGGTCTCTAAATGAAGAAGCTCATGATGCTGCCCAAGACATTATCACTTGTGTGTTTGTGGTAAAGGTAGATGCCCCTTTATATCATGGGAGGCAAATCGTATCAAAGGAAGTGGATTTTCTATTGACAAGTGTTCTACCTGAAGGTTTTTCGTCTTCTAAAAAGTATGTGTTCATAAGGAAAGCCAGGAAATACAAAATGCTTGATGATGTGCTTCACATGAAAGGAGGTGATTTGGTTTTGCATCGTGTGCCTTGGAAGGAGGAGATTTACAAAATTCTAGAAGAAAATCATGAGGGATCTTGTGGAGGCCATTTTGCTATCAAGATCATGCTTCATAAGATCTTGCAAGTAGGTTATATACGGCCGAGTATTCAATGGGATGTTAATCATTGGTGCAACTCATGCTTGCCTTGTTAGAGGATGGAAAAGAGAATTTTGAAGCCTGAGCTGCAGAAGACAATTTATCTTTTGACGTGTTCAAAAACAGGGGTCTTGATGCTATTGGAGCCTTACCTATGACTAGCAAGAGAAATGCTTACATTTTGACAGCAGTGGATTATTTGTCACGATGGGTAGAAGCGAAAGCTGTCAGACAGATTACTAGTAAAGAGATGGGAAAATTTGTTTATGAGTACATATGTTGCAAATTTGGTGTGCCACTAGAGCTACTTTTGGATAGAGAACTAGGATTTAGAGGAGAGATGTTTGATTTCTTATGCAAAAAGCTCAATATACAGCATACGTACAGTTCTCCCTATTATCCACAATGCAATGGTCTTAATGAAAGGTTCAATGGAGAGTTGGTGAAGATCTTGACAAAGATGACTAAAACACATGGGAAAACTTGGGATTCAGAGTTTCCTTGTGCATTGTGGGCCTATAGAAATGCTATCAAGACAAGCACAGGATTCTCCCCTTACCACTTGGTTTATGGCAAGGAAGCTTTACTACCAATTGAAGTGGAAATTCCTGCTCTCAAGCTATTGTCATTGGAAGATGAGGAGCAAACGAATGCATGGCAGAAAAGTTATTGGATTTACAATGCTTACAATTGGACGGAGTTTTAGCTTTGAGCTACTATGAAGAAGTGTCAAGGAAGGCTCAGCTAAAAGCCAATGAGTGCGTGGAAGTTAAAAAAAATGGAAAAGGGTGATTTGCTGTTGCGATACAATAGTAAATTGGACAATACATTTCAGAAGAAATTTCAAATCAAATGGGAAGGTCCTTTTACTGTCGTAAACAAATTTGAAAATGGCACATATCAGTTGGCAGACTTCAATGGTGCACAACATAAATATCATGTCAATGGTTATAGATTGAAGAAATATCTGGCACATTTGATGACAATTGTGACTGACGAAATGCTATCAATGGAAGGAGACAATGTGGAGACATCTGAAAATGTGGATGAGGTTTCTAGGGAAGAAATGCAACAATTGTTCACCCTAGACACCTCTACTTGTCATGAATGATCAAGCAGGAAAGGGGGGTTGGCAAGCTATGTCAGGCATTTTTGGATAAGCACGAAGTCACTAAGTCATGCCAAAAAGCTTGCCCACTAGCCTCGTGTATATATGTGTACATAGCCCTGGAAGTTTTGGAAGTGGCCTTGTAAAAATTCGTGTGCAAAGGTGTGATTTTTCCAATCTTGAATGCTGCTGTTCTGGGTTGTTTGTTGAGACTCCAAAATATGGTTTTTAATAATTATTTTCATTCGTGCTTTATAGCTTGTGAATCAGACTTGTACATCATGAGTTATGAGCATCCGAGGCAGGTGGTCTCAACTTAGAATGTGATTACAGGTGCATGCGAGAAGGGCAGCTAGGCCAACTCAGGGGTCTAAGATTAGAAATGTTGAAGTTTTATATTTTTGGAGATAGTCGAGGTGATGGGCTTCGAGCCGTGTGTTACGGTGCGTCATTCGATGATCGGAGCAGCATTATACCTCGGGGAAAATTGTTCGAGAAGTCCCCTCATGCTTTGGGATAAACTGAAAAATTTTGGGAAAGTTGGGGAGGTGGGAGGATGGTGCCAAGGGGCAATGGAGTAATCCCACATGCAGGGGAGAAAGTGGAAATTAGAGGGTATAAGGGGGGGAGTGGGCACCCCCTAAGGTTGTATCAAAGGGGTAAATTGGGCTCGTGGGTATTGGGGGAGAGAGGGGGCACCCATTGTGAGTTCCCACTACCTAGACAGGCACCTGACCACCTTTTTGGTCCCTGGACACTTGCCCCCACCCCATTCCTTGGTCAAATGGTCACAGACAACTCATTTTTCACCCAAAAAGGGCCAAAATTGGACCAATTAAAAGGTGCCCAAAGAGAGAACCATGTCGGCTAAGAGGAGAGGGAAAATTCCTTGGGATAAGAGCCAAAAATATTCCCTTTTTAATAGCTGCAATTCTTTGCACATCCTTTTTGCTTACAGAGACTAGCTTCTTTGGAGCTTTTGGGAGATACCCTAACTTCAAACGCTTATAGCTCTCTCATTCGTTGTCAGAATTAAGCATATGGATACTCTATGAAGGTCTACACGACAAAAAATTCATATTTATGGCCTTGTTTTTCATCAATTTCAATCATGGTTTGGGTTAGGGCTGTTTCCCGCCTGACTTTTAGGTGTTTGACATAGGTGTTTTTCACAGCTTTATGGTGTTTCCTTTAGACGATGTGGTGTGTGCAAGGCTAAAGAGGTTCTCATTTTCTTTCTTGTTTGCACACTAACAATGCAAGTAGTCAACATTGTATCATACACATAGTGGTTTTTTTTTTGGTAAACTTTGTCCCCAAAATTTAGTGCGCATAGCCATGACCTTATCTCGATTGGCATATTGACAACACCTCACAGAACAACAATCTATGGTTGAAACAAGCTGGACAGATGATATGGATGCTTGATTGGATATCTTAGAAGGTTTCATGGAAATTTTTGGCTTCCTATTTATAAATTAATATTTTAATTTTTTGAAATAGGCTCTACCAAGCGAGATGATTTAATGCATGTATCTTGTAATGCGTCACTAGCATGTAAATCCTCATATTGTAACAACGCTTTTCCATCCATAGTTGTCACACTCTTGATAAGCCAACAAACCAGATTGATACTGCATACATCAAATTGTGCAAAAATAGTAGCCTCACAAGCATAGGATGTTTCAATACCAATAATAATGTTATCTTCACCTAGCTCACCAAGTTTATGGAGGCTACTACATGTGTTTTTCTTTCATCCCAAAGTTGAACCCTTTTATCCTTCCAAACCTCCCTAAAGCTCATTCCATTAGATTGTGCCTCCAATGCTCCCATTCCTTTGTGAGCCTCAGACATAAAAACCACTTCGTATTGTATATGTTGTAGCAACCCAATACACCATTTAACAATAATGTAAAAAGCATCTCCCAATGTCAATGCATCCATTGCTGGGAATGGAATGAGTTCTTTCTTCTAAAAACTTAGTAGCATGAGGACAGGTGGGCCCTGGGCCATAGGGTGTCAATGTAGGGCATTTAGTTTTTTCTTTAAATTGGCATGAAGTATGACACCTTGTTGCCGTAAAGCAATAGGAGACAAACATAGATCAATGGTGGCTACTTATTAGCATAGATAACAACGGCCATAAGATGCAAAGATAGAGCATGGAGAGGATTCCCTAATATACAAAAAACCCTACGGCCATAAAGAGAGCACCCTTGGCCATAGGTTACCGAAAAACCCTTATGAAGGGTTTCTTCAAAACATAGAGAGCACCTCATGGCCTTGAGGCCATCAGATGCCGATATAGAGCATAGAGAGGTTCTTACTAGCATAGAGGGGATCCTATTGCCTTTAGGCCAAGGCTACCATATAGAGCATAGAGAGGTTCTTACTAGCATAGAGCGGACCCTATGTCCTTCAGGCAAAAGGGTGCCAACATAGATCATCGAGAGGCTCTTACTAGAATAGAGGGGACCCTATGGCCTTCAAGCCACATGGTGCCAATAGAGAGAAAATACTATTTTTTACTCGTATATATGGCCCTAGGGCCATTGGTTGTCAAAAATCCATCATGAAGGGTTTCTTCAAAATGAAAACATAGTGGGCACCTTGTGGCCCTTGGGGCCATAGGATTCCATCATAGAGAATAGAGAGGTTCTTACTAACATAGAGGGGACCCTATGGCCTTCAGGCCTTAGGGTGCCAATATAAAGAAAATAGTGCTTTATAACAACATAAAGAGCACTCTATGGACCTAGGGCCATAGGTTGCCAAAACAATGAGTATTTTTTGGAAACAATGAGGACACCTTGTGGCCTTGGGGCCATAGGATGTCAATATAGAGCATAGAGCATAGAGGGAACCCTATGGCCTTCAAGCCACTGAGGGTGCCAATATAGAGTAAATAGAGGTCCTTACTAGCATAGAGAGGACCCTATGGCCTTCAACCCACAAGGACTCCTCAATATAGAGAAATAGTAATTTTTAATGACATAGAGAGCACCCTATGGCCCTGGGGCCATAAGTTTCCAAATAACCATGATGAAGGGTTTCTTCAAAACATATAAGCCACCTTGTGGCTTTGCTACCATAGGATGTCAATGTAGAGCATAGAGAGGTTGTTACTAGCATACAGGGGACCCTATGGCCTTCATGCCATAGGGTGCCAATATAGAGAAAATAGTGGTTTTTACTAGCATAGAGAGCACCCTATGGCCCTAGGGTCTTAGATTGCCAGAAAACGATCATGAAGGGTTTCTTCAAAACATAGAGGGCCTTGGGGTCATAGGATGCCAATATAGAGCATAGAGTATAGAGAGATTCTTAATAACGTAGAGGGGACCCTATGGCCTTTAGGCCATGGGGTGTTACTATAGAGTATATAGAGGTTTTGGCTAGCATAGAGGGGACCCCAAGGCCTGAAGGCCATATAGGTTGTCAAAAAACGATCATGAAGGGTTCTTACTAGCTTTTTACTGGCATAGAGATCACCCATGGCCTATGGGCCATAGGTTTCCAAAACATTATCATGAATGGTTTCTTCAAAGGATAGAGGGAACCTTGTAGCCTTACAGCATAGAGAGATTGTTAGTAGCATATAGGGGACCCTATGGCCTTCAAGCCACAGGGTGCTAATATAGAGCATAGAGAGGACCTTCTTACTAACATAGATGGGACCCTATGGCCTTCAAGCCAGAGAGTCCTAATTTAGGTTGCCAAAAAAGGTCATGAAAGTTCTCTTCAATACATAGAGGTCACCTTGTCCTAAGTCCATAGGGTTCTCTTTTTGTTAGCTAGAAACCCTATGACCCTAAGGCCATAGGGTGCTCTTTTTTATGGTTAGAAATCGTTCTTCCCTAAAGCCACAAGGTGCTTTTTGTGATGGCTAGTAACCCTATGTCCCTAAGGCCACATAGAGATCTTTGTTTAATCTAGAAGCCCTATGGCCCTAACGCCACATGGTGCTCTTTGTGATGGCTAGAAACTCTATGGCCCTAAGACCACAGGCTTCTCTTTTGTAAGTTAGAAACCCTATGTCCCAAAGGACTCATGGTGCACTTTGTGATGGCTAGAAACCCTATGGCCCTAAGGCCATAGGGTGCTCTTTTTTCTAGCTAGAAACACTATGGTCCTAAGGCCATAGGGTGATCTTTGTGTAAGCTAGAAACCCTATGGTCCTAAAGCCATAGGGTGCTTTTTGTGATGGCTAGAGACCCTACGACCTTACGGTTCTCTTTGTGATGGCTAAAGACCCTACGACCTTAAGACCACAAGGTCATCTTTGTGATGGATAGAAACCCTATCCATCACAAAGAGCATCGTGTGTCCTTAGATCCATAGGATTTCTAGCGATCACAAAGAACACCATATGGCCCTAGAAACCCTATGTCATGAGGGCTATAGGGTGCTCTTTGTGATAGCTAGTAACCCTATGTCCCTAGGTCCACAAGAGCACAAAGAGGTTACTAGCTACCACAAAGAGCACCCTATGGACTTAATGCCAAAGGATTCCCTAAGGCCATAGGGTGCTATTTGTGGTGGTTAGTAACCTCTTTGTGCTCTTGTAGCCTTAGGGCCATAGGGTTTCTAGAAATCAAAAAGAGCACCCTACGTCCCTAAGGCCATAGGGTGATCTTTGTGACTTCTAGAAACCCTATGACCCTAAGGCCACACAATGCTCTTTGTGATGGCTAGTAAACCTTTGGCCCTAAGGCCATATGGATATATTTAGGTAATCTCAAAACCTATGGCCTTAAGGACATAGGGATCTCCTTGTGTAAGCTAAAACACCTATGGGCCACATGGTGCTCATTTTGTTAGATACCAACACTATGGATTAAGTTCACATGGTGGTCTATTTGTTATCTAGAAACCCTATGGTCCTAAGGTCACATGGTGCTCTTTCTATTAGCTAGAACCTCTATGACCCTAAGGCCAATGGGAGCTCTTTTTGCTATCTAGAAACACTATGTACATAAAGCCACATGGTGCTCTTTGTGTTAGCTAGAAACCCTAAGGCCCTAAAGCCACAGGATGTTGTTTGTGTAAGCTAGAAACCTTATGGCCCTAAGGCCACAAGGTGCTCTTTGTGATGGTTGGCTAGAGACCCTATGGCCCTAAGGCCACAGGGTGCTCTTTGTGATGTCTAGAGACCCTATGGCCCTAAGGCCACAGGGTGATCATTGTGATGTCTAGAGAACCCTAGCCATCACAAAGAGCACCATGTGGCCTTAGGGCCATAGGGTTTCTAGAAATCACAAAGAGCACCCTATGGCCTTAGGCCCATAGGGTGATCTTTGTGATTTTTAAAAATCCTATGGCCCTAAGGCCCACATATTCTCTTTGTGATGGCTAGCAACCCTATGGCCTTAGGGCCATAGAGAGCTCTTTGTGTAATCTAGAAACCCTATGGACTTAAAGCCATAGGGAACTCTTTGTGTAAGCTAGAAATCCTATGGTGCTAAGGCCACAGGGTGCTCTTTTTTCTAGCTAGGAACCCTATGTCCCTAAGGCCACATGGTGCTCTTTGTGCTAGATATAAAACCTATAGCCCTACGGTCACATGGTGCTCTTTGTACTAGCTAGAAACTCTATGGCCATAAGGTCACAGGGTTCCCTATGGCCATAGGGTGATCTTTGTTATGGCCACAAATCCTATGGACCTAAGGCCACAGGGTGTCTTAAGGTCATAGTGTGGTCTTCGTAATGGCCACAAATCCTATGGCCCTAAGGACATAGTGTGCTCTTTGTGATGGCTAGTATCCCTATCTCCCTAAGGCCACATGGATATCTTATTGTTAGCTAGAAACCCAATAGCCCTTAGGTCATAGGGTGCTCGAAGGCTATAAATGTGCTCTTTGTGATGGCTAGAATCCCTATGTCTCTAAGGCCACATGGTGCTCTTTGTGATGGCTAGTAACCCTAGGGCCCTAAGGCCACAGGGAGATCTTTCTGTAAGCTATAAACCCTATGTCCCCAAGGATACATGGTGCTCTTTGTGGTGGCTATAAACCATATGGCCCTAAGGCCACAAGGTGCTCTATGTGATGGCTAGTATCCTTATGGACCTAAGGCCACATGGAGCTCTTTGGTTAAGCTAGAAATCCTATATCCATAAGGCCATAGAGTGCCCTTTTTGTTAGTTAGAAACCCTATGACCCTAAGACCATAGGGTTCTCTTTGTGTAATCTAGAAGCCATATGGCCATAAGGCCACAGTGTGCTCTTTGTGAACACTAAAAAACCTATTGTACTAAGGCCATAGGGTGCTCTTTGTAAAAGAAACCCTATGGACCTAAGGCCACATAGTGCTCATTTTGTTAGCTAGAAAACCTATGGCCATAAGGCCACAAGGGGGATTTTTGTGCTAGCTAAAAACCCTATGTCCCTAAGGCCATAGCGTGCTCTTTGTGTTAGCTAGAAACACTATGGCCCTAAGGCCACATGGTGATCTTTGTGTAAGAAACCCTATGGCCCTAAGGCCACATGGTGTTCTTTGTGTAAGAAACCCTATGGCCATAGGTCCACGTGGTGCTCTTTTTGTTAGCTTAAAACATTATCGCCCTAAGGCCACATGGTGCTCTTTGTGTAAGAACCCCTATGGCTCTAAGTCCACATGGTGCTCTTTGTGTAAGAAAGTCATTGGCTCTAAGTCCACATGGTGCTCTTTTTGTTATCTTAAAACATTATGTCCCTAAGGCCACATGGTTCTCTTTTTGTTACCTAGAAAAGCTATGGCCTTAAGGCCATACTGTGCCTTAGGTCCATAGGGTGGTTAGAAACCGTATGGCCCAAAAGTCACACGATGCCTTAGGTCCATACGGTGGTCCTTGTGATGGCTAGAAACTCTATGTCTTTAAGTCCATAGGGTACCTTAGGGCCATAGGGTGGTCATTATGATGGATAGCCATAAGGCCACATGGTGCTCTTTGTGATGGCTAGGATTTCTAGCTAACAAAAAGAGCATTGTGTGGCCCTTAGGGCCATAGGATTATCTTTGTGATGGCTTCTAGCTAGCAAAAAGACCACGGTGTGGCCATAGTGTTTCTAGTTAGAAAAAATAGCACCCTATGACCTTAGGGCCATAGGGTTTCTAGCCATCACAAAGAGAACCCTGTGGCCTTAGGGCTATGTATATCTCTTTGTGATGGTTAGAGACCCTATGTCTCTAAGTCCAGTGGATGATCTTTGTGATGGTTAGGGCTTCTAGTCATCACAAAGAGCATCCTATGGCCTTAGGGACATAGGGTTTCTTGCTAACACAAAGAGCATCCTATGGCCTTAAGGCCATAGGGGTTTTAGCCATCAGAAAGAGCACCATGTTGCCTTAGGAACTCTAATTAGAATAGAGGGCACCCTATGGACTTAGGACCCAGTAACTATACATTCGCATGTCTAGGCTTACAAAAGAGGACACATATTAGAAACAAACCCGAAGGCAAAGTGGTTTTTCCCACTACATGCATTTCCATGTAGACATGGGGTGTACTTACATGACACCCATGAATATAGGCATTGACCAATAAAGACAAGATTATAACCCGGTGGTCCTAACCTCTATGTACCTTTAGACCGAGGTGTGCGGGGATCGGGCATGGGTAGAGAATGTGAGGTAGTTTACAATGTGATAATGTAGAAGATCAAAAGGGGACATTTATGCCACTTAATGACACCTACATGGGAACCATGTACACATGAACTCTCATTAAATTAAAGTGCACCTTGTGGCCATTGTAGAAACTCTAAAGGCATTTTGGCACTCAAGTGCACCCAAATGGACGCCATGGACATAAGAACTTTGATTCAATCAGAGGGCACGCTATGGACCTTGGGCCATAGGGTGTTGGCGTAGAGGCTCTAAAGTGGCATTTAGGCCATTCAAGGGACACTACTTTGGACCCCTATGGCCCTAAGTCCATAAGGTTTCTCTAACTTCATAAAAGAACGTGTGTTCCTAGTACCATAGGAGGTGGCCTAGGTACACTTGTAGAACCATTTTGTTGGCACCCTTTGGACCTAGGACCACATGGTTTAACATAGAGGGAACTCTATGGCCCTAGGTCCATATGGATGTATTAATATCTATCTTGTCTAATATATGTTATTCTTTTTACAAAAAATATCTCAAAAGAGAATGTTGAAGCCAGTTGATGCAACAGGCTCAACACCAAGTTCTTGATATCTAGATTTTCACTTGCCAAATGGTGAAAGTGATGAGAAAATCCACTTGTTCTTTCAAGATAAAGAGCAATTTCCCTTCAAAGACTGTGGTATTGTTATGGAGACAAAGAAATATTGTTCAGATCTTGAATTTCTGCATGCCTTGGATTAAAGCTACTCAATGGTGATTCCGACTTGCTGGAGCATGTGGCCTTTACTCAAAACTTGGTGAAGGTAGATCATGATGGAGTGACAATGACAAAAGCAGGGTAGGTGGAGCTTCAAGATGACACTCCAAGTGAGAACCTCATAGACTTATATATTGAGGGCTTTAAGAAAGTCAATAAATATTTAGGTAAATTGAGCAACACAAAAAATAATAAGAAGCAAAAGAATGAAGATATAGTTAAAGCAAGTCAAGTTAAGACTCTCAAGGACAGTCAGACTCCCTCACTTGAAGACAATAATAGAAATGTGGCCGAAGAAAATCTTTCAATTATACCCTTACAAACTCAAGAAGCAGGAGATTCTAGTGGACTTGCAACCCTAACAGTTGAAGCCCCCTCATTGGTAGTGATTGTGGACTCAATATCCTTAGCTGTGTTGGACTCTACTATACAGCCCAAAGAAAAAGATCTTGATAAAGAAGTTGCCAAAACTTCTAAGATTGGGCTAGATGGATACGTTGGAATTAAACACTATTTTAAGTTTGGTGTACAATTTACCCAACTGATATCAATTGAGAAATGCTACCTTGCACCAGATGGCTATAAATGCATACCATTGTCAGATGTGTATGTGAAATACCTCTTGACGAAATTTGCAGGACACTCTAGGCCAGTCTCCAATGCTACATACCTGATTCCATATAACCCAATTACAAAAATGCCTTTACAAATAGCTGAAGTGCATGGAGACAGCTATCAACATACCAGTATTGGATTCTATCTGGTCAGCATTCCATCATAACGGCTAGATCCTTTTTTCGTAACAACAACACTAAGTATGCTTCGAGAAAAGAGTTCTACAAGTTTAGAACTGCAAGGATAGTGGTAGACACTCCCAAAGAGTTTGTTGTTTGAATATCCAAAATGGAGAACATGGAGATGTGCGCTCCTTGCCGACCTGTCGAAGCAAGGGACTTGCCGATACACCATGTGCGAGCCACAAATGGCTCCAAGCACACAACAAGACTAATCTAGCAATCTCAAGAGAGCAAAGGGTGTGTCACTCACCGCTCTACGCTCGCCTTCGTGGTGGATTCCTTGCCATGATGAAGAAGAAGCTGCAGTCGTGCCACGCTCAACCGCTTCGCCGCCGTCGTGCCTTCGTAATGCTCGATGGCACACACACTCTCCCTCTCTCTCACACACACACATACACACACACACACAAGGAGGTGAAGAAGAAGAAGATGGAGATGGAGATGGAGCAAGAGCACTCTTCTATTGCACAAATGAGAGAATGAGTGAATTTTAGGTTTAGTTGGCTTTTATATGAGCTCACCCCATTCACACTTGGGCGCCCATGCTTAGCCAACTAATCCCTTGAATGTCCCAGTTAGAGTGCGCCTCTCATCGGCGATCACTCTTACCCTTTTCCTATTGGTCCGACAAGCCCGGTACCTGACTCTATCAAATACATAATACACGTCCGTCGTAGGTGATGGGGTGTCCGTGAGCCATGAGGGTTAACATGCCCCCCTTCCTGGTGCAGATTCTATCCTCGGAAGCTATTGAGTTGAAGCTCGTTCGTCGAGGTGGAAGAGCATTTGAGATGAATGTCCTTAGCCTTCTTCAATCACTGCAAAATCAAACAACATTGGCACAGTAATTGCATTCTCATAAGTGATTAAAAAGCATATGCAGTTTTAGGTAGACAAATTGATTGGTAAAGAATTTCAAACAATTTGTCAACAATGAACATTAAATTGCAATGTAATCAAATGCATAAACAGATGTAAAGGTAAAAAATTAAACAAGTCTAGAGTCGCTAATTTGACGGTCGAAGGCACTAGAGATCGAATAATAATACCATGGGTAAGCTTCTTAATTTTCTCTGGTCAATTAAGTTGTTTAATCACGAGAGCCAAGTATTTCATGTTCGAGGGCTGACTAGAGGCTATACTTAGAGGACCTTGTAGTTAAGCTATGATAAAAGGAATTTCTCATGAAATCATCGCCTGACTGATTACCTTTTCTTTGACCCCCCAAAGTCTTTTCACAGTGATTCAATTTTGATGTGTGTGCTTATTTTGTATGCCTTGGGTTTTTTGCTTTTCAAGTAAAAGCGCCCACACTGGGAACCTCTAGGGCTCTAGTACCATAGGCAATACATGTGAGTGAAGTACCAAATCAAGCTGACATTTCTCTTCCAGCTTAAGATTTTACAGTGTGGCACTTTGATTTTTTGTTTGTTCATTTTCAGCATTTTAATTTTGTAACTTTGGGGGGTCATATAACACTGATACACCTCCCCACGCTCATCACACTAGTAAATTCCCTTTATAATACTTAAGCGAAAGGTCAATAGGGTCAAGCCCACTAGAAAGCCCTAGTACATTTCACACAATGCTGCCTAAATCGGATTAAGAACCTAAGTAACCATTGATTATTAGGAAGGCATTCCCCATGGTATTAAGAGAAGATTTCTAACACCTAACTTGGTCAAACTATTTTGTCGGACTGCTTGATTTTTAAACCTAGACAAGTGATTATAACAAAAAATTACATTGAATTAAATGTTTGATACTAAGCAAATGCGGGTATATTAGGCTACCAATCACAATTAAAGCTGACAATCATAGATGCAAAAAAGATAAGGGGCAATGCTAATGGACAAGAAACACCTGTTTGTGTCGATGGTCGCGCTTGATTTGAAGAGTGAGTCGAGATAAAGATTCCATGAAGGTCCAAATCCTACCAATAGCAACACGCTCCTGTACACACTAGGAAACAAAAGGAATACCTCTAGGAGGCACATTAGTGGAAAAAGGTACCAACACTTATTGAACACAACAAAAACATGAGGAACCCTAACCTAATTATTTGCACTCCCCCTAGAGAGTGAAGGGAATAGGATATTGTAGAGGTTGGGGGGAAACCCTAAGGTTAAACCCCTATCCTCGTCGTCGAGATAAACAAAGTCATCATCCATGAGACCATATGTGTCATCCGTGTAGTCGTGTAAATTTTCTTCTTCATCATAGGTGCCCATGTTTACTAAGAAGGTCACTAGATGCCTTTAGTCATCTTGGTCAAAAGGGTAGGCTTGTGCAATGGGAGAAACGCTCTCTACTAAGTATGGATCAGACGTGGTCAAGAGACGTATCAGCCATTCTAACTCCTCAAAATTCCTCTCACATGCTAGAGTACCTATCAAATCCCATTCACATGCAAGCACTGGAAAGACCATGTGAAATATTTGTGAAAAGTAACGAGGGTACCTCTCACCCAAGGCAGGAGTGGATGACTCTAGCATACTAGCCATATCTGTACACGCAAATAGATGATGGTTAGAGTGCAAATATTACAAGGGTCGTGTTCTTGTGCATAATTTGTTTTTATGATTTGTGTTATGGCTCTTGCTCTTTTACTTTTGTATCTTGTTTTTGTGAGTATAAGGCTTTATATATACATTCCCTAAGATTGGAGATTAAGAGGTCAAAGAGAAAGGTTGAGAGGGAAGCAAGTGAATGATGGATGTCCACAAACACTCCCCCCTTCCTTGGGTAGATCATACCATTTGAAATGATGTCATCACCCTTTGAAACCAATTAATCCAATTGGTAATAGGTGAGCATTTTTGCCAGTAGTTTTCTATTACCCTAGGTGCCTCGTCAAGTTGCAAGGGTGGTAAGGTACTCTCCCAGGATCGAACTTGAAGTGGTTCATCAGGTGATTCTTGAACACTGGGAGGTGTGGATTCTTTTGTAGCTTCATGGAGGTCCACTACTATAGATGGAGGCTGTGTAGAAGCTTTTACCTCTATGGATGTATTACATGAGGAGCTAGAAGCTTCATGGAACTCCCCCCTTCCTGAGCTAGGTGGAATAAATTGGTTTTGCCTTGGAGCCCAAACTAGCTTTGGACTAGGTGTGTAGCATTTTGTGATCTTTCACTTCCCACGGTCTGCCATTGGCTTTAGCGTTACACTGTTTGACTCATATGGGTTTGTTGTCGATAGGGAAGGACACATTTTACGTTTAGGTACCCAAATTTGCTCATTTCCATCATAGTAGCCTTGGGCTTCTAATAGTTGTTTTGGAATCCATCGTGATTTGGTCTTGACTCTCCTAGGGTGTGCTCTTGGTTTTCTCGGGAAATTTTTTCTTGGAATGGATGGGAAAGTTGAGGTAATTGGAAGTAAGGCCTTGGGGACCCATTGATATGTACTCTTAGGTCGTGCCGGTTGAGTACTTGCAATATTACTGCTCGCTGCAACTACAAGTGTTGAAGTGGTAGGTTCATGGGTAGCCGGCAAAGACGAGTTAACCACCTTGGCTTGTGAATGTTGGCTATCCTTCAACTTTGCTAGAGTTTGCAACGTAGGTGACTTTGTTTGAATGATAGGGGTAAGAGTCGGTGGTCGCGTCGTGACACTACCAGTATCCCAATCAATAGTGCATTTGGTTGCCAACATCCACGTGCGTCCCAGGTTTACGTTGCCTTCCATAGCTCCCGCGGGCATGACTAGAAACCTCTGCACTATGCTTCCATTGTCATAGACAATAGGGGTCTGAAGAACTCCAAGAATAGCAGTTTTCTTTTTATTAATGCCCTTGACTTGCATCGTACTCGGGGATAGGGTCGGTTTCCCTAATTGACACCAAACTCCATAGGATAACAAATTGTGTTTAGCTCCCGTATCTAATAAGGCATTGTATAGTACTTTCCCATAGGGGCTATTTAGCTCAATTGGGTATCGTAGGGGTGGCTTAGATTCTAATGAGTCGTCATCTGTGTCCTCGAAAAATGCTTGCGTGATTCCCAGATTAGCCTCTCATTGGAGTCTAAGACGTTGTTGTCGTTCTCGAGCCTCAACTCTTGCTTGGATTTTTTAAAGCTTTGCTTGTTCATTGGCAGCCTTCTTTTGATGGATGGCTTGCAACTCTTCCTGGCTTAGAGGATCATAATATCTTTTGAATTTACTCCCATTAAGGAATCCAATGGTTTCAACTCCATCTAGAGTCTCCACACGAATGGTACCTTGCGGGGTAATTTCACACACTCAATATGGTCCCTTACCAGCGTATTTCAATTTCTTCTTTTCATTACGTACCCCGTACATAAGAACTTTATCACCAACCTTGATGTCTTTATCCTTTAAATGGCTATCAAACCACTTCTTTCTCCTATCCTTCTCCACTACAGCATTTCGCACAGCTAATTGCCTTTCTTCATCTAGCCTTTCCAGGATATATAATCGCTCCACTAAGGGGTTACCATCCCAACCTTCTTGAGAAGCTACTCGAAGACTAGGAATGACAAACTCCCATGGCATAACTACTTCTTGGCCATACACCATCTTAAACGGTGTGCAATTAATAGCAACTTTATACGTAGTACGATAAGCCCATAAAGTTGATGTAAGCTTTAGGTCCCAATCAGTGCGATGAGCCTCGACTGTCTTTGTCAAAATGGAGATGAGAGTTTTGTTGGTACTCTCAGCTTGGCCATTTGCTTGGGGATAATAGGGTGTAGACTTGTGGTGAGATATCATGAAGTTTGATGTGAATTCTTTTATTACTTCATTTATAAAATGAGTTCCATTGTCACTCACAAGTTCAAAGGGGCATCCAAAACGTGTGATAATGTTCTCAACGAGGAACTTAGCTGTTGTTTTTGCATCCGCCTTTCGTGTTGCTTTTGCTTCAGCCCATTTGGTTACATAGTCGGTAGCGACAATGATATATCGTGATTGCGTGTTACATGCAGCCGGACTAATCGGTCCTACAAAGTCTAAGCCCCACTTTTTAAATGGTTGGGTTACCTTGATGGGATGTAGAGGCATCCTATCCCTTCTTTGTGGCTTGTTGAAGCGTTGGCATTCCTCACATCCCTTTGCAAAAAGTGATGCATCCTTAAATAGAGTGGGGCACCAATAGCCTGACTGTAAGATCGTTCGGGCAGTCAACTTTCCTGAAAAGTGACCACCAGCTACGCCCATGTGTGCCTCTTGTAGAATATATAAATACTCATCCTCGCGGGCACAATGCCTAAGAACATCATCTTTTCCTCTCTTATAGAGAGTTCCAGCCAGTAAGCAATAGGGTTCGCATTCCTTGATTAATTTTCGAGCTATATATTTTTGCAGTTCTTTGGGTGGAAAACCATTAACTAAGAAGTTAACAATCTTTTCACTCCATTCAGGCATTGTCTCAACAATGAACAAGGGAGTATCAGGCAATTCATCATCAACCCCCGTAGGAGCTTCGCCATTAGGGATACGAGATAAATGATCCGCCATGACATGTTTCCTCCCAGGCCTCACAACAACGGTGAAGTCAAAATCAAGAAGAATTAACAACCATCGTGTAATTCGACCTGTGGAACACGGCTTGTTTACCAAATATAGCAATGCTTGATGATCAACATAAAACACAAACTTGGTAGCAAGAAGGTAATAGCAAAATTTCTTTACTGCGTAAATCATAGCTAGACCTTCGTGCTCTGTAGTAGTGTAGTTCATCTCGACATCATTTAACTGGCGACCTGCAAAGCTAATAGGGTAGTCCAATTTATGTTCTCCTGGTTGAGTTAGAACACACCCAATAGCAAAATTTGATGCATCAATATGCACATGAAAAGGTACATTCCAATCAGGTGTTCGCAGGATTGCAGCACTTGTTAGGGCCTTCTTTAATAACTCATAAGATTGATGACATTCTTCCGTCCAGTGAAACTCGATAAGAAGCTTGTACAATGGACGCGCTGTCTCGGCAAAGTTTAAAATAAACCTTCGATAATAACCAACATGGCCCATAAATCTTTGAACTCCTTTATAGTTAGTAGGTGGTGGCAAATCGGCAATGGCTTTAATCTTACTCTCATCTGTGGATATCCCGTTCTTGGACACTATATGCCCTAGAATGACTCCATGCTTAACCCAAAATTGGCATTTGAAAGGGTTCAATGAGATGCGATAAAATCTGCACCTTTCAAATATTTTTCGTAGATATAACAAATGCTTCTCCCAAGAAGAATAAACACAAAGGTCGTCTAGGAAAGCTTCACAAACTCCCTTAGAAATTATTTAAACGCAGTGTTTATTAATCGTTGGAATGTAGCAGGGGCATTCGTTAAGCCAAAAGCCATAACACGAAATGCAAACACTCCAAACTCTGTGATAAAAGCAGTTTTAGCTTGGTCCTCTAATGCAATTGTGATTTGATTGTAACCAGAGTACCCATCTAAAAAGCTATAAGCTTCCTTGCCCGCAACTCTTTCAAGCACATGTTCTGAATATGGCAAGGGATAATGATCTCTCCTAGTGGCTGCATTAACTTTATTGAGGTCCACGCACACTCTTAGTTTCCCATTCTTTTTTAGCACAATGACTATTGGAGAAACCCATTCTGAGTGCTCAATAGGGTATATGAATCCACATTGGATAAGTTTTTCAATCTCCTCTTGTACAATTTTGGCGTACTTAGGATTCATTGGATAGGGTCGTTGCTGGACGGGTTTAGCAGTGTTGATCATGGGAATTGTATGTTGCACCACAGAAGGTGGAACGCCCTTCATGTCATGATATGTCCAAGCAAAGATATCCTTGTATTCCTTGAGGAGCTCCTTAAGTATAGCCTCTTCAGTTTTGGTAAGGTCTTGAGCAATAAAGACTGGTTTAGACTCCTCACCTGGTTCTGCTAATTCTATCTCTTTAACTACCGCTGGACCATCATAGACTCCACTGCTTCCATTGGTAGGTATTCGTTGGGATTTGGCATACACAACCTTTTGCTCCCCCATGGTAAAAGATTTAAAATGTTCAGGAGCCGTATGTAAGTCATCAGGCTCTTGTCCTGACAGAGACCTTGCTTTTAGTTCTGCCTCCTTTTGTTGTTGAGCTAACTCTTGGTTTTGACGTCTTCTTATAGTTCGACTCAATTTCGGCTCTGTAACCTCCAATTGAGCGAGGTCAATGGGTTGCGGGTTGCACCACATGACACTCTGGAGATGTTCACCCCAATTGTCTACTAGCTTTCGATGAGCATCACATGCCCCTAGATAACTAAGCCATTCTGCAGTAGATCTTTCCTTGTTTATCCTAGCTCTCACATTTGCTCGATATCGTCGTCTCTTATATGACCTTTGTTTGTTGTTAAGGTTTTGATTTTGGTAAATGTTTGAACTCGACTCGCCTGATAGGTCTTCGCTTGTATCTTCTTCACTCTCATATGAATTACCATAGATGGTCGTACTAGGCCTTGAGTGTTCAGTTTCTATACTTGGCTCACTCGATGTTTCCTCAGGTTCTGAATCCATTTCTTTCTGAGATTCCGTTTCCGATGTGTATTGGCCTGAAGCCTTTGAGGAATCATCAGTTTCACTCTCAGGTAGGTGTGCCTCTTTCTTATCATCGGATGTTACATGCGCTACACCTAACATGTTTACTGGTGAAATGTGTGGTATCTCTTCCCCATCTGGTGTTACCCAGGTTGTTCCTCTAGCTCCCCATGTATCTATAGTTGCCGCTAGGTGTACCCAATCGACATTGTCTGACTCAGCCATTCCGGGTAGGATATCCATATAAGAAGAGTTCTCCCCAATATCCGTGTCTTCGTTACACGTGTAACAATACTGTAATGGATCTGAGTGAATTGTTGTGTCTGATCGATTATCAATGATGAATTTATTTCCTAGAGGATGCGTTCGACCACTTAAAAGATCAACTCGAATGACAGAGTCTTGGAACTGTAATTAGACGTGGTTTTTGGACCAGTCATGCACCATTTTTGCTTCCCTCATGAATGGACGCCCTAAGATCATCTCAAATGACATAGGATGCTTGGAAAAATCCATAACAATGAAAGTTTGTCTTACCTTGTGTCCCAATACCTTGATTCTGAGACCCTTTAGCATTCCAATAGGCGTAACAATAGATCCATTAGCCATTTTTACCACTACGCTTGTGGCTTCAAGGTGAGGTCGCCCCATAGACTCCCAACAACTCTTTGTCACCATGCTGACTCCCGCACCACCGTCAAGGACCCCCTTTACAGTTAATCCTTTAGTAGTGATTGATAGAGTAGCATTAGATTCATCACCTTCAAAGTATTGCACCAACTTGTTAACGGGTACTTCAATTACAGATTCATGTCCCGCTAGGTCAGATGGTGGTGCTAAATGTTCCTCATCATTCATTACCGAGTCAGGTTTGTTCATATGTGCAAACTGTGGTAATTCGGCCTGTAATTCTCCATTGAGGAAGGCTCGAAGAGTTGAGACTAGCTCGGGGTCTTTATATAGTTTGGACATGATGGTGGTTCTAACTTCTGAAGACATGAAATCCATCAATTTGGCAACATTTAATGGCATCTTGTGGGACGTAGGACCTTGAAAAGAGAATGGTGAAGATGGAATCTCCACTTCCTCAAGGGGGTCGGGTATTCCCTCACCAAACATTCTCTCTAGTAGGAAAGGTGTGTGTCCACTTTCAAATGTCCTACCCTCACTCTCTTCCCGAATGATACTGGGTATAGCTAACGGCCTGTAGTTCTTGTGAGGTTGAACTTGTGTGGGAAACACTGTGTCCGACATCTGGATATGTTTGGGTTCAGGTTCTAATGTTCGTTGAGTTTCTTCCATCAAACCCCTCAGTTGTTGGAATCGTTCAATTTCCACTGTTGGGTTTGGATAGGTTCCAATCTTTCTCTTGCAATCCTCATTTTTTGTCTCTCGTGGCTTATCTTGGGGGTTCGCAACTGGGTGGTTTAACATTGAATACTCTTTTGGTGTTCGTCGTAATTCCCTCTCGTGATCCTCCTCACTGGCTTTTTTGTTTGTAGAAACAGTTTTGGTCTCCGTGGTCTCTATCGAATCTGAGTCATCCTCAGGGTCATTCATATACACGGGATCCTCTCCTGTCCCTATGTTAGTCTTTGAACTAGGTTTTGAGCTAGAAGCATTAAAGGATTTCTTTCTTCGTGTTTTCTTCTTTCTCGCTCGGCCAATGGATGCAGCATCCCTCTCTTCGAGGATGTAGTTTTGCTTTTGGAGCATCGACCGTGTGAGTGCATTCACTGGTGTTATGTTTATAGTTGGTGGTGTCCCATCAACAATCTCTATTATGTTCAATGGTGTGATTTTCGGTGCGTTTGGATTGTTTGGACACTGTGCGATCAAATGATCTATGCCACAACGATTACAAGTGAGTATTGGCATTGCCAATGCACTCCCTTGACTTGTTTGCATTAGTGCAGCATTCTTTTGCATTCTAATGGGGCACTCAGCTACTCGATGTGGTCCACCACATTCGTAGCACTGAAGAGGTGGTCTCCTAGTAAAACTATTAATGTTTTGGCCTCTTGCTGCTATCACAGTAGCTTGATATACCGGTTTGATTTGTCCCCAATGGTCTTCCATATAGTACATGGGACACTCCTCAAGCATGTCGACTCCATAGGTGATACTAGAGTCTATGTCCTCTTTGAAATCTACATAAGTATTAGATGACTCGCAACCTATTTGGTTCATAGGTGTAACTCTTGGATGAGGGGGTTGTGGTCCTAGCACTGGAGGTGGAAACGGTGTGGTTTGGACCACATTTTGGGTTCTAGGGACCATGTGCTGTAATGGCAACTGTTGCTCCATGGGTGGGGTAGGCATCAATGTAGGAACTCGAGGTGAGTCTGCCCAAGCTATAGGCGGTCTTTTTTCCATGATGCGTTTAAGCATTAGGCAATCCTTCGCTTGATGGCCATACCTACCACACGCGTTACAAGTCCCGTTAAACTTTACTCTAAAAGTAGGGCATTCACTCGTAGTATGTGGGCCCAAGCAAATTGAGCACCATTGTTGCTCCCTTCTTGGATACATATGAGTGTTTTGTGGAGCACGATTACCCCTAAGGCTTTCTTGGATGGCCTTGGTGAGATCTGCCAAAGTCATCTCAGATATCGTTTTCTCTTTCACGATTGGCTTTATCTTCATTGGCTCATGCCCTGACGCTTGCGAGCTACTAGACTTCGGCTCGGTGGACACTCTTTCTCCTGCAATCATTAAATTATCCTCCGATTGGATTGCATTCATGGTGACTGCTTCCCAAGTAGTGATACCTCTAATGACTAGGCCATTATAGATACTTTCATGTCGTAGTCCCCTAATGAATCTATCGAGCAATTGGTTGTTGTTGAATCGCTCGTTTGGATTCCATCGAGAATTCAAATTCTTTAGGCGACTAATGAAGTCTCTCACGGATTCACCTTCTTCTCATTGGGCTTTCTGGAGCTGAGAGGCTACACCCCAAAGTACTCCCTCTCGTATGTATTCTTTTAAGAACAGTCTCCTAAGAGTAGAGTAGATCGTTTTCTCTTCTACTCTTAAGGTTCTATACCAATCTCCAGCCTTTCCGCTTAGGGTCAAACTCAAAGCCTTACACTTATGTAGCTCATTGTGCTCTCCAAGGAATCGCACACATGTTCAAAGACTTCCATATGCTTTCTAGCATCTCCGTCTCCACTGAATTTTTGTGTGAGCTTAGCTACTTGAACTGCCTTGCTCCTAGGCTCTCTATCAGGTGCACTACGCATGTTTTCCGCAATAGAGCGACCGATAGTTTGAGAAAATGCTGCCAATCTCCTAATTTTGATGTGTCAAGTATAAAATGGGTGTATGTGCTCCTGGAACCACAATGTTGAGATGGGAGTTTGGCCTTGGCCTTGCATACCGCGGCTCTTGGGTCCCTATTTCGTATGGTGGTGTACAGGACGGTGGTCCAAAGTTTTTTTACTTTATAAGGCAATGATCTTTGATGTGACCAACAAACTGCTTCAACTTTTAAAGAAAATGATGTTTATAAAGGAAAATACAACGGCTCAGGTTTGAGCTTTGACTATGTTGAAGGAGAGACCATCATCTTGATCTTGCTCTAGTCCAACACCCAATCCCAAGGGATATAGTTATAATTTCTAGGGGATGTCACTTATGTGCAACCATATAGGAAAAAAACCCCTATCTACAAAAGCTATAGCACTAGCCCATCTCCCCATCTACAAATGCTAAAGGAGTCATATAGCCCCCTTCCTATGATGTTTGTATAGTCAATTTGACCCCCTCCATAATATTAATATATATATATATATATATATATATATGAATTTTAAATATATTTATCGATAGTTATAGACATTGTGTCCATTTTAAAAAAATTGAAAGACATCCCTCCGTATGTTGACACTAATTCAAAAGTTTATCATACAAGTATGTCTTCTACTCAGTATGATTCTTATAGTGGATTCAAGGGCTCTAAGACTTGGAAAAAAACTTAAACCTCTATAAAATAAATTGTATAAAAATAAAATTTCAATAAGTCAATTTGATAATGAGTAAAACCATAGCATTTTATGCCACATGTTTTTGTTTTAGAAAGTCTAAAAAAATGAGATGGACTAAACATGTTGGTACATCAACTCAATAAAACTTTCAAAAAAGAATCATACACTTAAATATTTCAATCTTCAGAAAATAATGTATAGAAAACATAAAAAGAATCTACACTTATGCCAAATAATGGAATTCCTAAGACAACTCCTTGCACTAGGGATCTCAAAGGAAAAAAGTGCCTACAAATGTGTACAAAATGAAAGAGCATGAAAAATGGATAGAACTCTTTGATTGGATGACCATAAAAATGAGGATTTCAACTTGATTGCATATGTTTATAGATCAAAGAGGGAAAACCCATGTAGAGTGATATATAATAGACATTACATCCGCTATCACTACAAAAAAACCATTCCTAACATTGTACATGATGCAAGATAATCTTTGCATCCCAATCCTCTTATTGAAGTATGGAAGTATAATTTAAAGGTCTATTTGTTGAGAAAAGCTTGCAGGAATGTGGTAAGAAGATGCATTTATATGGCTTCATTTGTATAGTTCTAGTTTGTGGTCTATTAACTAACTTTTTATGCTTGTTCAAATTATCTCCAATAATTTCTTATACCACACAACACAAATGAAGAAAGTTGGACAGAGAGTGAATTTTGGTATTAAACAAAGGACTTACATAATTCTTTTGTAGTGGACCTATTGGCATGTTGGCCGAGTAGCTATTTCCATCAAAAAATCGATTGAAATGTCGTAAACTATTGGTAAAAAGACAAAATCTATGTATAAAAAGCATGACCTTGTCACCAATAACATTTCTAAAAGTAGTTCATGAAGGAGCGAGGTTACTAGTAAAAAGTGCCGGCAATGGGAATCAAGCAACACAAGCTATTGGTAGGTGTTTTACAACATGGCAGGTGCATGAAGACTTGCAAGGAGGCTACACCACTTGAATCAATCCAATGAGATTAGAGAACATGACAATAGTTGAGGACCAGAATTACTTGAAGCCGGTCCTCCCTCCAAAAGGCGTTTGTATTATAGATTCTCCCATCAAGAGAGACTTGGTACAATACAAACTTTGTGTTCCTTGTGACCTAGGTGATGCAATGAAGATGGAAAAGTTTCATGCATCACGAGCATAACATAAACTTTGCAAAAAGAATTAACTATCCCAAGCCTCAGTCCCAAGGCCACAAACACCTTCTAAGGTGGAGAGAGCTAGCGGGGAATGAGGGTAGGAAGAGGAAGAATAATCATTCATAGGAGAAAGAATAGTTCTCACTTATCATCACTTTCTTGATTAGCATCGCATAATAGAATAGTAATGAAGTTGAAGAATATGGAAAGCTTAAGCATTGAAGCTGGCTCTTGATTGGATTTGCATTCCATAGCCAATAGTGTTGGGGTAGGCTCTCAACCTCTTCGCTAGCTTGGAGAAGGAGATGGAGCTCTTGTGCTATGCACTCCACACAATGAGAGAGTGTGTGTGTGGGTATGGGAGAGTATACCCCCCTCATGCTTGGTCCACATCTTTGACAATTGGTGACACGGTTGCTTCTTTATGGAGTGGAGGTGTGGGTGTGGAAGCATCGGGAAGTCTACTTGGAAAGAGTTTGAGAATGTCCAAAAGCATTTTCTCACCAACTTTCTCCAAGTCAAGACAAAAACACCCTACATGCTCTTACTTCTTGAGTCCAGATCGCTTCCCATTGAGTATTGGCATGCAAAGGGTTGTGTGGAGTACATGCGTAAGACACAACGTAGCCCTTTGCATCGACTTCCTAGATCTCATATGAGCAAGTCAAAAGGTTCAAAAGACATGCAAGAGCAAAAAAACTAAGTTCGGGGTGGATGCTTGACATCAAGAAATGGTTTGGAAGATGGGTTGCATGTCACTTGGTCAAGGATGCGTCGATCGACTCCCAAGTTAATGAGGCCTTCTTACAACGCGATGTATCACGGCTTGGGAGAAATTTGGAGGTTCTCGCTTCAGCCATTACACCACACACGTTGCCCCAACCTAAAAATCTCTCTTCTTCTACGAGCGAGGTAACCGAACCCATCCCTACATCCTTGAGACCATCCCATTGAGTACGATCCGCACCATTGCTCCCATTCGTCTTAGCTCCCATTCTCTACGCTGCGAGAGACCAGACGCTGGGGCACTGGCGAGTGTGAGGTCCCACCCCGTCGTATCAAACAACAGATCTGATGGTAAACCTGGTGGCCACTAGATCTATAGCGGAAGCAAACAAAAAGTTCAGGGTTCAACTAGCGGATGATCTCTCATCACAAAGTGAGTCGAGTTCGAGCCTGTAGCAACGAGATCTAGCTCCACCTCGCAGGGAAGCGTACTTAACTATCTAGGATCCTAAGACCCACCTTCCAAGAGGAGAGAACCCCGAGTGCCTTTTTCCCCATGTTTCAGAGCAGTACTCTCGAGATTTCCCCCTCTAGGGGCAATGAGCATTACTAATATCGAAAGCAATATATGGGACAGAGAGTTCCCGACCAATCGGACCACCCACTCGTAGGCAATTGCCACCCGATCCAAGCCCCCATTTCCCACCCACACTCCAACTTCAACTCGTGTGACCTAATTACTACCACAAGTTGTTCCCCAAATACTTGTTTAATTCCAACTTCATCCCATTCAACCAAACACCATAGAAGCATCAGAAATTAGCTGCTCATGAGAGACAACCAATCATAGCAACCTTTGGATGCCTAAACGGTTTAGAAGATAAAGATGTTAAAGTTACTACAACAGGACCTGATAGAAGAGAAGATCTGCTTAGTGAAGCAAACACATCAAGCAGGCATGCTCGACCTCACTCCATAAGCAACGAACCTAAAGCTTATAAAAAAAATTGAGCCTTAGATGTTGATGGCATTTAAAGAGCTAGATCCATCATCAATAGCAGTTACTTCGTGGGATGAATGGAAGTTTCATTATAACATTACGGATGAGATCTACAAATCTCTCTTCACAAGCTGCACGTAATGGCTAAATCTCCTGCTACAAAAGGGAAAAGAGAAAGAGTCAATTCCTGAGATCACTAAGGGATATGTGTAGTAGATCATTGCACAAAAGAATGGCACTTCTAATTTGCAATTAATTTTACCATGGACAATCAAGTGTGATGAAAATAATTTGAAGGCATTGAGTTTCTCTGCAGTGAGAATAGCTCTACAGTTTGTGTTGGTGTTTGTATCATAGATACAACACACAAAAGTCTTACATCTAGTGGTTGGGGTGCTGCTCAATTTGGTAAAGTAATTGATGGAGTATGTGGGGTAGCACATTAACCATCAGAGTTATTAATTGCCGGCTTAGTCAAGTATCAGCATGTTGCTTCCCTAGAGAAGCCAATTTTTGAAAAAGCTAAATGGTATGAAATGCATGTTCATCCTTTGATCTCGTTAATGGGATCAGAGACCCTCCAAACATGTGCTCTTCATGAAGTAATTTTTGGGGTTTTGACATTCTTCAGTGAAGGAGAGCAGTACACCAACTACTCTAGTATTAAGAGTCACTGTTGGAGCCAATGCATACTCTCTGCATCAACAACAATAAGTATGATGTTGTGACCAGGGCAAATATTTTTTTGTGCGTCATGCAATCAAATGCATCTGTGGCAAAGAAGATGATCAAGTAATAGACATCTTCTCATTAGGCTATGGGACTAAAGAGGCACTACAACAACAGAGAAAGGTGATATCAGTTGCATGTACTAGTGATCAAATGACACAATTGGAAACTCTTTGCCATTCCATAGTGGAAGAAGACCTTGATCTTAGAAGGTGGGAAGGTGTGGATACCACAGAGAAAGTCAATGCCAAGGATTCAAAGGAAGACAAAATTGAAGAACCATTGGATGCAAGTGTTGATACCATTCTAAAAATTATACAGGAAAGAGGTTAAGCTAGCCACCCATGATATTACATTATTGATAATGAGATTATCATTTTATAATGAGATTATCATTTGATAATGATAATGAGATTATCATTTTATTTTATTTGTCCTATCTCAAATCCACCCATTATGTTAAGAAAATTGATGTTTGGTTTGTTATTTTTCTCAATTTATTTTCTTTGAGAAAATTTGAACTTGTGAGTTTGAGTTTTTTCACAATGAATAAACTAGACTTAAGTCTATGATATTATATGGACATGTGGAAAAATAGAATTCTACATATATATATATGGTCATAAGATATACTATGTAATACTTTATAAGTTAAGTGATTATATGAGGTTTGGGAAGAGCACCCTATGACTTGAAGATCATAGAGTTCTTTGTAGACATGGCACCCTGTGGCCCTAGGGCCATGGACTCCCCCAAAAGCAAATGGGATACCCTACAAACTTATGGATGTAGGGTGACTACATAGAGTCTCTAAAAGGGCACATAAGAATTTGGGCTACTCCATAGCCTTAGGTCCATAGGGTGTCAACATAGAATCCCCAAAAACCATTTGGGCTATCCTACAATCTTACAGATATAGGGTGATTACATAGAGTCTCTAAAAGGGCACATAACCATTTGGGCTACTCTATAGCCTTAGGGCCATAGGGTGTCAACATAGAGTCTCCCAAAATTATTTGGGCTACCCTACAAAGAGAGATTGAGATCGAGATAGAGAGAGAGAAAGAGAGAGAGAGAGAGAAACACAAGGGCCACCAAGAATACTAGAGGTTTATGTGCACGGTTTTCTATGAGAGCAATAGATTGGGGAGGCGGGGGGAGAAAAAAAGAATACGAGAATGTTTGAGGACGGGGAAACTTACAGGGGAAGAACACGGTGAGAGTGGAGAGAAGAGAGGGGGAGGAACCACTAGAAATAATAGAGCTCTATGGAAAACACTAAGTTTGGAAAGGGGAGAGAGAGAGAGAGAGAAAGAGAGAGAGAGAGAGAGAGAGAGAGAGAGAGAGACCATGTAAGGGGGAAGGGGGGAGAGGATAGGTCAATCCAAATAGCAAAACACGAGTTTCTTATCCTGCTGCAGTCAAGGCAAACGACAGTGGTGTTAAGTATGGAGCCTGATGTACCTTGTAATCTTCTGTGGTAAAAGCGCACATTTCTAAGGCCCCGATTATGAGGAGAAGCCATTGTGCGTGAAGGAAAATCACTCACCGGAAACCAAAATTCTCACAGCCAAAAATCAAGGGCAACGGTTTTTTTCTTCGCTGGAATATTATGGCCGGACGGCGGAAAGTGGTCGGAAAACAACCAGTCCATTGGTCGGTGGCCGGTAGTCAATGGCCGTTGGCCGGTGGTCAGAAGTCAATGGCCAGTGGGCCGGTGGCCAAATTCTAAAGCGGATTTTTCTTCTCAAGGGCGGCCACACATGGGCGGATTGAAGGGTCCGATTTGGACTTATCTACACATGGCAGCTACACATAGCTGCCTCTCATGAGAGAGGGCATCCCTTTTGGCCTATAAAAGGAGGCCATTTCTACACACATTTCATAGTGTGAAGTTGTTGCAACAAGGTGAGTGTGATGTGGTGAGAGTGAAGCAAGGCAGAAGCTCCATTAAGGGTATAATCCCTTTGTAAACTACTTCTTGTTTTGAAGTACTAAAGCCATTGAGTAGCTGCTTTCCCATGGACGTAGCCCACATTGGGTGAACCACGTATATCATGTGTACTCTCTCTCTCCATTAAGTAATATACTCAATTATCTATTTAGCTACGTCTTATTTCCTAACAATTGGTATCAGAGCAAGGTTTGCTCGTAGCTAAATTATCTCAAGGAAAGGATTCCTTGAATTGAGTGGGAGTTATGGCGGAGGAAGGGAAGCTCAAGATTGAGAAGTTCAACGGCAAAAACTACCAACATTGGAATATGTAGATTGAAGACTATCTCTACCAGAGGGACCTCTATTTGCCACTAGGCGGTCTTGCAAAGAAGCCCACAACGATGGCAGATGAAGCATGGATTTTCCTTGATCGAAAGGCGATGGGAACAATCCGGTTAAGCTTGGCATCAACGGTGGCCTTCAATGTTTCGGAGATGAAGACCACGGAGGACTTGATGAAGTCGCTTGACGACTTCTACGAGAAACCATCGGCATCCAATAAGATATTTCTTATGAAGCGCTTGTTCAATCTAAAGATGGCAGAGAATGGCTCAGTTGCAGAACACCTAAATGACTTTAACACAAACATAAGTCAACTTCGATCAGTGAAAATCAATTTCGATGATGAAGTGAGAGCTCTCCTTATACTATCATCTCTACTAGATAGTTGGGACAGCCTTGTGATGGCTGTAAGTAATTCTATCTCTGGTACAAATACTCTTAAGTTTGATGATGTTTTGGATGTTCTCCTAAGCGAGGAAATACGAACGAGAAGCACAGGAGAATCATCAAGTGCTGCATTCTCAGTGGAAACAAGAGGAAGGCCTAAGGAGAGGTTCAAAAACCAAAAGGGTCGTGATCGCTCAAGGCGGAGCAAGTCACGCACAAAGTCAGTTCTTGAATGTTGGAACTACGGCAAGAAGGGCCACGTCAAGAAGGATTGCTGGTCCAAGAAGAAGAAGGAGACTGAGTCTCAAGACAACAAGCCAACATCAGAGGCCAATGTGGCAGGTAAAGTAGAGCAAGATGCTCTAATTCTCTCATTAGACAATGTGTCTAATTCCTGGATAGTAGATTCCGGGGCTTCATTCCATGCGACACCACACAAGCAACATTTCCAAGACTACACCCAAAGGTAATTTTGGGTATGTATACTTGGGAGATGAAGAAGCTTGTGAGATTGTCGGCAAAAATACAGTTTCTGTCAAAACTGCTAACAAAAATGAATGGAAGCTTAAAGATGTTAGGCATGTTCCTTCTCTTCGGAAAAATTTGATCTCTACAGGACAATTGGACGATGAAGGTCACAACATTGCATTTGGAAACAAACGGTGGAAGATCTCAAAGGGATCTTTGGTGGTTGCCAAGGGAGAAAAGGTCAGTACACTTTACTTGTGTACTATCAACACACAACCTTCAGCTTGTGCAACAACTACAGAAGTTGACAGTGCGGTGTGGCACTACCGACTTTGGACATATGAGTGCCAAAGGAATGCAAATCCTTCAAACAAAGAAGCTTCTACCAGGTTTGAAAGAAGTGGAGTTAGAGTTCTGTGAAGATTGTGTTTATGGTAAACAAAAGAGGGTAAAATTTCAAAAATCAGGAAATGAAAGAAAAAATAAAAAACTTGAGTTCATTCATTCAGATATTTGGGGTCCTGCAAGTACACCATCACTTGGTGGCTCATTGTACTATGTAACATTCATAGACGATGCGATTAGAAAAACATGGGTTTATGTCATGAAGCATAAATCCGATGTATTTTCCATATTTCAAAAATGGAAAGCTTTTGTGGAGAATGAAATAGGTACCAAGGTTAAATGCCTCAGATCCGAAAATGGAGGTGAATATTGCAGCCAAGATTTTGAAAGCTTTTGTGCTAGCAATGGCATTCAGAGGCAAAGGACAACCCCAAGGACACCTCAACAAAATGGGATTTCAAAAAGGATGAACAAGACAATCATGGAGCGAGCACGAAGCATGCGGCTACATGCAGGCCTACCACTTGAGCTTTGGGCGGAAGCTGTAAGTACGTCTGTGTACTTGATTAAGCAGTCACCCTCAACGGCATTGGATGGGGGAGTTCCAGAAGAGGCATGGACAGGTAAACCGGTGAATTATTCATTTCTCTAAGTGTTTGGGTGTGAGGCTTTCATGCACATAGATAGAAGCCTAAGATCAAAGCTAGATGCAAATTCAAGAAAGTGTTTGTTCATTTGCTATGGAGAAGGTGACTTTGGGTATCCCCTATGGAATCCTGAAGATGGTAAATCTTAAGGAGTAGGGATGTAATTTTTAACGAACAAAATATGTACAAAGATTACTTGGAAAGAAAACAAACAAAAGAAACAGGTGATGAGTACATGGAGCTTGAGGACAGTGAAGACTCAAGGACTGCAAACGGTGACAATACGCAACAACGTCAACCACATGAGGAGCCTCGACCTATTCCCTGAAGATCTACAAGAGCAAGTAGACTTCCAAAAAGGTTTGTTCCTTCCTTCAACCATCTCTTGATCTCACATTCTGGAGAGACAGAATCATACGAAGAAGCTATGCAACATGAATCCAAAGAAGAATGGACAAAGAGCATGCAAGTGGAGATAGACTCACTACATCACAACCAAACATGGGAATTGGTTGAGTTTCCTAAAGGTAAGCAGGCACTTCAAAACAAATGGGTGTACAAGCTGAAGGAAGAAGAAGGTGGGAAAAAAAGGTACAAGTCTAGGCTTGTGGTAAAAGGGTTTCTCAAAAAAAAGGTATTAAATATTTTCTCATGTTGTAAAAATGAACTCAATTAGGCTTGTCTTAAGCCTTGTGGCTACTCATGATCTAAATCTCAATCAAATGGATGTAAATACGGCATTCCCTCACGGTGACTTAGAGGAGGAAATCTGTATGCTTCAACCAAAGAGGTATGAAGTAAAAGGTAAGGAGAAATGGTTTGCAGATTAAAGAAGATCTTGTATGGTTTAAAGCAAGCATCAAGACAATGGTACTTGAAGTTTGATCGATAGATGCTAGATCGCGGATTCACAAGATGCGACTCGGATCACTGCGTCTACACGAAGAATTTGGGAGATGGGAAATTCATCATCCTGATGTTATATGTTGATGACATGTTGATTGCAAGTGCTAACATGCAGGACATCAAAGACCTAAAAGAGGAGCTGTCTAAATCTTTTCAATGAAAGATTTAGGTGATGTAAAGAGGATACTTGGTATGAAAATATCAAGGGACATGAAAAAGAAGACAATAAAGCTACCTCAAGAAGATTACATCAAGAAGGTACTAGAAAGGTTTGCAATGCAAAATGCAAAACCCGTTTCTACACCTTTGGCTGGTCACTTTAAACTAACAAAGGATATGTGTCCAAAGACACAAGAGGAGATAGCCTATATGTCTAAAGTTCCATATGCTGCAGCAGTAGGTTCTCTAATGTATGCTATGGTTTGGACAAGGCCAAACATTGCACATGCAGTGAAAGTTGTGAGTAGGTTCATGGACAACCCAGGTAAAGATCATTGGCAAGATGTGAAGTGGATACTTAGGTATCTAAAAGGGACAACAACAAATGCTTTGTATTTTGGAGGAACTGATATTTTTCTAGAAGGGTATACTGATGCAAATATGGCAGGTGACAAAGATACTCAAAGGAGCACTATTGGCTATGTGTTCATGGTTGGAGGCACAGTAATAAGCTGGGCTTCAAAGCTGCAGAAAGTGGTCTCCCTTTCTACCACGGAAGCAGAGTATGTAGCAATGACGGAGGCAAGCAAAGAAATTATGTGCCTTCATAGATTCTTAGAAGAGCTTGAATTCAAACAAGACAATTGTGTCTTGTACAATGATAGCCAAAGAGCTATCCATCTTGCGAAGAACTCAACCTTTCATTCAACGACAAAGCACATTGAGGTGAGATATCACTTCATACGCACTCTTTTGGAAGAGGGACAGCTAAAGCTAGGAAAGGTGCATACAAGTGAAAATCCTGCAGACATGTTTACAAAGGTGGTCAACAAGGAGAAGTTGAGCTTTTGCTCATCTTCAATCGGCATTCAAGGATAACAAGCTAGGATGGAAAGTAGTCCTCACAGGTTTGGTTTTGAGATCAGTCTCCAAGTGGGAGATTGTTAAGTATGGAGCTTGATTTACCTTGTAATCTTTTGTGGTAAAAGCGCACATTTGTAAGGCCCCCATTATGAGGATAAGCCATCGTGTGTGAACGAAAATCACTCGCTGGAAACCAAAATTTTCACGGCCAAAAATCAGGGGCATATTATGGCTGGACGGCGGCCGGAAAGTGGTCGGAAAACAACCGGTCGGTTGGTCGGTGGCCTGTAGTCAATGGCCGGTGGTCGGTGGTTGGAAGTAAATGGCCGGTGGACCAGTGGCCGAATTCAATGGCTGGTGGCCGAATTCTAAAGCGGATTTGTCTTCTCAAGGGCAGCCACACATGGGCGGATTGAAGGGTACGATTTGGACTTATCTACACAAGGACGGCTACCCATGGCTGCCTCTCATGAGAGAGGGCAGCCCTTTTGGCCTATAAAAGGAGGCCATTTCTACACACATTTCATAGTGTGAAGTTGATGCAACAAGGTGAGTGTGAGGTGGTGAGATTGAAGCAAGGCAGAAGCTCCATTAAGGGTATAATCCCTTTGTAAACTACTTCTTGTTTTGAAGTACTAAAGCCATTGAGTGGATGCTTTCCCATGGATGTAGCCCACATTGGGTGAACCACGTATATCGTGTGTACTCTCTCTATCTCTCTCTCTACTCTATAATCTCGTGTATGTAAATCTGTCTCTCTCCATTAAGTAATCTACTCAATTATCTATTTAGCTACATCTTATTTCCTAACAAGTGGGAGAAAAATGTGGATGACCGAAAATAGTTAAGCTCTATGTGCAATAGTGAACTAACAAACACAAGCAGCTCTAGAAATAATGTTGTTATACATGGTGCTATGTGAGAAATAGAGAGAGAGAGAGAGAGAGAGAGAGAGAGAGTGAGAGAGAGAGAGAGAGGGAGGGAGATAGAGGAGAGGTAGAGAGGGAGAGGGAGGGAGGAAAACGAGGGAGGTAGAGAGTGAACACCTAGAAGAATGGAACTCTATACACAATACTCAGCTTGAGAGAGAGAAAATAAGCGAGGAAGAAGGAGAATCCAACTAAAAGAAGGTACACGAGTTTTTTTCTCTCGACATGCTTAGCTTGAGAGAGAATAAATGAGGAAGAAGGAGAAGCCAACTAAAAGAAGGTACGATTAAATTTTTTTCCCCAATGTCGCGTTCAAGGGATAGGCAGAGGGAGAGAATGCCAGGAAGGGGAAAATGGATCTCTCACTACAGTGAGTCTTTATGGACAATATTGAGAGAGAGAGAGAGAGAGAGAGAGAGAGAGAGAGAGAGAGAGAGAGAGAGAGGAATTAAACAAAAATCACAACCAGTCATAAGACATTATCATGTGACTGCGAGAGAGAGAGAGAGAGAGAGAGAGAGAGAGAGAGAGAGAGAGAGAGAGAGAGAGAGAGAGAGAGAGAGAGAGAGAGATTGAATTATCGTCCACGGAGGTCATATATGACCTATGGGACCAGAAGAAAAATAGTACAAAGGATTCCGTCTGATACATATCAGTTAAGGACTGAGGGTCCATTGAGGGGTGGAAAAACAAAAAAGGGTGAAAAAGATAAGGTGGGACGAACAAAACCTAAGATGAGGTAGGTGAGGAGGAGGGAGCCGGTTTGGGAGCTTGAAACTCCTGGATGATGGCTTTACCTCCTTGATACACTGACCATTTCCCTACTGTGCGTGCTTCTCGCATCTTTTGGAGTTTAGCCTGAGAGAGAGAGAGAGAGAGAGAGAGAGAGAGAGAGAGAGAGAGAGAGAGAGAGAGAGAGAGAGAGAGAGAGAGAGAGAGAGAGAGAGAGAGAGAGAGAGAGAGAGAGAGATGAAATGAGAGAAGGAACCTTTAAGAGCTTATGACAATGCAGTTGCAAGTCTTTTTACAAAGGTTTCTTTTACAAGACTTTTTTGATGCATTCAAGCTTCTATTTTATGCAAACTAGGAAAACTAGCTCGTGGCTCTTCAAGAGCTTTACCAGTATTATTTATATACAATGATAAAGAGCTCTATTCTGCTTCCTAGACCTTTACCCTAGGTAAAAAGCAATCAAATTTCTTGTTGTGCTAGTGCATGTTTGGGACGCATGTCTAACCTCACCATCCTATCTTATTGCAGTATTAGAGAGAACCACAACTAATTTGTCAAACCATGGGACAAAGTTGACTCGACTAGTGCATAGAGGCTACAAGAGGTTGTCAATCTCTCAGAAAACAACTAACAACTCGCATCTAACTCAGGCTACACTCAAGTGACTGAAATCACCAAAAACCAATCGCTCATCGGCAAGCAACTCACATCCGTTACAGCATCAAATGACATCCAAACATAACGAAACTTCTAGGACAAGTTTACAAGACCTAAGCACACATGCCTATGGCCTCAAACCCCACTTCAGGTCAAGTTCCAAAATCGCGATTATTAACAATAGTGGATTTTTGACCTAGTCGTTTTCGACCCAGAATGCATCTAAATGCTTAGCAATGATGCCCCAATACCCCACCTATGCTTAGTTTTTTATTTAAAAATGTAAATTCCTAGTTATGATAAAATTAGGCCGCGGGTCGGCGACGCCAAAAGCTACGAAATACTATGAATGGCTTACGTCAATGCGTAGAGCTCTTACCTGCGGTTGCAATGCAACAAATGCATTCGCAATGTGAAAACTGGAGAGGGAGTAGGAAGCACGAGAAGGAGAGAAGTGAGCACCATTAGCTCACACTGTGTATTTCTTATCCAAAAACCTATAAAAAACTTACAAAAATTGGCTTTTATACCTTAGCCAAGGTTTTTGGGTGGTCAAAAGTAATAATCTGAGTTCTACCAAAGTTAGAAATTGATTGGCTGATACAATCTGGAAGCTTGTAGCCCCGACTCATTAACTACAAAGTTTACCAAGAAAATAGGAGTTACAATATTTCCGATTTATCAAAATAATAATTGTTTTGCAAGGAGAAGTCCAAAAAATGGTGTCCGCGTTAGCTTGCTGCTATCATTCCCCCCCTCCTCCCCTGTGTCATCTCTTGACATAGCTTCATGGGCTGAAGTAATCTTCGGGTTGACGGTGGGCGAGGCGGTCTTTCAGTGCTTCCAGTGTCTTTTGGTATCTAATTTTGCGTTCTTTTTCTGGCACTTGCAAAAATTTCATGGTGACTCTGTTTTCAGTTCCACCGCCGAGTATCCTACAAATCTTGACGTGAGGTTGCTTATCACCGGCGTAAATATCTTCGTTCGCCAGGTGAAGAAGACAGTGTAGAATGCCTCCTCAAAAGCGAGCATATTATGTGAGGGCAAGAACATGCAGCGTGCATAAAATCCATCAAGAATTTCCTCTAAGGGTTGCCCACTTAGATCATAGCAAAGGCCTTTGTTCCCTTCCAAGAATGAGAGCCAAGGGGCTCCTGTTTGCTCAGGCTCATTGAAAACCTATATGCATGTGAGCAGCATTGTGCAGATCTTATATAGCATTTCACAGGAGAGATCTGGTAGACTCTCGAAGAATGTCATGGCCCCCGTTAGGGTTTTCACCATGTACTATTCTGATGATTGGCCTTTCTCTGGAGCTGGCAGCTTGGGAAAATTGAGCCATGTTGGCCTCTTCTTCTGCAGTGCTTCATGTGCTTTACATGTCCTTACTCGAGGTACAGGACAGATTGTCGGATCTTTCTGTAGGGCCACAGGTGCTCTTGTGAACAGAATCAAGTATCTTGGATTCTTGTTCAGCCAACTAACCTCCACTTTGGGTGGTCTTTATCTGCGCCATCTTCTTGCATATCCTTGTATAATCTTTCCTTTACCTGTAAGAGTTCTACCTTGATGAGAGGGTATGGCAGGGATTGTTGGTGCCATTGACCATTGATTTGATTTTGGGAGTGAGTTGAATGACGTTGACAGAGTGTAAAACTCTCAACTCCCAATCCATAGCGGCCTTCCACTACTCGTCTTCCTCTAAGGTGATCTTCTCTTTCAGTGCGTCCTCTTCAGCCTTTGACAGCTGGACCATTGGCACTGTATCTTCATTTGTAATTTGGACTTGGAAGTCTTTGTCACCACTTGGCTCTGCTGTAGACTGCGTCTCAAAGTCGGAAAATGAGACTGAGGGGATGTCCATTTGGGGTGGCTTTGAAGTGCCTGCCTCTTCTTGTGTATCGCGCTTTCCATCTCTGAGGAGTTGATTCATTCTTTTTAGTTCTGCAATTTCCTTAAGGAGTTCCTCCTCTCTTTGGACCCGCATCAGTGCCAAGTCTCTGCATTGTGACTGTTCAAGCTTCAACTCCAGTTCTAAATCTCTTTTTTTCTTTTCAAGTGCCTTGTACACTTCATCTGTACCCTTGATCGATGCCACATCTGGATTTTCTCTTATTTGCTGCAAGAAAGTGGCCTGATCTTTGATTCTTTGTTCGAAATATTGGAGAGAAGCGTTAGCGACATCTAACTGTACTAGAATTTCCTGAGCTGACAGAGAGGTGGTAAGAAGTTCTTTTGTCACTTCTGTCAGCTGCTCATCTTTCACTTTGCATGCATCAGCTAATTTAGTAAGGAGGTCACCCAGCTCCTCCATTTCCTTCTATTGTTTATCCCTGGCTATCTGATGCCATTCTACTTCAGTCTTTAGCTCTTGTACTTGCCTTTGGAGATCAGTGATAGTAGCCATTCTATTGTCAAGCTCTCCTTGAAGAGCATCGATGACCATTTCTAGTTCTTTGGCTTTTGTACTGCGGTTGAAGGCTGCTGAGCGGAGTTTCTCCGTCATGACTGCATCTGCCTTGCATACTCATTTACTTGTAAAATTACTTCGTCATTGGACTGCCACATTAAAATTACTTCATCATTGTAAAATTACTTCGTCATTTACTTGTAAAATTACTTCGTCATTGTGACGTACCGACAGCCTCCTGTGTTGCTTCTTGTTGTGATGTAGGTGCTGGTGGGTCTGTAGAGGTGGATGGTTGTTCTTCTCGTTGCCCAGCCTGAGGCTTTGATACCTCGGGAGTTTCTGGTTGAGTGGAAATAACATGTGTGGTCTCAACCCTTACCGTTTCTTTGCTTGCACGCCTTTCTACCTTCTCAGTCTCGATTTCTTCCTCATGTGTAGTGGTTTGCCCTTTTTCTGTATCTTCCTCTTTATCAGTTTCATCCACCGGCTTGTGAGTTTCCTCAGCTGCTACTCTGGTTCTGGTTCAGCTTCCTTTTCCTCATGTTGTTCGGCATGGTCAGCTGGCTGTGTAGCTTCTGTTTGGTGGGTGAATTCAGAATCTTTTCTTGTTGGTCTCGGCTTCTTCATTGGTCTCTTGGCCTGGTGGTGATGATGGTGGAGTAGGCATGGGTTGGTCCTGTTGTTCCGGCGGCAGTGAGGTGGGTCGGGGAGATGCTTGGCTCTGCTCTTAAGTAGCCGCCTCCTCAGCTTTCCTTGCTGCTTCTTCCACCTCTTTCAGCTTTAAGGCTTCTTCCTCTTGGTACATCCTTTCTAAATAATCTTTGGGATCCTCGGCCTCTTTTCTTGAATGATGCTTCATTCAAAGTCCTTTCAAGCCGGTGGGTATCCACTTTTCTGGTTCTTTTCTCTGTGCTTTCCTAGTGCGTTGATACGCCTATTTTTCTCTTTCAAATCTTGCTTGTTTTCTTGGTTGGCTCCTCTTCGTGGGCAGCCACAGCTTTTCGCTTCATCTCTTCCCTCCTAGCTCTTTTTTCTTCGTTGTCAGAGCTTTCACTGTTGTGCTTCTCTGATGAGCTGTCATCTGATTCATCACCTGATTTAAATGATCTTTTACCTGATCTTATAGCTCTTGGAGAGGGCTGTGCTGACAAGATCCATGTATTCTGATTCGGGGCAGGCGGCAGGTTGTCAACCATGCCGATGGCATGATAGGCTATTCTTGTTAATACTTCTGGCGCGCCCAAGTATGTTATTTTTCCCTCCTTTTTGGTGGCCTTCAATGTTGTCAAAACATACTGCGCGTGGTTCACAAGCTGCCTTGTTGTTGACTTCAGAACTTGTGTAAAAGTGGTGGCCATGGCGTGATTTGGTGTCGTGTACCTTGGTGGCCTTTTTGCCAGGAAATGGAAGTGTTGATGTTACAGACGGGCTAGCTCTTCCACCTTTTTGTGGATGAGATAGGTGAATGTAGGCGTAGCTGTTTCCTTGATAAATGTGTCCGCTATCTTCCTGTCTCTTGCCTGCACGGTCAGCCCTTTAGTGGGTAGTTTAAGTGCCTCTGCCACAATATCTTTTGTAATTACAACCTCGACCTTGTTTCCCTTGTTGTCTGATATTTGGACAGTTCCATCTTCTTTGTGGATAGAAGCTCGTAAGCTTTCTGAAATTCCCCTCCGCAAGGCTCTTGTTTGTAGAAATGTCGGAGCCCCAACCTGTGGTTAGCCTGTTTGGTTTCTGGCTTTGCAGCTACATCATAGACCTCTTTAGGCAAGAACTGCAACTCCACCGGATGCCCTTCTTCACTCTTAAACTTGCTAGTGAAGACCGTGGTGTGATGTTCTTCCAACTGTTCTTTAGAAAGGTAGGATGCTTTTGTCGCCTTTACTGATTCGGGGTCCAGTTGATACGAGGGCAGTTCTTGTAGTTTCTTCTTTTGGTTTAACTTCTTCTTGGCCTTCTCCGTGGCTTGCATTGCTCCCGTTCAGTGAATAGAGTGCAAAGTTAGCATATTTGTCGGATCTTTCTCTCGAATGTCCTTTTAGACTGAAATGCTGATAATCTGGTCCAAATTGCTTCAAATCAATTTTTGAACAAGAAAAGATGCATAAATTCATGCAAGGAACAAAACTGTATGGTCAAAACAAAAATTTGCAACCAAAGTAAATAATCGCGATTATTTACAATTGGAAAAAATTTCAACTTTTTTGCAAACTTGGCTTTATAGGCTTGAAGTGTATGCCAATTACATGCTCTGAGGGAAATATGGGCTCATTTGGATGCACAGGTTGAAATTGGTACCAGATTTTGGCTTTAGGTCTCTGAAACAGTAGATTTAAAGGAAATTTGAGATTTTGAACTCCAAATTGACTCAAAATTGGCTAGTGGGCTTATCACATCATGTACTTTGGATGTATGATGACAAAATATCCAAATTCCCCAATTTTGACAAAAAAGTAAATAATCGCGATTATTAATTTTTCTTCCAAAATTGACACATTTTGGCATGCCTTGGTTCTAGGCATGGTATAGAGCTTGGGTATGAATTATGAGGTGATTTGGATCAAGAAAAGTTGTTCATAACCCAAATTTTGGCTTACACAGACTTCTTTGCGTTTTTTGGCAATTTTGCAAGTAATGGGTGGTCATTTTGGCTCATACTTGATTTTTGGCATGTAATAGGTGTGCACACATGATAGGTGAGGTGCATTGACAATTTCCAAGCAAAAATGATGCAAAAGTAAATAATCTCAATTATTTACTACAGTGACAAAAACTTTGCAAATCTCACAAATTTTGATATAAATATGTTTCATACGCCTAATACAAGTCCTAAATTGAATTTGGTCAAGTTTGGTCATGCCAGCATCACTTTGTGCTCTGTTGACTCTGAAATCACCGTTTTTTGTGATTACTCTATCTGTTGGGTTGGTCAGTCAACTTTGAGGCTTTGGACTTGTCCGTAACATAGTCGTGAAGCTACCGGTCCAATTCTGGCTCATTTGAAGTCAGTCTAGCCTCGTATGTTGAATTTGACGCTTTGTAACCTTTGAGCCTCTTTCTACTTTCCGAGGGCTTTTCTTGATGGATTCCACCAAACCAATCATATACATTGTATATGAACGTCATTAGCAAGCTATCTGTGGAGTGGGGTCGCAATTCTGGCCTTTTTCAAAATCCCTAACTTCTCTACTGGGGACCCCCTTGACCCAGCCGAATGATCAACTGATGGTATGGAAAGGTTCTATTATGTTAGTTCATGTTATGGTTCAAATCCCATCCGATTTGGTCAAGTTGGCAAGCCGCTATGGTCAGTTTTAGGTCATAGGTCTTCGTGCATTGCTCCATTTCTAGGGTTTTTTCTAGGGCTTTAGACTAGCTACCGGCCATACAAAATGGATCATTGATGAGTAAAGAACTTACGCCTCATGTCTCGTGTGAGACGGCACTGAAAAAGGTCAACTGTGGGCTCCAGAAATGATGCACGAAAGAGGCCAAAATGCTCTCTCTACAAGGGCTCCAAGTGGAAATGAGGTGGTTTTAGCCTACCCTGGACTTCCCAACCAATTTTCCCCAAATTCCCCCGTTAGTCCTATTAGGCGGTGAAATCTATGTTAGGCTCAAAAATTTCCAAAATCGGATTCTATAGCTCATTCTGCAAAAATTTTGTAGAAGTAGGCCTGGCCACCTAATTTGGGCTTCCTGCTTCCATCTTCTGATTTCGTTGAAAAATTTTGTGCTTGTCTGCTTTGTCTTTTTTATCACCATCATGTCTTTCATTTTTCCATTTGAGCTTCCCTGCTATTTTTTAATTGATTTTTGATCTTTTTATTCAAAAAAATCAAAGAAAATAGAAAAATTCTCTAAAAAAGTAAATTGAAAATCCAATAATTAAGAAAATCCCTTGAAAAACACATCTTTGTTGTTTTTTGTTGGATTTCTCCATTTTTAAGCCTCCTTATCAATAAAAATGATGAAAAATACCCAAAAAAGACTATTTTGATGATTTTCTGATAGTATATATACTATTTACACTCATCGGGAAGATATTATCAGTGAATTTTTCCTTGTTGATGAATTATAAGGGAATTATTAGGTAATTTTGCAAAAAATCACACGTTAACATGAAACTTTTACCTCCCTCTCCAAACATTGCCCTTAATTACTTAGTATTTAGTAGTACCCTTCCACCCCTCCTAGATGGCATTCTCCGGGACGACTGCGTGCATGGGTTAAACAGTTGTATCTATGCATAGCCGTGATTGGATCTACCATGATAGGAAGATCAATGCAATTCAACTCAATATGTTCTGCAAGAGCTGGGTCTTGAGTAAATAACTAAAGGGTATCCGATGTCAAGGTTCGCTGATGATGTCTTTCGAAGAGCAAATCTTGTAGCCTTTGTGCCTTCTGTTTGATAGTACCATCAGGGTGTTTAAGCATGTTGATTGCTTGAGCTGTTGGTAGCACTTTAGACGGTTGTCGAGCTTTTTCTCGCCATTGGTAGCTCGGTCTGCTTGGTGCATAGTGGTTTAGAGTCTGTTGAGACTAACTCCCCATTGTTTTTTTGGTGTGGTGGTGTGTGGAAAAGATAAGTGTTCCTTTTTCTTCCAAAACTTTTTCATATTAGGTTCCTTGTTCATAGATGCCCGATTTTGTGCTCAAATCCTTGGAATTGTCTTCTATATCTTAGGTGAAGTTTTAGGCACCCAGATCTGATTTGGTTTATCCACAAGTTGTGCTTTTGGTACCCAAATTTGTCTGACTCCTTGCATGCTACTTGTAGCATTTGTTTGTCGAAGGGATGGAGAAGATTTTCTTCATGGATTGGTCTTCTGGTTGCATCTTTTCCATTCCTCTTTGCTTGGTGCAATAGGAACAATGAGTTTCCCTCCTTTAAGTGATAGCTTTAGCTGATTCGTATCCCAATCTGGTACTGCTTTGTATGTACGCATCCAAGGAATGCCAAGAATCATCATCTCGTTCATGTGTTCATCTAGCAAGCATACAAACTGATGCGGACATGAGCATCCATGTACTACCACGTTCAAGTTGACTACTCCCAATGTTGGAGTTGGATTCTTGTTGCATCCTTTGATTGTCGTTATTCCTGCGGTTAATGCTTGACTTGTTGCTTTCCTGTATGTGGAATAACTGACTGCATTCACTCTAGCTTCCGTGTCCACCAAAGCATTGGTACTATGACTGTTGAGTTGTACTTTGATGCGCAGATCCATTCCATCTAACCAGTCGTTATCTGTTGAAACTGCGTCTTTAGGTAATTCCCATTGTCGATCATCTAGTTGCAAAGTGTTGATGGGAATCGATATTTGTTGATTCTTAAGAGCAGCGTTACTCTTGAGTACCCGAAGTCTAGCTTCTTCTTGGGCTTCATCAATAACCTGTTGTCGCTTCATCTTCCTTTTTTTGGCTGCATGCATTCTCTATAGCAATTCATTGGTTAGTGGCAAATTGTATTTCTTTAAACAACATCCATGAATCCAATTAGTCATTGGTTCACCATCTAGGGTTGACAATTTTATTGCTCCACTTGGAGATACGTCTTCAATGATAAATGGTCCATTTCCCTTTTTCTTAAACTTGGGAATGTGTTGCTTAAGGGAATAGACTAGAACTAAGTCCCCTTTCTTGAAAATTTTGGTGATTAAGTGGGAATCAAAAAATTGTTTTTGTTTTCGCTTTTGTGCATAGATATGAGCTACAACAGTTAGCCTTTTCTTGTCTAGCTTTTCCAAATCTTCAAGTCTTTCTGACAATTCATGTCGAGTCCACTCAAGAGTCTGTGCTACACTTAATGTTGGCAATAGAAATTCTATTGGCAGTATGGCATCAAGACCATAAACAAGGTTAAAGGGTGTAGCATTTAAAGCTGTTTTGAATGAAACTCGATAAGCCCATAGAGCGGCATGGAGATTCATTTTCCAATCTGTCCTTCCTGAACTAACCACTTTGGCCAGTACTAAGATAAGAATTTTATTTGTATGCTCAGCTTGTCCGTTTGCTTGTGGGTGATAGGGAGCTGATTTGTTATGGATAACCATAAACTCATTAAGCAAATACTCTATTAGCTCATTGAGGAAATGAGTTCCCCGATCACACTGACAATCTCTATTGGCAGTCCATACCTTATGAATACATACTCATATAAGAACGCAACAGTGGTTCTGGCATCATTCTTTAGAGTCGCTTTAGCCTCGGCCCGTTTGGTCAAATAGTCCATAGCTACAATGATATATTGAGCTTGGGTTCTATAAGCAGGTGGCTGTATCGGTCCAACAAAACCTATACCCCATTTTGCGAAGGCTCTAGCCTCCATCATTGGTCTTAAGGGCATGTTGTCTACTCGTGTTGGCATTTTTTTCTCGTTGAAAAGCATCACACCTTCAAACATATTCTTTGGCATCTGCAAAAAGTGTTGGCCACCATATGCCTGCCATTAAGATTGACCTTGCGGTGATCTCGCTAGAAAAGTGACCTCCAGCTAATTCAACATGTGCTTGTTCTATAATCGGAATATACTTGTTTTCATTTGCACAAAGATGCAAATGTTGATATTTACCTCTCCGATACAATTGGTTCCCAATTGAGAGCATAGTCTCTTGCTTTTGTTTCAATTGCTCTTTGACGGCGTTTACTCATATCCTCAAGAAACGTTCTGCTCGATAAGTAAGTAACTAGATAGTTACTCCATCTAGGGACAGGTAACATTTGAAACAATGTTACATGAGGAATGGGTGGTCATTTTTGACACTGAGGGCAATCTTTCACAAAAGATCGAACATCTCTCCTCATAATCAGCCAAAATACTCCAAGTCTTAAGATTCGTTGCATAGTTTGATCTTCTGCAAAGTGAAGTCCTACTATGGTAACATGTGCCTGACTTAGGTATTGTTCCTTTTCTTCAAGGTTAATGCATAAAAGCAATATCTCGTCTCGATTTCTTTTATATAGCCGCCCAGCTAGTAATTGATACATAGCCGATTGCTCGATTAAATCAGTTGTGATAGGAAGTGGTGAATCCAATTGAGCTATTGTCGTGAATGACACAATTTTTTCCGACCATCTACGTATCATTTCCATGGAGAACAAATAGGCATCTGGTAGATCATCATCTATCCCTTTAGGTGATTCCTCTGAAACAATCCTTGACAAATGATCTGCATGTTGATGTGTAGTGCGTTTTTTTTACAACCACAGTGAATCAAATTCGAGAAGAATGATGAACCATCTCACTATTCTCCCTGTGTTGCATGGTTTGTTGACCAAATATAATAAGTCTTGGTGGTCCACAAAGAACACAAACTTGTTGGCCAATAGGTAATCTCTATACTTTTTAACGGCATAGATCATTCCTAGTCCTTCTCTTTCAGTGGTGGTGTAATTCTTTTCTGCCATATTCAATTGTCAACTAGCATAAGAAATTGGAAAGTCAATTTTCCCATCTTCTGGTTGAGCTAGTATACAACCAATAGCAAATTTTGAAGCATCTACATGTACGTGGAATACCTTATCCCAATCGGGTGCTTTCAATATTGGAGCTGAGGTGAGAGCTTGCTTAAGCTTCATGAAGGATTCTTCACATGCCTCGGTCCATTCAAAGTGCGTAATCAAGCTATACATGGGTTTTTCAATTATAGCATACATGTAGATAAATCGTCGGTAATATCCACAATGTCCCATAAAGGCTTGTACCCCTTTGACTATTGTTGGTCTAGGAAATTCAGCAATGACATGAATCTTTTCAATATCGGTAGCAATGCCATTTTTAGACACTATATGTCCTAGGAGTTTTCCTTGTCTTTCCATGAATGTGCACTTTTCAGGATTTAAGCAAATCCTATAAAGTCTACATTTCTCAAATACCTTTTTGAGGTGTTCAAAATGATCAGCTCGGATTGACGAATGTATGCATAAATCATCCATGTACACTTCTAACAATTTCCTAAGATACTCTTTGAAAGCATGGCTCGTCAATCTCTGAAATGTGGCTGGAGCATTAGTTAACCCAATGGCATAACCCGATAGGCAAATATACCCCATTATGTTGCAAAAGCAGTTTTATGATGATATTTTGGGTTTACCAAAAGTTGATTGTATCCCAAAAAACCATCTAAGAAGCTGAAATCTTCTTTTCCTGCCACTCGTTCTAAAACATGCTCAGTTATTGGAAGAGGAAAGTTGTCTCTAATGGTAGCTGCATTCATTTTTTTGAGAATAACACACACTCGTAATTTCCCATTCTTCTTAGGTACTACCACAATTGGAGACACCCAATCAGTGTGTTCAATTTCGTAAATGAATTCGGCTTCCTTCAGTTTTTCAATCTCTTCTTTGATCTTTCTAGCAAATGTTTTGTTATAAGTGTATGGTCTCTGTCTATTTGGCTTCGCATCATCTCTCATGGGTATAGTATGTTGACAGATTTTTGAATCGACACCCTTGAGATCCTTGTAAGACCAAGCGAAGATATCCCGATATTCCTTTAACAAGCTTATCAAAAGCTTTTCTTCTTCTTCTGTTAGGTCATTTGTAATGTAAGACGGTCTAGGATCTTCTCCTGGTTCAACCAAGCCTACCCTTTTGGCATTTTCAGGTCCTTCGTAAGACTCGCCTTGTTTTCGTAGTTCCCTAACAGGTTGTTCAATTATGATTTTCCGATCTTGGAGAGTATACTTTTTGTAATGAGATGGAACATGCATTACATCGTTACCATCCTCTTCCGTGTTTTCCATTTCGGTGGTGTATATCTCCTTTAGAGCTTTTTTCAACTCTTGATATTTCTTTTTCCCCTCGACTCTGGTCATGCATGGTTTTTTATCTTGATGTTCTTCGTGAATACCCTTCCTTGTTTTTCTCGATGTCTGAGACATTTTTGAGTTTTTGTTTGAAGGATATCTGCTAGTTATTTTGTCCTTGACACAATCATTAGCATCTATCTGCATCAGGAATTGTGTTTTACTAGAGACTAATGGCATAGGTTGTGCTTTCACAATTTTAGTGTCTCCCTTTCTTCTATACCATTTTGGTCTTCTTGATTTCTAGTTTGGAAAGTCAAAAAACTTTTCCTTCCCTCCCTTTGAGTAATTGAGCCCTCGTATGCTCTTTTTCTGATCCCGAATCTTCTGAGGTAGCTGAGTATTCATCTAACTCATCAATTGCATCGTAATAGAGGTCAGAAAAATTTGTTGAGCTTTTAGCAAGTTCTTTGTTTCCTCATCTTTGTTTTCAATGTTAAGGACTGATATCATTTGGATGGGAATTATGTCGTAGCCATCCTCATTGCAAAATTGAGTAGGCATAGATGTATTCACACATCCATTGTCGCTAAGATTTGAGTCCACTCGAATGGTTCGAATAAATGTTCTGAAAAGGGTTCAAGTATGTAGGCTTCGTTTGTGCAGTCCCTTTCTAGAATACATTCCTCTCGTCTCAAGCTTCCATTTTATGAAGCTTCACACATCCAAATAGGAGTGTCTTTGTTTAACCAAGATGGGAGTTTAGTTTCAGCCGAAGAAACTGAATCAAACTCTTGGATGGGTGTTTTCAAGACGTCTCTATAGGTGTGATCTTTTAGATTGACCCTTGTTATCGATTCCACTTGCTTCAAGTATCGATAGTCGTTTCCCCAATCTTGGATAAGTTGTACCTGTCGCATGAAAGGTCTTCCCAATATGATTTCATAGTTGAGTTTTTTCCCAAAGTCTACTATGGCAAAAGTGTGTTGATATTCAATTCCACAGGAGTTGACTATCACTTTTTCTAGTAGCCCTAGTGGTCTCTCAATGTGTCCGTCAACCAACTGCAATTTTCACATTTGTCTAATGGCTAGCTGTCCCCAGGATTCCCGTACTGCTTTAGTGGCTATGGCTATGCCATCTTCACTATCCATTATTGCCATGGTTTCAATGTCATTATATTTCACTCGGAGGGTAGTGTTTCCTTCTTCCCCTTCATAATATTCTCCGACCTTGTTCATAGGAACTAATCGAATCTCTTTGTTTTCCGTTTCATTTTTCAACTTGCCCAGATTCTTAAATATTAACCCCGTTATCCCCACCTTCTCTAGGGTTTTCTTGAAATTGTTCCACAAGTATGGCCTGAGTTTCAACAATTCTCCCAAAGTAAGAGTGCATTGGATAGGTGTAGACAGGATTGAATGAATGTTGTCTACTTCTAGGGTCTGTTTGGCTCTTTTTACTTGAGTGGTCTTGCAAATGATAGACTCATCTTCGTTATCTCCCAGGTAAGAAGGTAATGTTTTTAATGTCATTGGTTTAGATATCTTTGAAGCCTCCGATCCGCAATCCCCGTATAAGGATTGTAAATCCATGTTCATATCAGGTGGTAGGTTATCCAACCAGACTTCCTCTATAGGAGCTGACTTTAAAGTTAGGCTCCCATCATTGATCTCTCTTACCTTTTCCCATAAGTGTCCTGGCCACTCTTCCTCTACGAATGGAATTCCATCTAAGGCATCTTCGTTGTCCGGCACTATAAGCTCTAGTTCATTTGTTTCAAGGTGGGGTTCTGCCACCACATCGGATTTTCCTTTTGTTTCTTCTACCGCAAGCTCTTTCGGTTTTGCAATACTTTCAAGCTTGGGTTTTTGTTTATCCAGCATTTCTTACGTGTTTCTTACCAAGTTTTGATAAGCTTCCATCTTAGCTGCTTCCATATCTGGAGATGGATAGTTTTTCCACTTGTTTTCCATGTTTTGGCCTGCTTTAAGTCCTGCTTGGTAGGCTTCCAAGGTGGCATTGATAGGCTCAAAAATTTTATCAACCAGAATGGATCCTCCAGATTTCACGGTTGTTTCCTTGAATTCACTGCCAGTTTCTTTCAACTTGTCTTGGGCTAGAAATTTTGCTTTCTCTTCATTTTCAACCCGTTGTTTTTGTTTTCTCATCTCATATCTTTTGCTTCTGCTCCTTTTGATTCTTTGAGAAGAAACTTTCGTGTTCTCCCAATCATCAGAGGAATTGTGTTTTTTTTTCTTTGCCTGGGCTCTAGTGATTACCTTGATTGGAACAATCGGTTCTCTCTCCGATGAGCTACTAGGAATCACTTGGACTATGTTGACTATAGTTTTTCCCTTGTTCAAAGGATTCTTATGACAATCTTCTGGAAAGTGTCATCCCTTTTTGCAACAATGTATGCAATAGGCTTCAATTGGTTTGAGGTTTTTGTCAGGCTCTGGACATTCGTTCTTCCAATGGTCATCAGCACCACAGTTATGAAAGTTTCCAGTTCTGGGCTTCATCATGGGTCTTCCCATAGGAGGTCAGACACCTTGATTAGCTACATAGTACATTGATGCGAGCTCTGGTGGAGAATAAGTCATGGTTTTCTCCATTGGTGGATGATGTGGACTATACCAATCTCCCTCTACCATTATTGTAGATAGACTAGGCTCTGCATAGGGTGTAGCAGGCACTAATGCTTGTTCATCTATGACTCCTTCTGAGTACATGTACTTTACACTCACCAAATTATGTCCTGAATAAGGAGGTTGTTGTCTCAACACAGGTTGAGGTCTCTCCATACCCATTGGTGGTCTTTGAACTTGAGCCATATTAGGTTGATATCTGTACATGGGTTGTCCATGGGTCCTCATGGGCACGTACTGAACATTCCCATCATACTTTCGTCTGAATTAGCACTCGTGGGTCTCATGGTTGGTCCATTTACCCTCGATTTCACACCATTTTTATGGCCTAATTGGTTGTCCCTGTGGGGGTATTCCCTGTTCTGGTCCCCTCAAAGGTGCTTTTTGCATATTGTTTATCATGTCATTCATCCTTTTTAGCATATCTTCTATGGCTAAGAGTGGTGCCACAGCAGTCGTTCCCACTTGCGCTGGTTTTGTGGATGTTGTCTTCTCACTTTGGTTATCCTTAGGGACATCCTATTCATTGAAGATCTCACAATTGTCTCCTGGGTCAATAGCATCAGACACACACGCCTCTAGAGTTGTATGCTTTTTACTATAGAGTATAGCATGAAGTTCTTTGTTTAGCAGTCCCTCCAGAAACAAGGATACAAATCGTTCTTTCGCAGGTATCTCCATCTTTGGGCATCTAGGAATGTATTGTTTCATTCGAGTTGCACAATCCCTAACAAACTCACCATGTTTTTGTTTAAAGATGTAGATTTGAGCTACCATATTATGTTTAGTCCCCGTTTTAGAACAAGCAGCTACAAATCCTTGAGCTAATGTGTTCAAGTCCATGATCGATCTTGGTGGAATGTTTTGGAACCATGTCAAAACTTTTCCTTCTAATTTCATTCCAAACCCCTTGAATTGAGTATGGAGATCGAATATATGCTCTGCTCTTAGGACTTACTTAAATCTTGCTAAGTGGTCATATGGATCCCTTGATCCATTGTATTTTTTGACCCATTTTTGAAAAGCAGCTGGTCTGACACGTCTATTGGGCTCAACTCCAGGTCTTCTGGGAGTTGGTCATGTTCCGAGTCCGTCAAACAAGTCTGTCGAAAATAGTGACTCATGTAGCCTTGGACTGGCCTTAGTGTAACCCGATTTTCTACGTGATGAGGTGATTTCTGGCTTCTTTACATTACTCTCAGATGATCTCTCACGATGTTCGTCTCTTGGAGTGGCTTCTGGTCCTTGACCCAATATCCAATCCCGTATGGAATACCCCTGGTATTTGGTTTGTTCTACCTCCTCAAGAGTCATCATAACAAAATTGTTGTTATAACAATCCCTAAACAAGTAAGTTGGTAGATCCGCAGATCCCTTATCTTTGATCTTGAAGATATAGATGATCTTCATGGTCGTTAATTGTCCTGGTCTAGCATGAGGAGTCCACAAAAGATCTTTTATGTTTCTATCTTCCCAACAATAGACTCCAATCCTAGGATTATCTATTCTAATCCGTTTCAAAGGCTTCAAATCTACTTGATCGTATCCCTCGAATTCCAAAGTTGGTGGTCCTTCTTTTGCTGACATATCTGGGATTATAGTGTTTACTTCTAATCCCCATTTGTCTACCACGTCAAGATTTCGACTTGTACATATTGAGTTTCGTTCCGATCCATGAAATTTTTCCTTGTTTGTTTGCCCTAACCTCTTCTTCAAACGCAATACCATGGTCATCAATGTGAATAGCATACTCTTCGTTAGGATCCAAGTAAACGTGGGCTCCATGATGGTTAGTCTTGTAAAAAGAGAGTATATGCTTATAGCGCATTGTCATTCAGATTTCCGAGTGAGTCGAGTAAGAAGACATTTCGGATATTGAATCTAAAAAGGTGTCCGAGACTTCTTCAGGAATTGTGTGCAAGGAATTTCCTTGATTCACACTTTCTTCAGTGGATACTCTACGGGTGTTTTCTCCGAATAGACCTTGATTTCCTATTACACGACCGGATCTAAGGTTCATATAGACTTATGAAGCCCTGGATAGAGTACTCACCTTGGATTGACTTGTCGTCAATTTCCACTCGATTCAATTGCAACTTTCCATCAAGACACTAATTTCTCGTCTGCAACTTGATTCATGTACAAAATTAATCAAATTAGCTATTTTTCTATGAGGACAGTAGAGCTCTTGAGAACCCTTGTGATTCGTCTCTGTATATCACTTCAAATCGTGCTATGGAAGTCAAAATTTTGATTTTTAGATTCAACAACCTTTAAACTGAGTGTATCTGTACCAATTTTGATTCGATTGAACCCAAAATTGTCCTGTGGCCTTATATTATACTTCTCTAGCACTGTATAAGCCCAAAAGTCAAAATTGAAGTCTCTGGATAGCAAAAGTAAATAATCATGATTATTTACTTTTGTCAATTTTTTGCACTTGATTGATAGGTTTGGCAAGTATACAACTTGTTAAAGCCCTTGGACAAGTTTCAACAAATTTGGACAAATTTTGATCAAATTTACCCACTGTTCCATGTCCGCAAACTCTGATTTCGAGAATCTGGCTTAAGTCTCACTTTTGTGGTCCAAAAAAATTGATTTGTGGGGTCTACTTGATGTGCTTGACCTTGTGGTATACACAAATTTTTAAAATCACCAAGTTTTGAAGCAGATGTAAATAATCGCGATTATTTACTTCTGATAATTTTCTGCAAATTTTGGTCCCAACTTTGACACAGATCTGTTAAGCACCTTATGTTAAGGTCACTAGCCAATTTTCCTCAAGTTTGGACAATTGTTGGTCAAATGGTCATCAATTATCTGTCCGCATACTAACTTTGCAATTTTTGTCACAATTTTCACTCCAGTGATCCAAATCTTACCAAATTTGGTTTGTGGGCTTATTGCAACATGATAAAGCTAGTGGTATGCCAACTTGGTCAAAAAAGTTCAAAAACCGGACAGATGTAAATAATCGGGATTATTTACTTTTGCCAAAATTTTGCAAGTTTTTGGTCAACTGAGCATATACACATGTTTATCACATCAATATAAGCTTATGAATCAATTTTCAACAAGTTTGAATAAATTTTTCCTTAATTCACACTCAAGATTCAAAAAGTCGGTACAAACTTTAGTTTTTACCCAGACTCTTGCCAATTTAGTGATCCAAATCCTTTGGGTCTTTACAAAGGTTGTTTATACACATGCAATGAGTCAATGGTATGAATCTTGGCCAATTTAGAGCAAAAAGTTAATAATCACGATTATTAACTTGAGGCTTGAAATAAGCACTTTTTTGCAATTTTCTCAAAGGCAATCTTTTTATGATGTTTTTTAAGCTTATAAATCAAGTCAAAACTTAATTTGGCCTAAAATGTCAAGAAAAAGTAAATAATATGAGTTTTGGTCAACTTCTTGAAATTTTTACCTCGAAGTGTCTTTGAGCTTACCCGTTGGTTCGGACAACTCTTATGCTTACTTTCCAGTCGAGTTGAGTGAATTTGAGTCTTTTCAACCTATTTCTAGCCGTAGACCTGAAATTCTGCAACTTTACATAACAACTCACACTTGATTTTTTCAGAGAGAGCAATGTTATGAAATCCATCTCGGATCCTACTTACCCTACTCCTAGTTTCTCATGCAATGGGGTTGTGGAAATTGTTCACAAACACTCCTTTCTTGTGTTTTTTATGTTTTTCAGAGTCTTGATCTTAAGACTTGTCTCGTCTACCAATCATTCTCCAAATCCTAATCTAAATCTACAATCCTGCAGTCCTAAAGGTACTCGGCAAGTACGATTACTTCCAAGCTACCTCTACACAGCAAAAGACGACAATCTTAAGCTATGCGGTTTCTAAAAGAAATTTCTTGAACTCTAGGCGAACCTAAAGAAGGTTAAAGGACAATTACACAAGACGCTCGTGTTTTTCCCTAGTTTAGGTCTCTTCGATCCCCGGCAATGGTGCCAAATGTGGGATGCATGTCTAACCTCACCATCCTATCTTATTGCAGTATTAGCGAGAACCACGATTAATTTGTCAAACCATGGGAAAAAACTGACTCGACTAGTGCATAGAGGCTACAAGAGGTTGTCAATCTCTCAGAAAACAACTAACAACTTGCATCTAACTCATGCTACACTCAAGTGACTGAAATCACCAAAAGCTAATCGCTCGTCGGCAAGCAAATCACATCCATTACAGCATCAAATGATATCCAAACATAAAAAAACTTCTATGACAAGTTTACAAGACCTAAGCACACATGCCTATGGCCTCAAACCCCACTTTAGGTCAAGTTCCAAAATCGCGATTATTAACATTAGTGGATTTTTCAACCCAGAACGCATCCAAATGCTTAGCAATGATGCCCCAATACCCCGCCTATGCTTAGTTTTTTATTTAAAAGTGTAAATTCCTAGTTATGATGAAATTAGTCCGCGGGTCGACGACGCCAAATTCTACGAAATATTGTGAATGGCTTACGTCAATGTGTAGAGCTCTTACCTGCGGTTGCAATGCAACAAACGCATTCGCAATGTGACAACCAAAGAGGGAGTAGGAAGCGCGAGAAGGAGAGAAGTGAGCGCCATTAGCTCACGTTATGTATTTCTTATCCAAAAACTTATAAAAAACTTACAAAATTTGGCTTTTATACCTTAGGCAAGGTTTTTGGGTGGTCAAAAGTAATAATCTGAGTTCTACCAAAGTTAGGAATTGACTAGTTGATACAATCTGGAAGCTTGTAGCCCCGGCTCATTAATTACAAAGTTTACCAAGAAAATAGGAGTTACAATGTTCCCGATTTATCAAAATAATAATTGTTTTACACGGAGAACTCCAAAAAATGGTGTCCGTGTAGCTTGCTGCTAACAGTGTGTTGTTGATGCCAAGATCTCTTTTGCAACTATTGCACTTTTAACACCATTTTAGATAATTCTGAAAATTCTTGTATCCCGAATTCTAAACGTGTATGCTAGGATTGTGTTATTTAACAATTTCTAAGCTCTAGTTTCCTTTAATTTAGATAAATTATCATGATTGTATGAGTCAATTTAAATTCTCTACTATAAACTTTATAAATAAACCTCCAATATAGTCCTTTGAAAAAGGATTTGTATAACATCAATGCTTTTCAAACTTCAACAAATTCTTCCAAAAGTAGCTTCTCAAATAATGATGTGTCAAAAAAACCAATTGAATAGATTGATTATAGCAATTAAAAAAGATAATATGTAAAGACAAATACTATTAAACACTCTTGTCATAAATTTGATGACCTTAATCTAGTATAACAAATTAATACTTGGTCATGGTTTTGTAGCATGCTATCAAGTTTTAAATACACAATAATTTAAACAACATTCAAACTAATATTTCACAGTTAAAAAGTCTAAACAATAATATAGAGTATCTTATGGCGATAAGACCATAAGATGCCATCTATTGCACCTATGGCCGTAAGGTCATATAGTGCTCTTTGTAGACATATTTATGACTTTAAGATAATCCAAAATATGTCTCTTTATGACCTCAAGGACATAGGGTTAGGATTGTTAGTAAATCTCAACGTATAAAGAGATCCATGGCTTCAAAGCCATATGTGACTTTATTTATGTGCCACCCTATGGCCCTAAGACTGTAGGTTATCTTAGGGCCACAAGATATCGTTTATGCTAGTAAGAAAAACCTCTATTCTCTATGTTGGCACTCTATGTCCCCAGGGCACAAGGTGTACCTCGTATGCTAGTAAGAAACCCTTTATTCTATATGTTATCACCATATGGCCTATAGGGTGCCCTCTGTGCTAGTAAGAAGTCCTCTATGCTCTATATTTGCACCCTATGGACCTAAGTTTCTTAACATAAAAGTACTATATAAAAACTCTTGATATAAGTTTCTGCCAAAGAATCTATCTTAAGACAAAGATTTTTACCATCAAGTACATGCTTTAAAACTTCATTCAAAGGTTTTAGAGATGGTATCTTAAAAAAAGGAGGTGTTTAAAAACACCATTTGGTGTGAATAATAAGAAGCATATACATTGATTATGTAGAAATAATATAAAGTATAGACAAAAATATAACCTCCAACAAATTGATAGTTTCATAAAAATGATGGTCTTCATCACATGTACAACAAAGTACTAACTATAAAGAGTATGATATCTCCAAGATTGAGGGTGTTCAAAAAACACCATTTTGTAACGCTACCAAATGTCAAGAACATTCTGATTGTTTGCATCACTTAATAAATACAATTACTAAGAAGAAAAAGTTAACAATACCAAAGAAGCATCAAACAATGAAACCAAAAAACTTGAATGAGAGAAGTCTCCTCACGATAGGATGCACTTCAAGATTTTTCAAGCTATTCCATAAATTTCCATCAAGTTTAAAATTTGAAAAGAGCACAATGACAAATACTTGGTAGATGCTATTTAGAATACTTAACTAGTACACTTAAGGTGGCCTCCTTCTCTTGATATTTTGAATCCTTTGAGACATATAACATTTCAATACATAGTGAGTCTTAGGATCTAATGAAACATTACAAAATTTCTTATGGTATAACATCTCTTGTCTTTAGCATACAACCATCCACATAACCATGTAATAATTTCATCTTTTAAGAAACTTTGAAGCACTTGAGTAGGTTGGTTCAAAAACTTTGGAAAATTCACATAAGTTCCTTGCATATGCCACATCACTCAGTATGGACTATCATCAAATATTATAGTGTTGCCCCCAAATCAAATAGCTTCCATATGGTTGACACATTTTTGTGATAGGCTCTTTTGTAACCGATCATGAAATTTGAATTTTGGCAGCACCTGTTATAATCATCTTGAATTTGTGACTTTGTGTAGGAAAACATGTCTTGATTATGTGTTGAGCTTTTTGTAAACGATGGCATATCCAAATCCAAACCTCAAAGTTCATATATGCTATGACATGAAATTGATGTGGGCATTGATAATTGTTGATATTGATGGATACATTAACTTGCCTAGGCTCACAATCTTCCCTTGATTTGCAGCCTTTAGCTCTATCTAATTTTTCAATACTGGTGCATCTATCATCTTCCCATATGTAGCTTAATTAATGTATTGGCTCTTGCTCCTGTGTCCACAAGTGCTTGTTCTATTGATCCATCTAAAAGCTATATTTTAATGTGTATGTCCATGCCTCCAAGCCAAGTATGTTCCATCTGAATTGATTCTATTGGAGCACGTGCCATCTTTGGGTGTGGCTAGCTTTGTTGTTTCTTTGCTCTTTGCGCTTTAAAATCCTCAAGTTATCTTCTCCCGAGCCTTTGCTTTGTTTGCATTTGATCGTTTCTTTCTTCCCACAGCTTTGTGGATCTTATCCAACATTTTGGTTGTTAGTGGAAAATGATGTTTCTTTAACTTGCATCCACTGATTCATTTGGGCATCTCTTCTCTATCTAATGTAGCAATATTATGGCTCCACTAGGTGATATGTCATGATTCACAAATGGGCCATTAACTTTACTGTTTTGATTTCTTAAAGTGTTGTTTCAAGGTGTAGATTAACAAACAATATCCCCATTTGAACTCTTTGTTTCACATGTTGAGATCATGAAATTCTTTTATGCATCTTTTCTAAGCATAAAGACTTGCGACAAGTCTTAAGCGTGTCTCATCTAGCTTCTCAAAAATATCTAGCCTTCAAATAGCTCATCACCTGTCTAGTCTAAGTCTTCGGCTACTCTAAGCATTAAAATAAAGAAATTTATGGACATTATGGCATTAAGACCAAACACCATATTAAAAGGTGTTGTTCCAATTGATCTTTTGTAAGCTACTTTGTATGCCCATGAAAATGAATTTAGCTTATGGTCCTAGTCTGTTCTTGATTCATTTACTATCTTCGTGAGCATCTTGCATAGAATTTGTGTGTTCTCTCTTAATGACCATTAGCTTGAGGGTGATAAGGTGCTATTTTGCAATGAATCATCATGAATTCATCTAGCAAAAATTATATCTCTTCATTTATAAATTGAGTCCCTCTATCTCATTAACTATCTCAATTGGTAGCCCTTATCTTATAAAGATATTCTCATACAATAACTATGTTGTCATCCTTGCAACATTCTTTTGTGCCACCTTTGCTTCTACCCATTTGCCCAAATAGTTTGTGAACACGATGATGTATTGAGCATGTGTGTGATATGCTAGAGGTGCTATAGATCCTGCAAAATCTATGCCTCCATCATTGGTCATAGAGGCAGCTCATCTCTTTGCATAGGTATCTTTGTTTGCTGGAACTCATCACATCTTTTCATATAATCTTTAGCATCCATAAACAAGGTAGGCCACTAGATTCCCACGATAAGAATTTCTTTTGCAATTTTGTATGCTTGTCTAGCATGAGCTTGCTCTAAATTAGGAATGTATTTGTTCTTTGTGGTAGATATCTGTAGTTGATTATCCTTTTCTCTCCTATAGAGATGATCTTCAATCAACACGTAATTATCTTATTTTGAATGGATTTAGTCCTTGATTTGCTCACCCTTTGGATAAGGTTTCCCTCATTTGGTAATGCACAATCTGTAAGCTTCATTTGGATGCTACAATAATTCTAAATAAAGTCACATGTTCTAGAGGTTCTTTCTTTGCACAAATGCTACATGAACTAATGTATTCATGAATATTTTTATACATTTTAGGCCAATATACACCTATTCTCTGCTAAAAACGGATGCATGGATGGGCGTGCAAAATATACAAATAATATGCTACATACAACGAAATACATGAATCTGCATAATTGGCAATCGCACACACACTGTACAAGATAGACAGGGTGAGAGAGAGAGAGAGAGAGAGAGAGCCAAAGAGCACATGCAGCACACCTCCTAGAGCGGAGTGCTACTCTGGCATGGCAAGAGAGAAGAGAGGGGAGGAGAGAAGAAGACTAAATCATTGGGTGCAATCTCCCCCCGTGCAAGAGTGAGAATTTCCCTCTTGCATGTATTTCATTTATTTTAGATTCTTCAATGCTCAAAAATGAATACACATTGGTGGGCTGGCACAAATGACCATAGCTTCTGATGAGCACTTGAGTAATAAATGTATAGATCCCATATCCATAACATACTCCGGGGTTGAAAAAGCAACAAGAAGGGCTTCAACCCCACTTCCCTCTTGATTAGAGGAGGTAATATTCACTTCTAGTAGGATTAATTAACCTTAACCATGTGTTTTAATACTAAGAAGGTTTATGTGCATCATTTTAGGTTTAAGCTTTATTGGTAAGCTTGGAATTAGGGTTAAGTATGAATGGTAGTTATGCATCATTAAGTTAAGCTTCAAAGGTAGATTTTCATCCTTAAGCTAAGCTTTAATGGTAGCTTTGCACTTAGGTGTAAGCTTTAGTGACTACCTTGTATTTTAGGTTTAAGCTTTAATGATAACCTTGGAATTAGGGTTAAGTATTAATGGTAGTTATACATCATTAAGTTAAGCTTCAAAGGTAGATTTGCATCCTTAAACTAAGATATAATGGTAACTTTGCACTTAGGTGTAAGCTTTAGTGACTACCTTGTATTTTAGGTTGAAGCTTTAATGGTAACCTCACAGTTAGGGTTAAGTGCCAAGAGTATCTATGCATCATTAAGTTAAGCTTCAAAGGTAGATTTGCATCCTTAAGCTAAGCTTTAATGGTAACTTGCACTTAGGTGTAAGCTTTAGTGACTACCTTGTATTTTAGGTTTAAGCTTTAATGGTAACCTCGTAATTAGGGTTAAGTGCTAAGAATATCTATGCATCATTAATTTAAGCTTCAAAGGTAGATTTGCATCCTTAAACTAAGCTTTGATGGTAACTTTGCACTTAGGAAAAGCATTGAAAAACAAACTTGCAATTTAGGGTTTAGCTTCCATGGTGACCTTGTGTGATTAAGACAAGGTTTCCTTTTCTTTTAAAATCTGTATGTTTTTTTTCAAATTTGGAAAAATAATGCCCTTTTGTATATATATTTCTGTAAGTTTCAATAACTTTAAATACCCTTCTGTTGAACTCATGTGATAGGTTACATTTTTATTAGGTGACCTACCCGGGGATGGGGGAGATAGGGAATAACTTCGGGGAATTGATCTCCGTGTTGTTTGAACCAAAAACTTTACAAGCTTCCATGGAGATGCCCATGGATGGCAAAGGATTGCAAAAAAACCATGGGAATCGTACAAAACGGGGATTGAACTTAAAAAGTTGGCATTTCTGAAGAGACATTAACCATCAAATGCCTATGCCAAAAACTCGCTTGTATTTTCTAAATAAACCCGGCTGTTAGATAATTAATGAAAGTAGGAATTAAGGTTGATAAATAAATGAACCTATAAATTACCAACTAGGAGTTGAAAAAGGAATCTTGAGAGGTGATAGGGATAGCCCATTGCAAAACATAGATTTAACTAGGAGTTTTGAAGATTGTCTGGAAATGACCAGAAACCAAGATGGATCTTCTTGGGGTCAATTTGATTGAAAGGCCGGCCCATTGAGAGGATCTCTTGGGAAACTTGACGGAGATTGGCCCTTTTTAGCTAGGGTAGCGTAATCGGAAAGTTTGTTATACCTAGGTCATTCATGCTCAAGGGATAAGGGATGACTGGGTTTGTTTTACTTTTTCTCGGCCAGGTAAAGTACCCGCGATTTCTTATTGGAAAACGACCATAATCTGGGTATGGCGTGATACCAATAGTTGGATGAGAAGGTCATACTCAGGGAGAATGATGTGAATTAATAAAGGAAATTTATTCAATTTGGTTGCGTAAAAGGAACTGGAAAGGCTAGGAATATATGGGGCTATCCTGTGCATCTGTCCCACCAGATGGTGCTATACCTCTCAAAATAAAATGCTTAAGAAGGAATAATTAAATTAGTTGATGAGCCTTTTCCAAACACTTAATTCTGGAAAATATTGTGAAGGTGCTGCCATTTTGATGGCTTGTAACCGATTATCTTGGTTCTGAGTGAGGCAAGGTGAATTGGTTGAAACTAAATGTGTTGCATGGTAGTTAGGAAACTAGTTACAAGCTAATTGTAGCAGATAAAGGTAAAGAAATGAATTAAAAGTTTCTAAATAAAGATCTGGTGAGAACAACCAGATGAATTTCCCTAAACAAGGGTATGCAACAAATTGTATGCTGCTTGTTGTCTGACGATGTCTAATAGACTATCTTCCTAATTTTGTAGTAGTTAAGTATTACCTCGGGAAAGAATTTTCATGAAATGGTTCGGTGGATGGGTGGATCCGGAGGGTCAAATGGCCGGATGTTGAATAAAATTTTTATGTTAAACGCTAGGATTTTGCGGGATAAAAACGGGTAAGCGGGAACGAGCGAGACCGGGTAGGATTACAAGATTCCTCTTCTTAGGGGAAAGCAATAACTGTCGTGCCTGCTTGTCAGGAAAAAGTGGTTATCGCCATGAACCAAGGGATAACAAGAAGCCAAGAGAAAATCATCAAGTTAAATAGCAAGAGAATCAAGACTAAGGACCACAATTCCGGGTGTAGGTGACTGAAAGATGCCAAGGACGCATTAAATTATGATAAGTGGATAGAGTCGTCAAATTGATGGGATTTACCCCCTTGGGTTGGCATTCGAGATAGGTCAGAGTTCTGTCTGGGTGTCGGTCCCAAGTGGGAGGGATACCTGCAGATAGATCTATGTCATTCCCTAGAGAAGTCTAGAAGACTGAGGGAGGTGAGTAGAGTTGGTATGGGTATGGCCCTCACAAATTGTATGAACAGGTTAAAAGTTGGTAACGAGAGTTGTGAGCAATGTAGAGATGGATGGGAGTAGAGATTAGGGTCATGTGATAACAATACGAGGTTAAATAGTAGGTCAAGTAGGTCCAATTAAGAAACTAATCAAGGGGATTTTGTAAACTAATTTCAATATAGATTTGAAAAATAATATAAATAAATTCATGACGTAATATTCAGCATGGTTTACCATAATCAGTGATAGTCGAAAATGACATGCCATATGGGGTGGCCTCTACACCACACATAGCCTGAACATCCCCAAGAACCATCTCAAGGTAGGACTAATCCTATAACTAGAGAGGGGGCACCACCTAGCAAAAATGCGGCTAGGACGCAGACATACATGACCTAGGGTAACAAAAGTGAGATGCCCTCTAGGTAACCAACATGAAATGGTGATATACCAAACATCCACATGTAGAAAATGCCTAGTCAACAATCAGGAGTGTGTGTACAAGAGAGGTATGTGACAAGGTCGGAATGGAACATACTGACTGACTAGAGAGGCTGCACGTGATGGAGCACAAGCAGAGTGATATACAAAAAATAAAACATCCGGCGAATATGGGAATACAAAACTAAGGAGAACAAAGAATGGACCCCAAAGATGAAGACAACATTGCACACTTTTATTGGTGATGATGATACGTACGTACAAAATGGTGGTCTTGACTGTTACAAACCTGGCTCTTGGCACTAGGGATGTATGATGGAATGCGAGCACCATATGTTGCATGGCAAAGTTGGAGTTAGCGAGAGGTTACTTGAGGGAAAACATCAAGACGATGTGACCACCAAAGACGTCAATCACCAACATCGACAGCGGCCCGGGGTAGCATGGTGTCGGTGCGTTCAATCCTAGTGTGCTCATGCTACTTTGCGGGGGAATAGTGACTGCCTTATGTGCATGGAGTGGTCATGACTAGTAACTCAAGCATGGTGTGGTGGAGAGTGGGGGAAATGGTGATGTTGCCAATGCTAAAATGCCCATGCTTGCAACAAAACATGATGCCATGAGCTCCCTAGCTTGGGAGGTGCATTATGTGCTTAGTAATGCTTAAAATGTAGAGTGCATGGAGCTAGTTTGTTCCTCCTTCACTTGTGCCTTCTTTTGTGTTTAGCGGAGGCCTCTTTATATAGGCTTGAGAGGTGGTCCTTACCTCATAGTCTGTTAGCAGCAAGCTAACACGGACACCATTTTTCGGAGTTCTCTTTATAAAATAATTATTATTTTGCTAAATCGGGAATATTGTAACTCCTATTTTCTCGAATAAACTTTTGTAATTAATGATCCGGAGCTACAAGCTTCCAGATTGTATCAGCTAGTCATTTCCCAGCTTTGGTAGAACTCTAGATTATTAGTTTTGACCACCCAAAAACCTTCGGTAAGGTATAAAAGCCAATTTTTGTAAGTTTTTTATAAGTTTTTTTGGATAAGAAATACACAGCGTGAGCTAGCTGTGCTCACTTCTCTCCTTCTTGCACTTCCTACTCCCTCTTTGGTTGTCACATTGCGATTGTGCTTGTTGCATTGCAACCGCAGGTAAGAGCTCTACACATTGACGTAAGCCATTCACAGTATTTCGTAGCTTTTGGCGTCGTCGACCCGCGGCGTAATTTCATCATAACTAGGAATTTACACTTTTAAATTGAAAACTAAGCATACGCGGGGTATTGGGGCATCATTGCTAAGCATTTAGATGCATTTTAGGTTGAAAACGACTAGGTCAAAAATCCACTGCTGTTAATAATCACGATTTTGGAACTTGACCTAAAGTGGGGTTTGAGACCATAGACATGTTGCTTAGGCCCAAGAGATTTGGATCACTAAACTGGCAAAAAATTGGGTAAAAAGTAAAGTATGTACTAACTTTTTGAATCTTGAGTATAAATTGGGGGAAAATTTATCCAAACTTGTTGAAATTTGATTCATAGGCTTATGTTGATGTGATAAACATGTGTATATGCTCAATAAAAATTTGTAAAAATTTATCAAAAGTAAATAATCACGATTATTTACATTTGTCCACTTTTTCAACTTTTTTGACCAAGTCAGCATACCACTAGCTTCAACATGTTGTAATAAACCCACAAACCAAATTTGGTAAGATTTGAACCACTGGAGTGAAATTTGTGACTAAAATTGCAAAGTTAGTCTGTGAACAGATAATTGATGACCATTTCACCAAAAATTACCCAAACTTGATGAAACTTGGCTAGTGACCTTAACTTAAGGTGCTTAATAGACCTGTGTGAAACTTGGGGCAAAAACTTGCAAAAATATAGTTAGAGTAAATAATCGCAATTATTTACATCTGCTTCAAAACTTGGTGATTTTGCAAATTTGAGTGCATCACAAGGTCAAGCATATCAAGTAGACCTCACAAATCAATTTTGGTGAAATTTGGATCCCAAAGTGAGACTTAAGCCAAATTCTCATAATCAGAGCCTGCCAACACCAAACAGTTGATAAACTTGATCAGATTTTGTCCAAACTTGTTGAAACTTGTCCAGGGACTCTAAAAAGTTGTATACTTGCCAAACCTATCAAAAAAGAGCAAAAAACTGACAAAAGTAAATAATCGCTATTATTTACTTCTGTTATCCAAAGACATCAAATTTGACTTTTAAACTTATACAGTGATAGACCAGCATAATATAAAGCCACAGGGGAATTTTGGGTTCAATCGGATCAAAATTGATACATGTACACTCAGTTTACATGTTGCAGATTAGACCTTTCATTTTTTGCTAAAGTCAATTTTTGACTCTCATAGCTTGATTTGAAGTGATACACAGAGACCAGTCAAGAATAGCAAAAACTCTATTGTCTTTATAGAAGAATAGCTAACTTGATCCAATTTGTACAGGAATCAGGTTGTAGACGAAGAATCAGTGGCTTGACAGAAAGTTGCAATTGAACCAAGTGGAAATTGAAGACAAGTCAATTCAAAGGTGAGTACTCTATCCAGGGCTTCATAAATCTATATGAACCTTAGATCTGGTCATGTACTAGAAGATCACGGCATACTCGTAGAAACCTCCAGTAGAGTATCCATCGAAGAAAGCGTCAATCAAGGCAATTCCTTGCACACAATTCTTGAAGAAGACACTTTTTCAGATTCAACATCCGAAATGTCTTCTTACTCGACTCACTCGAAAACCGGAACGAAAGTGCGCTATAAGCATATACTATCTTTCTACAAGACTAACCATCATGGAGCCCATGTTTACTTGGACCCTAACAAGGAGTATGTTGTTCGCATTGATGACCATGGCATTGCATTCGAAAAGGAGGTTAGGGCAAACAAACAAGAAAAAATTTACATGATCGAAATGGAACTCGGTATTGACGTGATAGACAAATGGGGGTTAGAAGTAAACACCATAATCCCATATATGTCAACAAAAGAAGGACCACTAACTTTAGAATTCAAGGGATACGATCAAGTAGACTTGAAGCCTTTGAAATGGCTTAGGACGGATAATCCTAGGATCGGAGTCCATTGTTGGGAAGATAGAAACATAAAAGATCTTCTGTGGACTTCTCATGCCAAACCGGGACAATTAACAACCATGAAGATCATCTATATCTTCAAGTTTAAAGATAAGGGTTCAGCAGACCTACCAACCTACATGTTTAGGGATTGTTATAACAACAACTTTGTTATGATGACTCCTGAGGAGGTAGAACAAACCAAATACCAAGGGTATTCCATCTGGGATTGGATCTTGGGGCAATGACCAGAAACAATTCCAAGAGATGAACACCGTGAGAGATCATCTGAGAGTGATGTGAAGAAACCAAAAACCACCTCATCACGTAGAAATCAGGTGACACTAAGGCCAGTCCAAGGCTACATGAGTCACTATTTCCAACAGACTGGTTTGAAGGACTCGGAACAGGACCAACTCCCAGAAGACCTGAAGTGGAACCAAACAGACGCGTCAGACCAGCTGATTTTCAAAAATGGATCAAAAAATACAATGGATCAGGGGATCCATACGACCACTTGGTCACCTATGAGAGGACCAAGACAAGGGATATCTTGACAGGGACAACCAATTAGACCACAAAAATGGTGTGCAATCGAGGGTAAATGGACCTACCATGAGACCCATGAGTGCTACTTCAGACCAAAGTATGATGGGAATGTCCAGTACGTGCCCATGAGGCCACAAGGACAACCCATGTACAGATATCAGCCTCAATTGGCCCAAGCTGAGAGACCACCAATGGGTATGGAAATACCTCAACCTATGTTGGGACAACAACCTTAGTATCCAGGACATAATGCAGTGCCTATAAAGTACATGCACTCTATGCATTAGTATTTGTTACACCCTATGCAGAGCAAAGTCCATCTACAGTAATGGTAGAGGGAGAATTGTATAATCCACATCCACCACCAATGGAAGAAACCGTGACTTATGCTCCACCACAGCTAGCACTAATGTATTATGTAGCTAATCAAGGTGTCAGACCTCCCATGGGAAGACCCATGATGAAGCCAAGAACGAGAAACTGTCATAACTGTGGTACTGATGACCATTGGAAAACCGAATGTCGAGAGCCTGACAAAACCGCAAACCGAGTGAAGCCTATTGCATACAATGTTTCAAAAAGGGAGGGAACTATTCGGAAGATTGTCTTAAAAATCCTTTGAACAAGGGTAAAACCGTATTAAACATAGTCCAAGTGATGCCTAGTAGCACATCAGAGAGTGAACCGATTGTTCCAATCAAGATAATCACTAGAGCCCAGGCAAAGAAAAAGAAACACAACTCCTATGTTGATGATTCGGAGAACACGAAAGTTTCTTCTCAAAGAATCAAAAGGACCAGAAGCAAAAGATATGAGATGAGAAAACAAAAACAACGGGTTGAAATCAAAGAGAAAGCAAAGAGAAAGCAAAGAAGCTAGCCCAGGAAAAGATGAAAGAAACTAGCACTGATTTCAAGGAAACAACCGTGAAATCTGGAGGATCCATTCTGATTGTGTCTAAGGACAAAATAACTGACAAATATCCTTTAAACAAAAACTCAAAACTGTCTCAAACATCGAGAAAAACAAGGAAGGGTACTCAAGAAAAATCACAAGATAAGAAACCACTCATGACCAGAGTCGAGCGGAAAAAGAAATATCAAGAGTTGTAAAAAGCTCTAAAGGAGATATACACAACTGAAATGGAAACCATGGAAGAGGATGGTAAGGATGTAATGCATGTTCCATCCCATTACAAAAAGTATACTCTCCAAGATCGGAAAATCATAATTGAACAACCTGTTAGGGAACTATGGAAACAAGTTGAATCTTACGAAGTGCATGAAAACTCTAAAAGGGTAGACTTGGTTGAACCAGGAGAAGAGCATAGACCTGCTTACATTGCGAATGACCTAACAGGAGAAGAAGAAAAGCTTTTGCTGAGCTTGTTAAAGGAATATCGAGATATCTTTGCTTAGTCTTACAAGGATCTCAAGGGTGTTGATCCACAAATCTGTCAAGATACCATACCCATGAGAGATGATGCGAAACCAAGTAGACAGAGACCATACACGTATAACGAAACATTTTCCAGGAAGATAAAAGAAGAGATTTAAAAACTAAAGGAAGCTGAATTCATTTATGAAATTGAACACACAGATTGGGTGTCTCCAATTGTGGTAGTACCCAAGAAGAATGGAAAATTACGAGTGTGTGTCGATTCTCAAAAAGGTGAATGCGGCTACCATCAGAGACAACTTTCCTCTTCCTATAACTGAGCATGTTTTAGAACGAGTTGCAGGAAAATAAGCTTACAGCTTCTTAGATGGCTTTTTGGGATACAATCAACTTTTGGTTGACCCAAAAGACCAGCACAAAACTGCTTTTGCAGCAGAATGCGGTATATTTGCCTATCGGGTTATGCCATTTGGGTTAACTAATGCTCCAACCCTGTTTCAAAGGTTGATGAGCCATGCTTTCAAAGAATATCTTTGGAAATTCTTAAAGGTATATATGGATGATCTATGCGTACATTCATCAATCGGGACTGATCATTTTGAACACCTCAAAAAGGTATTCGACAAATGTAGACTTTATAGGATTCGCTTAAATCCTAAAAAGTGCACATTCATGGGAAGACAAGGAAAAATTCTTGGACATATAGTGTCTAAAAATGGCATAGCTACTGATATTGAGAAGATTCATGTCATTGCTAATTTTCCTAGACCAACAATATTTGAGGGGGTACAAGCCTTCATGGGACATTGTGGATATTATCAATGGCTCATCTACATGTACGCTATAATCCTCATTACCACTTGGAGCCTTTGCAAAGAGAGATTTCGATCTCTTTCGCGCGTATTAGCCAATCATTTCCCAGCTTTGGTAGAACTCCAGATTATTAGTTTTGACCACCCAAAAACCTTGGCTAAGGTATAAAAGCCAATTTTTGTAAGTTTTTTGGATAAGTACACAGCGTGAGCTAACGGGCTCACTTCTCTCCTTCTCGCGCTTCCTAATCCCTCTCCAGTTGTCACATTGCAATTGCGTTTGTTGCATTGCAACCGCAAGTAAGAGCTCTAGGCATTGACGTAAGCCATTCACAATATTTCATAGCTTTTGACATCGTCGACCAACGGCCTAATTTCATCATAACTAGGAATTTACACTTTTAAAGCATAGGCGGGGTATTGGGGCATCATTGCTAAGCATTTAGATGCATTCTGGTCAAAAACAACTAGGTAAAAAATCCACTGCTATTAATAGTGGGGATTTTGGAACTTGACCTAAAGTGGGGTTTGAGACCATAGGCATGTGTGATTAGGTCTTATAAACTTGTCTTAGAAGTTTTGTTACGTTTGAATGTCATTTGATGCTGTAACGGATGTGATTTGCTTGCCGATGAGCGATTGGCTTTTGGTGATTTCAGTCACTTGAGTGTAGCTTGAGTTAGATGTGAGTTGTTATTTGTTTTCCAAGAGATTGATATCCTCTTGTAGCCTCTATGCACTAGTCGAGTCAGCTTTATCCCATGGTTTGACAAATTAATCCTAGTTCTCGCTAATACTGCAATAAGATAGGATGGTGAGGTTAGACATGCGTCTGTTAAGCCTAGGAATTTTTAGATGTTTTACCTTAGTGGAAGTTGGAATGTTAACTTTTGTACTTTTGGGATTCCAAGGGGTGTTCTTGGGAAAGGGCGTTGCCCATTAGTATTCTCAAATTATGTAACTGTTGATCAGTGTCTTCTTGGGAATGTGAAAGCGAAAGTTATGGCGGATTTAGTCTGTTAGTTTTTGTGTTCTGTTCCAGTTCTAGTTCCATTCTGATTTTTGTGTTTGTCTATTATGAATATATGTTCCTTAAACACTTGGCGATCACGGTGTAAGTGTGATGTAGCATGGACGGATTCAAGTTTCTCTTGTAGGAGCGAGTGTTGTGGCAGTGGAAGGTTTAGTTGAATGGAGGGAGGATGTTCAGAATAGTGTGAGTTGGTATGGGTGGTTGGCTATACTCTGGAGGAAGCGAAAGAGGATACATTCCTATATTGGACAAGGTCAGTTGCTAGGCGGTTTCGGCAATTTTATGGGCGAGATGGTCAGTGTTCGGAACTGCAGGGAATTTTGGATTATACTGGGATGCATCGAGTTTCTATAGGGGAAGATTCAGATGATACTGTGGAGTATTTGGATGGCGTAGAGGATTATCTAAGTGATAGATGGGAAGAAGAAGTAGTGAATGAAGAACAGGATATATTTCCATGGCTGTTGGCGGTTGCAGTTGTTCAGCATGCATTAGTGGCGAGAAGGAGATTGACGTTTCATCCGTTGGGAAGTACCAGTGTAGGAAATATTGTACAACTAGGTGGACCTACAAATATGGCGGCGGCTAGGCAGGATATGCGCGTCAAATTCCAGACCTTTTTGGGAAAGTCGAAAGAAGACCCCGATTGCCACATATCTCAATACGAGACAAGATGGCAGGCCAAAGGATTTGCCGGAGTGTACGATGCCCAGGCTAAGATGCGCCAGTTTGAGGCTACATTGGATGGGAAGGCTATTGCAGTGGTTTAGTAATTTTCCAGCAGGTCATTTTGCTAATTATGATGGTTTGAAAGCAGCATTTTTGAACAAGTTCAGAAGGGAAAGGACTCCACATGATGTGTTGACCAAGCTTAGGGAAGTGAAACAAAGGAAAATGTTTGTTGAGGATTATGCACAAAAGTTTAACCAATATGTGAGAAGGTTGACTGCTCAAGAAAGGCCAGCTAATGAAATGCTTGCTGGATATTTTTTGAATGGATTAAGGAAGGAATTGAAGAATGTTGTTGCTGGAGTTGATGTTGCAGGTGGATTACAAGCATTAGTGGAAACAGCTCAAAGAGCAGAGAAAAGGTTTGGGGTCTCTCATGGGAAAGCAGCCAAGAGGTCATCTAAAGAAAAGAAGAAAAGTAGGTCGAAGAAAAAGAAGAGGTCGGATAATTCGGATTCGGACAGCGATTCAGATTCGGAAACTAATATTGATTCAGATACGGAAACATATTCTGATAGTGAAGAGGATTCCAGTGAGGATTCGGATTCAAAAGTAGATGAGGATAAGAAGAAGAAAATCAAGAAGAAGTCGAAGAAAAAGTCTAAAGAGAAAGAGGATAGAGTGGAAAAATTGGTAGCAAAGAAATTGAAGAAGTTGGGAGTGCAGAAAGTTGTGGAATCAAAAACCCCTCGTTGTGAAATTTGTGTTAAGGATGGGAATTGGACAAAGGAATGTTGGTTTAATCCGAATTTCAGGGGTATTTGTACCAGAAAGGATTCAGCAGAAGATACAACAACAAGGACCTCAAACTCATGGGTGTTTCCCGAGACAATAGGAAGGTAGAGGATGTTCAATAATCAAGGTTGGCAAAGGAAACAACCGTATTCTGGGTGGAGACCATAGTTTAATCAAGGGGGACCATCATTTAGAGGAAATTTCAATTCGGGAGGAGGACCGAGATATGGAGAATGGCAGAATTCAAGACCCCTGTGGGGGGGAAATTGGGATCAGTAGCAGCATTGGCAGAATTGGCAGCCACAACCACAAGGATGGAATCAGCCGGTTTGGAATTATCAAGGGGGGAATCAGCAATAGCCAAAGAGGGAAAGTGCCGCAGTTGCCAGCACCACCAGCACAGTCAGCTGAAGCAAACAAAGAGCCTGAAAGTAGTTTGATAGTAGTAGAATCATTTCAGGATCAACGGGTGAATGAAGTTTCTATGGATTGTCAGCCGGAATGTGATTGTTCTAAATGTTTACAAGAGGAAGTAGATGTATTAGTGACAACAAGCTCAAAAGAAAGGTTGAACCTCCACTGGACTGGGAGGAGCAGAAGGAGATTCAGGATGAGGTAGCTGAAGATTTTATGGAAAAGGATCAACAGCAGAGCAAGCTTAAATTGAAGGAGAAAGGAGTAAAGGAGGAGGAGGAGGAAAGAGAAAGGACAGATGCCTTGTTTGAAGAGTTAACTAATTCCTCTATACATTTTACTTTGGATCAGTTGTTGTCATTAGTTCAAATTTTCAGAGATAAATTATATACAGTGATGCGAAGGTTAAAGACTGTTCCGAGTATGAAGGAGGTGCAGCAGACAGTTCAGAGTTTCCAGATTAGCCCGGAGGATGTGGATTTTTCAGTACCAACACTGTCGTTGGAATTTAATAACCGAACAATTTTTGATGTTCTATTGGATGGTGGATCAGGGGTCAACATACTTTCGGAATCGGAATTTCTAAGGATGCAAGATGTCAGGTTGGAACTAGTTCCATTTCAAGTGCGTATGGCTTATCAGAGCAGAGTTCAACCAGTGGGGATGTTAAGGAGGCAAGGAATTATCATTCATGGATTGTAGTTTATGGTAAACTTTGTAGTCATCAGGATGAAGGATTCAAAAAATACCTATTCTATGTTGTTGGGGAGGCCATGGTTTCGCACGGCTAAGCTAAAACAGGTTAAGAAAGGAAGTGACGGTTAAGAAACAAAGGAGAGAAGTTACATTACCAATGGGGCCGAAGAAGGAATTGTCAGAAGAGACGAAGTCAATGTTGGCACAAGCAATTAACATGTGTGAAGGCTTAGAGGATGATGAAGAAGCATATTTCCTAGCAACAAATCCAACAATAGTTCCGATATTTGAGGTAGATGTGGAGCGGATCATTGACTTGAGTAGTTGTTGCAGGGGAATACAGATGGTGTGGAACAAGAAAATTTAGAAGAGAAGAGAATCCAAGAGGAAACTGTGGTGGAGGATTTGGAATTGGAGCCAAAGGAGGCCATTCAAAGAGCGAAATCTCTGTATGATAAGATGATAAAGAAAGTTTCTCCAGTTAAGGAGGATGATTTACAGGATCTGAATTTGGGAACGGAGGATCATCCAAGATGGTAAGAGTTAGTGTTCATTTGGAGGATGGCTTCAAGGAGGACTTGAAGGAATTACTGTTGGAGTATATTGATGTCTTTGCATGGGATTATTCTAATTTGAAATGCATGGATCCTCAAGTGTACAAGCATCATATAAATTTGAAAACAGATGTTGTTCCAATGATTCAGCAAAGATATAGGATGAATCCAAATTATGCCAAGCAGGTAAAATAGGAATTGGACAAATTGTTGAATGTAGGATTCATAGTGCCAGTGGATCAGGAGGAATGGTTGTCACCAATTGTAGTGGTACCCAAGAAGTCAGGGAAGTTAAGGGTTTGTGTAGATTACAGAAAATTGAATGCAGCAACAGTTGCAGATCCATTTCCATTGCCTTTTATTGATTTAGGTTTGGATGATGTAGCGGGACATGAGATGTACACTTTTCTTGATGGATTTTCAGGGTACAATCAAATACCAATGGCTGAGGAGGATATTGAAAAAACTGCTTTTATCACAGAATGGGGAGCTTTTGCATATACAGTGATGAGCTTTGGATTGAAGAATGGACCACCATCGTTTTCGAAGGCAGCTTTTAAAACCTTTGAGCCACATTTGACAGATTTATGAGGATTTTTATGGATGATTTTTCAGTTTTTGGGAAAAAAGTCAGGCATCTGGAATATTTGAGGAAGTGTTTTGAAAGATGTAGGATGTTTTGGATGTTCACTTAATCCCCAGAAGTGTGCGATAGCAGTACAGAAGGGAAAATTGTTGGGACATATCATCTCTCAAGAAGGAATGTCGATTGATGGACAAGATTAGTGCAATTCAGAAAGCTGTAGCTCCAAAAAATTTGAAGGCAGTGATGCAGTTTGTTGGATAGATCAAATGGCATGGTAGGTATTTACAGTATTTGGCGGATGTGAGCACACCACTTAGTCATTTGACTAAGAAGGAAGTGGAGTTTGTTTGAGGAGAAGCTCAAGAAAAGGCTTTTCAGATTATCAAAAAGATGTTGGTAGTTTCACCTATACTTCAACCACCAAATTGGGAATTGCCGTTTCATGTGTATGTTGATGCTTCTAACATGGTAGTTATAGGAGTTTTTTTAATGCAGGAGAAGATTAAGGGATGGTTTAGACCGGTTTATTATGCTAGTAGAATGTTGAGAGCACGAGAGAAGAATTACACAGTTACAGAAAGGGAAGCTTTGGGAATGATTTTTTCTTTGTAAAAATTCCGACGTTATCTGCTAGGGAATAAAGTGGTTTTTCATGTGGATCATCAGGCTTTATTGTTTCTGGTAAAGAAGCCAAAACTAGAAGGCAGACTAGCAAGGTGGATGCTCATGTTGCAAGAATTTGATTACATAGTTGTTCATACTCCAGAAACTCAGCATGCAGTGGCAGATTACCTCAACAGATTGGAACATAAGAAGGAATTACCAGGAGTATCGGATAAATTACCTGATGCGGATTTGTTCCGAGTGGAAGGACAGTTTTTTAATAATTGGTATGATCAGATGGTTCAGTTTTTGACAGATGGAGTTTTACCTTCGACAATGTCTCCGGATCAAAGGAAGAAGTTTGCATTGAGGAGCATACCATTTCTAATTATAGCTGGAGCATTATATAGAAGAGGAGCAGATCAGATTATACGATGATGTGTTCTAAATGAAGAGCAGAAAGTAGTGTTACAGTAGGCACATTGGGGATCAGCTAGAGGACATTTCTCAGGGGAAATTACAAGTCGGAAATTTTACAAGCTGGACTTTGGTGGCCTTTGTTATTGAAGGATGCACATAGTTTTGCCAAGGAATGTGTTCAATGTCAGAAGATGGGGCAGCCTACACAAGGGGATAGGATGCATGATCATCCAGTCTTGCCATTAGAACCATTTCAGAAGTGAGGAATGGATTTTGTAGGCCCAATAAAACCACGGGCAAAGAGGACAGGTTCCAGATATATTCTTGTTGCAACAGATTATGCTACCAAATGGGTGGAAGCAGTGGCTTTGAGAGATAATAAAGCAGCAAGTGTGGCACGGTTTGTATATAAAAACATTATGACAAGATTTGGATGTCCTATTGAGTTGGTGTCGGATCGATAATAAAGCAGCAAGTGTGGCACGGTTTCTACATAAAAACATTATGACACAATTTGGATGTCCTATTGAGTTGGTGTCGGATCAGGAAACACATTTTTTGAATTATGTGATTATGGAGTTGACATCCAGAAATATGATTTTGCATAAGAAATCTACTCCATATCATCCTCCAAGAAAATGGGCAGGCAAAAAGCTCTTGTAAAGTGTTGGTGAGAATTTTGAAGAAGATTGTGTCAAAAAACAAATCGAATTGGGATGACAAGTTGGATTCAGCACTATGGGCTTTTCGGACGGCTTTTAAGGTGGCGACTGGAATGACACCTTTCAAATTGGTATTTGGGATTGAAGCTGTGGTGCCAATGGAATATGTAATTCCAAGCTTGAGGTTGTCAATTCAGCATAAGTTAAGTTCAGAGGAATCAATTTCTCATAGACAGAAGGAACTGCTTAAATTGGAAGAGGATAGAATTCAGAGTGCCTATTTGGTGGAAGTTGGGCAGAAGAGGAGACAAGCATTGATGTCTAGGCAGGTGAAATTCAAAATTCTTCAGAAAGGGGATTGGGTGATGTTATATGATTCTAAATTGGGATCACATCCGGGTAAGTTGAAGCTGAGATATTTGGGACCTTATCAGATTGAATCAGAACAGGGCCAAGGAACATCTTTGTTGAAAGATGTCTTCGGAACAAAGATTTTGAAACTTGTGAATGGATTTAGATTCAAGAAATTTTATGGAAAGGTGCCTGAGATTCCCAAGTGGATGGTTAATAAGGCTGAGGATATTGGAAGCAAATTGTTAACAGTTGGTGTTCTGGGAGTTGCAGTGGAATGTTCAGAGGCAGAATTGGCAATTTGTTCTAGCAATTCAAAACATGTAAAGGGATCTGGAATTTAGAATGCGGATTGCGGACTGGAAGTCGGAAATCGGACTGTTGGATTTGTAGTCCCAAAAGAGGAAAGTCAGAGGAATGGAATTGGGCAAAAGGGTACAAAGGTACTCATAAGTGGGGGTACTCATTTTAAGGCAAAAAATTCCCTTAGTGCTGATGTGACTCACTTAAGGACGAATATTTTTTGGGCAAATCCTACATGGCGTCCCCGAATCGAGGAGAAAATTCATCATCATAAGACTAAGGTGGTGAGAGGAGTTGGGGATCACATCCAAGTGTGTGAACGTCGCAATATATACACGGG